>NW_027555847.1:581483835-582083835 GCF_003287225.1 Phascolarctos cinereus
TACATTATTAACTTTTCTCCATCACTTTCTTAAGATTGGACAATCAATAAAACAATAAACCAAGCCTTGCTTTGTAACACTTGCTGGTTTCTAAGGTATAAATGTCCACACTGGAAGTTTAACAATTAGCTCTCAAACTGTTACAAGCTGGCTCCAGCATACTCATATCCATATCCAGCTTCATTATCACTTCTGCAGTTTCCTGTATCCTTTTCAGAGTCATTCTGAAAATGAACTGTGGTTAACCTGAGAGGAATTATCCTTGTTGCAAAAGGGACATAAGGCTGGTTAAAACAGAAAGTCTAGGATTGAATCTTAAGGAGGATTCGCTGGTATTCTTCTCTATATGGCATACTACTTACAAAACTCACAAGGGCAGGGGAGAAAAGAGAACAAAATTGTGATGTACATGAAGCTTATTTCTGACAGCCTTGCATTTCTCCTGTATCCCTTCACTTTTCAATTCCTGGTAACTCAGAGCTTTCTCAGGTAACTTTTCTATGATCTATCTTCATAAGACCACAAACTAGTTTAATGTTTTTATCTCTTAACAATTGGGGTAGCTGAGTAATTGGAAGCATTCCTTCTCTCAAAGCTATTTACCTAATAGCCTTCAAGACTATCAAGAATGAATCTCTAATTGTTGATTTCAGGCATTGAGCCATGTTATTGGAGAAATTTTTTTCAGTACCTGCTTGGTACCCTTCAAATCAAACCCTATGGGCAGGTTCACATATTTTCTACCTTTATAATCATGGTACCCTAGAATAGAGTGAAGAGTCATAGAAATAGAGATTAGCCCAACCACACCATTTTGTGGATAAACTGAGCCTCAGAGAAATAAAGAAAGAGGGTGTTTAGTAGAGAAATAAATAGATAGATAAGTGAATGAATGGCTAGGTAGTGAATAAATAATAAATAATTCATATGTAGATGGCACTTTAAAGTTTATAAGACATCGTATCTGAGAGGCGCTGTGCCATATCAGATAGAGAACTGACGGACTACATTGACCTCAGAGTCAGGAAGACTTAGATTCCTACCTCTGCTTCAGGCTCGCTGCTTAACCCTGGACAAGTCTCTTAACCTCCCAGTGCCCTAACCAACTCTCTAAATCCATAAGTTGCCCAGAGGGTACTGATTTGAATTTATAGAGGAAGTTCCTCTCTGAAATCAGTCAGTAAACATTTATTAAGCACCTAATAAATGTACTCTTGCTAAGTACGGCAATTACAAATATGAAAATAAAAGACTGTTCCTGCCCTCAAGGAGCTTACATTCTATCACGAAAATACAACACACATAAAAAGAAGCTGAAAGGGGGCAAGGACAGAGAAGGTACCCAGGTAGGGGCATGATGGAGAAATTCAGAAAAGTTCAGTCTGGTGAGAAATAAGGAAATGATGGGCCAGAGCACCCTCCTTCAATGGAAGTTTTGGGAGGCTCTCTGTTCTACCCTCTAATCAGAGGAGTGTCAGGAGTAAATGGTCCTGATGAGGTATGAGTTAATCACATGTCTGGCTCAAAAAAAAGGTGATTTATTCACAGCAGGCACTGTGGTAGATAATGAAATTATTATTGACTCCATTTTATCCACAATCTCACTTTGCTCTGTTTCTTTAAGTGTCTTCGGAGACAAACAGCTAATAAGTGTCAGATCCAAGATTCAGACTCAGGTCCCTCAATTCTAAAAACCAGTGCTGGTACCTTGCTGCCTTAAAAATCAGCCTCAAGTTTTCTACTGCTGCTTTTTATATCTTTCCAGCTCTCAGTTTTAATTAAATGGAACGTCAAAGTGAGCTAAACCATTTCCTTTGCTGATCATTCATTGAATTCTTATCAGTAAAAAGCAAATTAAAGTATTCTATTCCATATAATCATCATCATCTCTTCAGATTGCTAGCCTTTTGTGTGACAATTGTTTAATTTAAGCCATAAACAATATGCATGTTACAGTGCCCTTCCAAGACATTCCCCATGTTTGTGGCATATCCTCTCTCTGACTGACATTATCACAACCACTCTTTGGTTTATTACCCTGTTGGGAAGCAGGAAATTCTGAAGCTGTCACGTCAAATGCCTGCTGCCTTTCTCAGAGCCTTCCCTGGCATTCTTATTTGGCAAGTAGCAAATGGTCCTTTTGTTATTGCACCATATGATTGATATGCCTAATAAGAATAGACTCTATGGTAGCAAGGAAATGAAGGGCTATATCGCTTGTCATATTGCAGAAGCGCCCCAGAATGGCCTCCCAGTCATTGGTACATACTGTCATGTTTTGACGGAGGTGAAGGGTAACGGCAGGGTGGACTGTAGCAGTAATGACGTGCACCATTCAAATAAACTCCACTTAACAACAATACCATCTTCTTTCAGGAGCACAGAGGCAGAAATATTATCGGAATGGTGCTGACAACGTGCCTACAAGTTTTTATTTTACAGATTTTCTTCTTTTCTACTCTCTCCTACTTTTGTTTTTTCCAACAAAGAGTTAGCACATAGTATACATAGCATAACTTTGGAATGTTGAAATAGCTATTATTGATCAAGTTGTTTTTTTTTTCTGCCTGGTCTGTGGGCCTAGTAACAGAGTATGTGTCTGAAGGCCAGTCCTAACTAATTTTAGAGACCCTTATCACCAGGGAGATGACCAAGAGGTGATGGATTTTCTTTGCCCAGAGGAGCTCAATAAGACTTTCTCCTAAGGTCTGAAGAGGTTGAGATTTACATCAGCAGATGACAACAATGAAATCAAAGACCTTTTGAAATAATATTGAATGAAGTATGTTCTTTACCTAGTCTAACTAATCTTGCATGATAGTCATGGAAACTAAAAACAAGTAGAAGGATTACACATGGCATGTCAAAGCCCAGGAGGAGGCTTTGCCACATCTGTATGTGAAAGGGAGAGATTTAGAGCCAACGGTTTGAGGTAGAGTCCTGGCAGCACCTCCACTTCGCCTTTTTTTGCTCTTGCTTACCTTGAGTAGTTTATTTGTCTTGGTACATCCAGAAGACCTGGAAGGCTAGAGAGATATGTGACACCTTATACCCACAGAGACCTCTGCAATTTGCTGTAATCTAAGTCCTAGAAATTGTTTGGAAGGGAACACAAGTTGAAAATCAAGCTGTATTGGAATTAAAAGGGATTTCCAACTTTAGGTCTGATAATCTTTGGACAGAAACCTTGTTCTTCCTTAGCTGGAAGAAGTGAGTTCAAAAGATTGATTAAATGCCTCTAGGCTTTGATGAGCTATCTAGCAACACAGCTGAAGTTTGGTAAGTGAGGGGCCTGCCCTTCTCACTAAAAAGACTAAAACAGCTTTTGCTGTTTCACTATAAGCTCAAAAAAAAAAAAAAACCAAACAAACAAACCCCAGAACACCAGAAGATGGCAAAGTCAATAGCTTTGTTTAAGGGGAAGAGGTAGTTCCTCTGCTGACTAGTTCAACCAAGGCTTGGCAGCAGAAGTGAGGAAGAGAAGAATGTGGGGAAAGGCAGAGATTCATCAGGATGCCTAACAAGACATGATGTCCACTGGGGAGCAGGCCCAACAGAGCATCCAGCATGCTGGGAGCCCTGCATTGTTGCAGGTGTGAGCTGTCTCTCCACAAGTGCATAGTAGTCACACATGTCCCCTACACGTATGCCCCTATTTGTGCCCTATGCATGTCCATTCTTCCTGATGATGGAGTCTGTGTCATAATAAACAAAATGAAAGTGTTCAATTAGCAGAAATTGTGACATTTTAAAATTATTGTTGGAATATTTAAACTTCTAATAAAGGTTCCAGGAAGCTCACAGGCTTCTGGGTAGCATGTATGAATTTAAGGGAACAACTCTCGGAGTAATTCTTTCAAGAATGTAATACTAAGGAACTGTAGGAATCTTGTCTCCCTAAGTCTTCCAATTAACAAAGCAGGTGCTGTCTTTCATTTAGATTGAGGACAAATACTGTGGATTCTATAGATGAAAATCCCAAGAGACACCTGTCCAGGAAGGATAACAGATAGTTTCACAGTCCAGCACTAACCTATTTCCAGATTTATTTCACATTATTTTTTCTACCTACTCTATGTATCAAATATGTATTTGTTTCTCCTTGAACTTTTTTTTTAGTACTTTAATACTTCTAATGGATCTTTAATCTCATTTAGAATTGACCCTCACTCATCCCCTTTCTCCCTCTAATTTTCAAATTCTCCAATCTACTATTTGTTCGTTACTGTCTTAGAACATGTCTAAGTCTCCCTTACTCTTAAAAACAAAAACAAATTTAAATTTAAAAAATAAAAAAATCCCTTGACTGAACCTGCTTCCTAACATTACCAACAATCTTTTTTAAGTCCTCATCCTTCTTAACCTTTCTTTAATATTTGACACTATTGACCATCCTCTTTTTTGCTTTTTTCTGGATTTTCATGACACTATTCTCTCTTGATTCTCATCCTTATCAGTCCTTGTCTTGGAGACATTTCAAACTCAGCCTGTTCAAACTAGAATACATTAGCCTTTACTCAAGACCAACTCCTTTTCTAAACTTCCTTATTTATGTCGAAGGAAACTTCTCCCTCCTTCCAGCTTCCCAGGTTTATAACCTCAGCCCTATCCTTGATACATCAGTCTTCCTCACTCCATATATCCGGTTGGTTACCAAATCTGGCCATTTCTATCTTCAAAATATCTGTTTCATCTGATCCCTTCTTTTTACTCACATAGCCATCACGTTAGGTTGTGTCCTCGTTGCCTCTTGCTTAGACCATTTCAATGCCTGCCTAATTGGTCCCTCTGCCTCAAGTTAACCTCCTTTCTAATCTTTCTATCATATAATTGCCAAAGTAATAATATAATAATAATAATAACTGCAAAAGAATCTTTTTCAGAAGGTGAGATTTCAGCTGAATCTTGAAGGAAGCTAGGGAAGCCAGGGGAGGGAGGCAAAGAAGAGCATTCCAGGTATGGGGACAGCCAGCAGAAAGGAGCAGAGTCAAGAGGCCGAGTGTCAGGATGTATTCTTTGTATATTTAGTTCATATATCTTTACATAAGTTTTTCTTATTTACTTTAATAGAATGTAAGCTCCTTGAGAGTAGAGATTATTTAAAATTGCCAATGCCTAACACAGTATCTGGCATATAGTGGGCACTTAATAAATAATTATTGATTGATTGGCTCATATGTATTCCTTCCAATGGTATAAATCACAACTCATACATGGTTTTGATTATTAATATCAAAGAAAATATAAAACAGGGAAGATACCTGTTACCCAAAGGTTTTCTATTATCTTGGAGGATTTCCACTTAATAGTGAAAATTCAGAAATGATTTTCTATGGATAGAGACGTCCTCCACATACTCTGGTTTGAATATGACATTGTACTGAGAGCCTAAATTATGGAATGTTGCTGAGCCTGCTAAATGATATCTGTAATCACTCAAATATATTTAGGCCCCAAATGCCTATTTTCCAGGCATGGACTTTAATAGGCAACCGATTGGCCCATCAATACAATACTTTGGATAGACAATGAAAATTAGCAAGGGCCAAAACTTAACAGGAGGAGAGTTTGAATTGCAGAATCATAGAATTTGAACATTGGAAGGGCCTTCAGTGGTCATCTAGTTCAAATGGTAAACAAATGCCTGATAATTAGCCATCCTCTGCTTAAATAACTCTAAGGACAGAGAACCTACTGACACTAAAAGAATCCATTCCACCTTTGAATTGCTTATTATTGGGAAGTTTTCCTAATACCATCAAGCATCATCCTAGGTCCATCAAAACTAAAGTGATCAAAATAACCTAAATTAAAGAAATTTGCAATTTCAATCCATTACTCCTACTTCTACCTTCTGTGAACAGAATCACATTCAATATCTTCTCCACAGGACAGCCTTTCAAATACACACTTAAATAATCCACAGCTATCATGTCTCCTCATTTCCAGGAGCATAGCAGATATCATGATAGCTGTCTCTTCTTACCACCAGAGAAGATAAGAATAGTCTTATCTTCCCTAGGCTAAACATTCCCAACTCTTTAAACTAATCTCCTTATGACATGGACTAATGGCCCTTCATTATCCTGGTCATCCTTCTTAGGATACTTTCTAGCTTATTAGTGTCCTTCTTGAAAATAATAATTGTTGGAAAACAATCCCATGGAAAACAGATGCCAATTGTTTTGTATTGTAAATAATGCATTGTTTGTAGAGCTGCAAAATGGCGCAATTTGGATGAAATTTGGAACTATCACCCCTCCCCCTTAAGTCATTAAACTACATATCCTTTGACCCAGTATTACCACCAATGAGGAATAGGACACATATATACAAGAATATTTATATCACCTTATTTTGTTATAGGAAATAACTAGAAGCTAAGGGAATACCTATTAATTGGAGAATGGCTGAACAAATTATGGTATATAAATGTAATGGGATATTATTGTGCCATAAAATATAATGAAAGGGATGCAAATCTGTACAGACTGACTCAAAGCGAAGTGAGCAGAACCAAGAAAAGAAGTGGTTCATTAATAACAACATTGTAAAAACGGTGTTGAAAGATTTAAGAACTCTGATCCGTGTGATAACCAGTCACAATTTCAGAGAACTGATAAAGATGAATATTATCCGCCTCCTGATATGAAGGTCAAGGGTTCAAGGTAAGGAATGAAACATACACTTTTGGACATAGCTAATGTGGAACTTCTTTTGCTTGACTGTTCATACTTATTATAAAAGTTTGTTTTTCTTTTTCTTTTTTCCAAAGGTGGGAGAGGAACTGGGAATAGGAGGAAGAAAGAGATCAGGAATTAGGTTGCTAAAAAAGAAAGGAGAAAGGAAAGTGACTGAAGCATTTTTTTTTTTTGGTGAGGCAGTTGGGGTTAAGTGTCTTGCCCAGAGTCACACACCTAGTTAGTATTATGTGTCTGAGGCTGGATTTGAACTCAGGTTCTCCTGACTCCAGGGCCAGTGTTCTATCCACTGCGCCACCTAGCTGCCCCTGAAACATTTTTTAAATGCACAGAAAAAATCAGGGGAGGAATCACAGGCAAGCTGGACAATTCTGAAAGTGTTAATGTGAATTTATCACACACTTTAAAAGAAAATTAAGCTGTACATAATAGAGATTTGAAGTTTCATGTATACTCTTCTTTTTGTTGTTATTGCTTTACTATGTATATGGAAAGGCTAATTTTAGTTGATTTTTGTGAAGTTTAGAATTAAAGGGAAAAAAAAGGGAAAAAAAGGCCTTCTTAGACCATGATACCCTGAAGTGAACACAATCTTTTAGGTGAGGCCTGAGGTCTGAGAACAGAATACAATGGGACCATGACCTTCCTATTTCTAGAAATTTAATGCTGTCCAAGATTGCGTTTAGCTTTCTGGGTTCCATCTCACACTTTTGAATCACAACAAGCTTATTTAATATGGCCTCACTAAAAACTCCCCAATCCCGATAATTTTCAAAATAACTGCTTTCTACCCATATCTTCTTAGCTTTACACTTATTGAAGCTCCTAAGTGCAAGACTTTACATTTAATCCTACCAAATTTCATTTTATTATATTTAGCCTACTGGTTTAGCCTGACATTCACTGTGATAGCTAGATCCCAGTTTTGTGTCCTTTTCAAATCTGATGAGCATATCATCCACACCATTATCTAAGTCATTGACAAAATTGTTAACTAGAAGGAAGCTGGATCAGTTCATCTCTAAGGTTTCTTTTAGCTCCAACATTATATTCTAATGATTCCACTGATGTGGTAAGATTTTAAACACTTCTAAGTGAATAAGTCACAAAGAAAAACAACTAAATTTCAGTGACTACATTTTCTCAGATGCCATGAAATGGTAAGGAACAAGTCGAGTTTGAATCTTCATTCAAAACAACATTAAAAAGCCCACTGTCCTCCCCTTACTCCCCCAACCTACCTTCAATACCTCCAAGAAGTCATACCAAATTTTAAAGAAAAGATGGATTCTTTTTGAGAATTTTCAGGTACTGAGGACTCTGTGGATAAGAGATCATATGTATGTATCATGAGATACAAGCCCTTGCAGATCAGATCTCGAGAAGCTGAGGATCTGCAGCAGTTGCTGTGACAGGGACCTGATTAGTGCTCCACTGTTGGGACCCTCACGTTGGGGGAAGAGTAAGGCAACAGAAATCCCTGACTAAAGGCATCTCATTCCTTCTCTGCCCAGACCAAGGCCTTCAGAGGTAGATAGACATGGCTTCAAGGTAAGCAGTAGGTCAATACATATTGACAGAGATAGATAGATAGATAGATAGATAGATAGATAGATAGATAGATACATAGATAGATAGATAGATAGATAGACAGACAGACAGATGAACAGCTAGAGAAAGAGATATATAGATGAATAGACAGACAGATAAACATGATAGCTAGATAGATAGACAGATAGATGTGTTTAAAATGTGACAGACATAGTGCTAAGCACTGGGAATACAAAAACAATCCAGTAAGACAATCTCTGTTCTCAAAGAGCTTCTATTCTAATCAGGAAGACAATATGCATTGGCGTTTCTGGAAAGTAGGGAGGGGTATTGCACTCTATGACATGTCACACAGTGGACCAGAAGCCATTGTGGACATCCAGGCCCCTATAAGATAAGATTAACCTATCAGAGCCAAGGGACCCAGTGATATGTGTTAGGCACTGTACTATATGCTGGGAATAAAAAACGGCAAAAAAAAAAAACCCAACATTGTCCTCACCCTCCAGGACCTCACATTCTAATGGACAGAAGAGGACACAATCTTATTTCCCATCAAAAAAGGCCTACCTAGATTCATGAGGCCTAATAAAATATAGATGGACCGCCTTGTTTTATGGTTGCTGACCTGCCCTGTTAAAAGGCTGTTCAATCAGTTCTACTAAAATGGTTGTTTTGAAAATGTGCATTTGTTCCAAAGGACTGGTGTTTGTTATGCATATTTTCCTCCTTAATAAACAGGGAGAAAACACAGAAAACTGCACCACTTCACAATTACTCACAAGCTGCCACCCTTCTGATACCCAGTTCAACTAGCAAACTTTAGACCTTCTTCAAAGAAAAGCAGTATATGTATTATATATCTCCTAGTGCAGTAGGAACTGTGGGCTGAAGAGGGCTGATTCATTCCTAACTCTTCCCTGACCTTGCACCATGGCTTGGGCCCCACGCTGGAGTTGTAGCCCACTGAAGCTCTGCCCTTTCCGACACCCCTCTTCCCACCAGTGACTAGGCTTTGCAGAACTGGATGGGAACCAGAGTACAGGCTGAGCAGCAGCCTGAAATCTCATACACTTACACTATTTATTATAATATAATATAATATTTCTTCACCATTGAACACATATAAAACTGTCTACCACTTTTATTAGGTTCTTACCTCTTTTTTATGCTCTGCTGATGAAATTTTTGAGTGTTGTTCCCCTAACTCCATTTTCCTCAATAAACCTGTGTTTTTTATTGATGATTTTGCACAGAAGAATGATTTTTAGGAATGTATAGGTCAATGATAGCAGAATTAACTGTACTTCGAACTGGCTATCTATCAGTACGACAGAAGCAAGGCCAGATGTGCTAACCTTAAATTCTGCCCCTTCTGATTCTTTCAGTTGTCCTAGTCACTGCTTTACTAGCTTAGTTTCTCCTCTGTAAATCCTTAGCAAACTGACTATTCCAGTGGTGTTGTCACTATCTACATACCTGCCCATGATTACTAAGTTCCAATACCTCCTACTCTAGAAATCCACCCTCCCCTTCTCTGCCAGTTCTTATACCCATCTACCCAACTAAGCCCTAATGCAATCCCAGTTGGACCCTAGGCCATGGCCATGACTACATTTCTGCTCTTCCCACAGCCAAAGAAAAGAGGTGGTGCTGGGTGAGACTTTTTCTCTCTGGCATCATTTCATTGCTGTATCTATTCATAACACATTGAGAACAAATGAGTAACTTAGACTTTGTACCACGTTACTGGGTACATGAAGATCTCAAGCCTGCATCTGTGAGCATTTTCTACCCTGAACATCAGTAACTACTTACCGAGTGCCCACAGGGTGCATGACTACATATTAAGCCCACGGAGCATTATGAGGCTTGTCCTAGGTAGCCTGCTGTCATCCTGCATCCAGATTATAAAAACCATAAGGATTGAGGAAAAATTCAGTATAAACTAACCAAGACAGTAATGTCTTCTATTCCAGGGTCTTGATGAAGCCACACTGAGTAATCAAAGGACCAGGGATTGTGTTGACTGGAGGCAGGGCTTAAAATCATAGAATTCTAATATCAGAAGGGTCCTCTGAAAACTATCACCTCCTTTTCTTCAGACATTATACTTCTGTTAATGAAGACCAAAGTTGAACTTGCTTTTTGGAGTGCTACATTATAAAGCTGGAGCAGTTTGAAGATGCAGTCCACGAAAGCTCCCAGGCATCTTTTTCACATAAATTGTCCTCTTGTCATGATTTCCACATTTTATATTTATTCATCTGAATTTTTTAGTCAAATGCAGTGATTAACATGTATTTGTGTTAAGTGCAATGCCTTTAACATAGTATGCATTAATGAATGTTTGTGAATTGAATGGATTTCTATTCAGTTTCATCTTATTAGATTCAGTGCATTCTTTCAATGTGTTGAAATTATTTTGGATCCCAGTTTTGTCACACCACTTATTCCTTACAGAGCTCAGCTTCATGTCATCCACAAATCTGATAAACATGTCATCACTGCTTAGTTCATACTTTAAAAAGATTTTTAGCAGAATAAGGTCAAGTGTAGAGCCTCGCCGAAATCCACTAGAGACTAACCTTCAGATTGACATTGACATATTATTCTATTCATTTTTGTGTCTAGTCATTCAACCAAATTTGAATCCAACTAACTGTACTATAATCTCAACCTAATGTCACAACTTTACCCACAATAATAGTGGAAGTAAACGTCAAATGTTTTGCGAAGTCCATATCTACCATGTATCATGTATTCCTCTGATCTACTTATCTACTAACCATGGTCCCTAGAAAGGCGGGAAATATTGGATGACTTGCTCTTCATGAGCTCATGATGGTTCAGAATAATCACCACCTCCTGTTCTGACCTTTCTAAGTGCTTACAAAGCCATGCCTTTAAAAGTATTTTTTTTCTCAGAATTTATTTCAAGTTCACTAACTGTAGCAAGAGGCTGATTCAGAAATCACTGCTAGCTCTCTAACCTGTCATTTCCTGTCTCTTAACCCAGTCATTTCCTTGTGATACTGTTCAGGGCTCTAGCACCTGGAGAAAGAAATGCTCATAACCAGTGGGGTGTTGGAGCCAATCCATATAGGCTCATGAAAGCCAATTGTTAAATTGTCACTATGAGCATTTGTATCTCTGGAATCAGAAACTGACACAAGTAAGGCCTTGATTTATTGTTTTGCTGATTGCCTAGACTTGAGAAAGTGAAGGAGAACAAGCTAATAATGCATTTCAAACAAAAGTGTGTTGTGCATACATTTTTTCCCAGAGAGATGATTGTTGAATAGTTACCAGCAAACCCTATCTTATAACGCACTGGTGTCTTCTGAGTAGGCTACCAGCCTTTGGCCTTTCTCATTTCTTGATTCTGAATTGTATTTTTTTTTTTGCTGTGACCATTTAGCACTAAAGACATTTTAAATTCAATTTGTCCAGAACTAAACTCTTTATTATCTTTCCTTCAAAAACTCTTCCCTCTTCCTAACTTCCCTATTATTGTAGAAGGTACATCCTCCCAGACACCCAGATTCACAACCTAGTTGTCCTCACCTCCTCTTCCTCTCTTTCCTCCCGGATAAAATCTGTTCTCATCTTATCAATTGAGCTTTCATAACATTTCTTGTATACACCTCCTCTGTCACTGCCACAACCCTGGTGTAGCCCCTCTTCACTTCATGACTGGGATCCTAGCTGTAGTATAGCCTACTGGTTGGTCTCATTACCTGGGTTCTCTCCTTGCTCCAACCTGCATTGAGCTAATAAAGTGATCTGCCTAAAGCATAAGTCTGACAATATTACCACCACCACTCTCTCAATAAACCAATGAAATCCAGTGGCTCCCTACAACCGGAAGGATTAAATATAAAATTCTCTGTTTGTCTTTTAAAGTCCCTTATCACCTGGCCCCTTCCAACTTTTTTTTCAGATTTCTTACACTGTACTTTACTCCCCTCCATGTACTCTAAGATTCAATGGCACTGACTCCCTGCTTTTCTTTGTACAAGCCACTCATCTTTTGACTCTGTGCATATCCACTGGTTATCCCCTATGTCTGAGATACTCTGCCACCTCATCTCTGACTCCTGGCTTAACTGACTTTCTTTAAGTCTTGGGTAACATTCAACATTCTGCATGAATTCTTTCCCAGTCCCTCTTAATGCTGGTGCCTTTCCTCTGAGATTATTTCCAATTGAACCTGCATATATCTTATTTGGATTTAGTCGTTTGTAGGTTGTATCCCCTGTTAGAATGTGAGCTCCTTTAGTTCAGACTATTTTCATCTTTCTTTGTATCTCTAGTGCCTGGCACAGAGTAGGCACTTAATAAATACCTGCTGACTTGACTTAACTAAATAGATTCTCCCCCCCTTATTTTCTTTGCTTCTCATATTAGTCCTTTTAATTCTTTCCTTTCTCTATTATTTTATAACCTCTTTTTCCCCTCCACTCTCAAAATCTTAATAGGAGAACACAAAAAAGAATAAAGATGTGCCATAAATTCATCTTTTCACCTTACTTGTTATTTTGTTTCTCTGAATGCCGGATGAATTGGGAGGAAAATCAGAGGAAGTGGGGACTAAATAAGGTAGTGCAGTAAAGTAGAATGAGTGTTAGATCTGGGTTCTGACGACTTGGGTATGAATCCCAGCTCTAACATTTATCACCTGTGTGACCTTGGGCAAATCAGTTAACCTTATTTTATCCTCAAGGGAGATCTGTAGGACCGAATATATGTAAAGCTTAGTAAGGAAAGATCATAAGAACAAATGGTGAAATGGAAGTAAAGAAAGCCAAAATACTTCTGGCACATTTCCTCAGAAGATAAAAAAGCACATTTGGAGCCCATTGAACATTTCACAAGACTTTCTTTTGTTAAATAGATTTTTTTTTTTAAAGAATAAGGCTTAGTTTCCCCAGGCTCTGTGGCATAGCTATCTTTGGAGATTTTCAATCTTTTCTTCTGGATACTTCTTTGTTTTGTTTTGTTTTCACAAGTTGTAGCTTTGTAGTAAACAATCTTCACTATAGATTACTTTTTTTTCTATAAGAAATTGCCTTTAATCTTGGCCATCAAATAGGTAAGGTGCTAGAAGAAACTAAAAAGCTAACATAAATTGGAAGGGAAAAAATCAGAGGATGTAATCATTTCCTTCATCTTTGGAAAGACCCTGGAGGGCTCCAAGTTTAAACTTAATGGCCATCTATTATTACAAGCACTATAAAAAAGGAATGAGTTTCTACTGAATTCTATCACTTCTCTGATATGCTTCATTTTTTGAAATCCTGTATGGAATAGAGTGGATACTCTCAACATAACAATACATATTGTCCAGTACTAGGCACCTCATAAATACGTATTTGTTAGTTAATTAACTATATTAGAGAAAGGAGGCCAACATGTTGATATCAAAAAGCAATGGATTTGGATTTGGAAGGTGGAAAGGTAGACCCACAGACACACTAATTCTGACACACATACATAATTGGGCATCCTCCCATTAATTCCCTCCATGTCTAATTCTGACTACCTTATAGTTTGGTTAAGGCAAGTCCTCGCTGGTATAATATTGGAGTGGCTAAAGAAGGGGTGAGACTTCTCTGATAATGAGAGCCTCTTAAAGTTTTCATAAGCAGAACTGGAGAAGAGTGAACAGAGCTTAATAATGGGAGAATATTGGTTATCTTCAGGCAGTGTTCCTTCACCTTGGGTCATTGAAACAGATTTAAAAATTATTTTGAAAATGAAAATTTCAATGTAATCTGTAATTCTATGTATTTTACTTATACATTTAGAGACATTCTGAAAAAGAATCCACTGGCTTCACCAGACTGCAAAAGGGTCCATGGCACAAAGAGATTAAGAACTTTGCTCTTAAGGGAAAAGGAGAAATCAGATTAATTCCTTGAAGTTTCATTTTAAAATTGTAATATCTGGTCTTTTGAGCACAGGGGACCTTTTAACATCAAAAAATTTCATGACCCACCCTCCCCATATGATAGCAGTTTTAAATACCCATTGATTAAGGAAAAACATAATAACAAGAAGTTACAATGAATTCATTTTAAAATGAATTTGTATTTTATAAACTAAAATAACACCTAGCTATAGCACTTGGGGCCCTTCATCACATAAAAAATCATTATAGTTGACATTGACATAAATGCTTAAAGGTTTGCAAAGTGTAGTATATAATAATTATGTCTATATTATAATATATTATCCTATTTGACCTCATAACCCTATGAGGTAGATGCTATTATTAGCCTCATTTTACCCATGAAAACTCTGCAACTGAGAGTTTAAACACCCTACCCAGGATCACATAACTAGTAAGCGTTGAAGGTAGAATTCTAATTCAAATTCTTCTTGAAATTTTATTTTATTTTATTTTTTAACTAACAAGCTCTAAAGCCACCAATATTTAAGGGAGAAATAGATAAAATTCTAGCCTGGAACCTCCCTTTGAGGAGAGCAGAGATCTTAACTTCCTACTTCCCATTCTGGCAGAAATGAAAGTCTCCCTTGAAGAAGAGTGGGGGCAGAAGAGGCTTAGAGGCATCTATTCTGCCTCCCTTTAAGCTACACAATGACACTCCAATTCTCATGAGAGAGGACAACCCCCTGCTACATGTAAGGAGACAAGCCTTGCCACAAGTGGGTCTCTTTACATGTAGAGCTCTCTCATTTTGCACATATATCCACACATGTTGTATGACAGATAGATAGATAGAATGTGGATGTATGTATGTATACATATATTATAACAACTACAAAACAATCCTAGCTTTTGAGCCAACATAAGACCTCACTGTTTCCCTCATACCTAAATTAAAAAAAAGTGATATAAATATGTGAGACATTTATTTATTCTATTATTTATTCTACTTATTTGTAGATTTAATGATTCTGTTTAAAAACTCCATAATGCCTAAGGATACACAATCTAAGGTTGTGAAAAAGGGGTGCATAACACTAGGGTTCCTTTTTCTTCATAGCCTTAGGATTTCTCGAGTGAATAAAGTACAAGCCATATTCTCCTAGCTCTTAAGTTGTCTCATAGTAGTAAGTTAAAATGTTCAGACAAATCTTTGAACAGAGATAACCTGGCTCCTAGTGACCTGCAAGAAGTAAATCATCTTCCTGAGTGTTTACTTAGAATATTTAATAAAAAAAACATTTATTATATGCTTTATAAACCTACACATAATATAAATTGTATACATAAGAATTTAAAATATCTGTTAGTTATAATAGGAAGTATATTATAGTAATATAATTATTTATCTGGTTCTGTGCCTTAGAGATATGGTGATGAGTCTGATGGAAGTTCCCTGGAGCTCTTCCTCTGTTACTGCTCCAAGGGAGTCACAGTTTCTTAGTTGAAGCTGCCACATTTTCTATAGTTATTTTAAAAAAGTCTAATGTTCAATTTTCTGTTACAATACTTATTCTAAAGAATATTGTATTTCAGTCTTATGAAAGTTGAAATCATTTATAGGTACAAGTCCTTCAAATAGATTAGTTAATTAAAAATTAATTGCCATCAGGAAGATAACAGTCCACTTTTCTTATGTTTGATTCATCTATTATCAATTCTGTTCCATTTAGTTATGCTTTTTATATTGTTAAACATCCCTCTTTTCAGCAAGGAATGGCTTCGTATCTTCTTTTACTATTCTTTTACAGTTTAAACTACCATGTCATAGTTTAAATTGTACCTTTATCAACAATTTAGAGCAACTTAAAATACTATATTAGTCCAAATATAGGTCCTTCTGGAATATGAACTCTCTAGTGCTATAATGGATCTGTGACCTTATTGATGTGGGTTTCCTCTCCAAAGATCACCCCATGTTCATGCCAACCTAATGTATTGGACTCTTGTCTGTGTCCTCTAAAAACATAGCACAAATGGCCTTTCCACTGTGTTTCCTTTAGCACATTGGCATTGTGCTAGTATGGCACTGCAAGTATGGCAATGAAGCATATCAATAGTCTTATTAGTTATCCCTCACTCTCAGTACATGACACTCTCCTATCTTCTTGCCCAGTTAATCAGCTCTTTGATTACACCCTTTGTACTTGTTCTCCTGTATAATTCATCATTTGCAATAGGTTGCAACCTACCATGGGCAGAGTCCCCATTGCACTGTGGATGATCTCGCACTTCAGTTATTCTGAGACTGTAAGATTCCATTATTCTCGGGTATATAATGGCATAGGAAGAACATTGGTGTTTAAAAAAAAAAGATGAACCTTTATTTCACAGAGAAGCTTGGGGTCATTTAAAAAGAACTGAATGATTTCCCAAAAGCAATCTAGGTAATTTCCTCCTCTTGTTCAGTATGGTCCCAGGTCACTGTCCCTTTGGTTTGTCTGTTCTAGATATGTGTACAAATGGATGAACTCTATAGGCTATCCATCCAACCGTATATTGTATTGTGAACAATAGGCATTGCTCCAATACTTTAAAAAAAAATTATAGATCTCATTTAGGAGACTACAGTGCTCGGTGGTTCCATGCAGTCAGCAGGATGACATCTACAAATTTTGTTGTTGTTTGGTTGTTTCAGTCCCTTCTAAATCTTCATAACCCCATTTGGAATTTTCTTGGCAAAGGTACTGGGTGCTTTGCCATTTCCTTCTCCAGCTCATTTTACAGATGAAGAAACTGAGGCAACAGGGCTAACTGACTTGCCTAGGGTCACAAGCTAGTAAGTCTCTGAGGCCAGATTTGAACTTAGGAAGATGAGTCTTCCTGGCTTCAGGCCAAGCACTCTATCCACTGTGCCACCTAGATGCCCATAGGCAACTTGCTGCATCTAGAAAACTTTACCATGTATTGGGAATTCATCTTCCATTTGGACTTTTTATTGAATAGTTTTGAGTTGGTAGGAAATAGTTTTAGTGAGCATATGCCTCCCTGTTTTATGCTTCATTTTAAATCAATAATAAAAGATTATTAAGTGAACTTACCTCTGTTGTTATACCTTGCAGAGAATCTTGTATGATTTTTGACATATTCCCAGAAGACACTCTATTGAAAAGGAAGATTTAAGGAGGCTGTTTGCTCTACCACTCTATTATAGTAAACAAATATTAAGCACAGTGAGAAAGAGAGGCAGAAACAAACAAAGAGATGGAGAGAAACAGAGATGGGACAGTAGGCTTATGGGTTTACAGGTAATAATATTCTCTTGATCACCTCTTTTGGGAGAAATGATGCTCAAATTTTTTCTACTCTAGTTTTTCCCTTTTTTCAATAACTTGAGAATTTATTTCTTTTTTAAAAAAATAATTTATTTATTTTTAGATTTGAACATTCACTTCCATAAGATTTTGAATTTTAAATTTTCTCTCCTTCCCTCTCCTCCTCCCCTCTGAGAATTAATTTTCTTAATATTTCCAGTGTGGACCTCTTCTTTATGTACCTGGTCTAATCTGCTTACTTTTCCTATATGTATTTTAAACCACCATTTCTATTTCTTTATCAGCATATGATGTTAAGAATTCAATTGTGGTCGTTCTGCTATACTCGAATGGGAAAAAGATATTCTTAAATTTTTTATAGATTTTTTTTTCATTTTTCTCTGTGGTCCTGGTTTATCCTAAATGCCTTTTGAATTACTTGCTTAAGTTAAGCTCTCTCATCAATCATTCCTTAAGCTTGTATTTCTGCCCATGTTTTCTTGATGAATTATGAAGCAATATTGTGTATAAAATTCCACCATCCTTCTCTGTAAGATTTTTAAAATGAGCTTATATCCTATACCAGTGTTGCCTTTGACTGCAATGTTTCTCCACTTAGCAAGGATATCAATTATTTGATGAATGAAGCAGTTTATGGAATCTTATGCTGTCTTCCCTATGTCAGCTGATTTATGCCAGTTAAAAAGAAATTGTTTTAAGATCGCTTATGTCTGTTTCTCCTTTTTTTTTTTGGCACCAACAGCTTGTTTAAATAGGTTAGGTTAAAGTTGTTTTAAGTGCATGCCACATTTTTTTTTGCATTTTTATTCTTTCTTTAAGTGCTTTAAACTCTTAATCTTTGTTCTAATGGCAGTGAGGTAACTATATAGAAAGTAGATCATAAAATAATTTTCAAATCAGTAATATTAGTCATTTCCTCTCCATTAAAATATAATGCTTTTAATTTTTTATATTTTAATGAGTAATGAACACATCTAGTAACACTTGATTCTTTTATCTAAAAAAATTATTCTTTTTTTACACCTTTGGCCTCTCCTGTTTCTTAATGATAAACCAATTTAAAAATATTTTTCACTGTTTTTCTCTAGCCATAACTTTGCATTGAAGTCACTGAGTAGGAAAGTATGCATTGATTTAATTTAGAGGAGCTTATCAAGTTCATAGCAGAATCCTTCTATTTCCTCAACCTTTGCAACAGACTGTTGATACACAAGCTACAATTCTTTCCATGGTGGTATTTTTGCAAATGATTTTCATAATAGTGTGACTTAGTGGAAAAATAGCTGATCATGGAGCCAGAGAGATCTAATTTCAAGTTCTGCCTCTAATGCATAGAAATTGTATGACTCTGGGCAATGATTTCACTTCAGATTACTCTAAACCACTCTTTAAAAGTTTAAGTTTCAGAGAGGGTTCCAACCTTCCTCACCTGGGACAAATGAAAACATAGGTCTAGTCTCTATCCCTATTTTGCTTGTGACAAGGCAACACAAGATGACCAAATCTCTCAAGATAATGTTTCTTGATTATAAGCTCCTTGAGAGCAGGGACTGTCTTTTGCCTCTTTTTGTATCTCTAGTACTTAGCACACTGTTTGTAACATAGGAGATGCTTAATTGATTTTGTTTATTAATATTTTGATTGATTGGATTTTTATTGATTGGATTCACAATAAAACCAGCTTCTCCAACTTTTTTTTTTTGCATCTCCAAAGAGTAAACCTATGAGCCATCCTTTTATTTAGCCATGGCTTCCTTTATCTCTTACAATGTAAGGATGAATATGATCTATTTCCTACAGTAATACATACTAAACCAAAAGTCACCAAATGAGGATCTCACATTTAGAGAGGACCAGGAGATAAGTCAATGTTTATTGACAGTCTAAAATAGCTTAGAAAATCTTCACGATACATAGGTCTGAGGCTTCTCTCTAGTTTTCAAACCTTTAACTCCTCTCTTTGCTTAGCATTCTTGCTATAACCCCTTCTTTTGCTTCTTGCATCCCACTGACATATCCTTTGAAATCCCATGGTCATCTCCATGTCAAGATGAAGCCAGAGAGTAATGCTCTGTGGAGTATAAACTCTGCTTCTAAACTAAAAGCTTTTCTAGAAGAAGGGAAAAAGAGGATGCAGTGAAAAGTAATTACCCCAAATTAACCTAAGAATCTATAGGTTGCTAGGGAACTTCCTCCCCAAGGCCAGTACCCACTTCCTCCCTCAAACTTACTGTGACTTAGTCATAAGCTCTTAAAAATTCTGAGGAACACTGACATGAAGTTAATTGGCCAAGATCACACAGCTGGTAAGTGTCAGAGGCAGGATGTGGACCCAAATCTTCCTGACTCTAAACCACACTACCTTTATGCAAATTTAATGTACAAAATGTATTTATTGTTGAAGGTTTTTTCTGTCTTGCAATTCAAATAAAGATGTCTTATTTCTCATTATTATCATTGCTGTCTTTATCTGCATCACTTTCCCTGTCATTCTCTAACAGCTATATAATACATCACACTCAGCTTTTGGTTTCAAGCAAAGTGTGCCTCTTATTCAGATAATATTCATATTCAGTAATATGCCATGGAGAGACTAACAGTAGAGAAAATAAAATGCTCAAAAGCATTGTCACTTCAATTGTACCTGTTTCATGATCAGAAGAGGCTAAGTGCTTTTCATTTATTTGTCCTTAATTTATTTAATGCTTTTCATAATTTTATTAGCAGAAGCCTGATGTTTTCAAAGTAATTTCTGTTCTCAAAAATATGGAAGTTCATTCAGGTCCAAGTAAGTTAAGTGGATATTTGAGAGAAATTGTATTTTATAGTTCTGAAGGTTAGTTCTCTAATTTTTCTGCCTACAACTACATAACTTGATCATTTTAGGTATTTTTCCATTAAATAATTTTCTACTGGCTTTTGTTGAATTTAGCCACTGCTCATCAGTCAGTCAAGTCAATAAGCATTTTTCAAGCATCTAAGCATTGTACTGATGTCATTTTCACCTACAGGATACAATTGGACTTTATGCTGTTTTTATTCCTTCCACTTTTTTCCTACTCAACAAGAAATTGTATGTAAAAATTGACCAAGGTCATCTCTTTTAAAGCCTCAGCTAAAAGGAAGGGGGAATTCATTAAGGGAAACCAATTGTGCCAAGGATAGCTAGATACTGATGTGGAAGATTCACGTGGCAATTACAGCACACCTGGATACTATCTGAAAATAATAATAAAAGCATTTGCTGCAGCAGTGAGGGATCTGAACTGAACCCACATTCCCAAATGAGTGATACTTCAGCTATTTCTACAGTCATGGATATACTAACTTCTTAACAACCACAGTAGCAGTATTTTAAAATTGGCTGCTCCAAATGTTCCCTTTTCCCCTTCATCTCATGTCCTGTTTCTTTATTTTTATTTTACAGGAAAAAAAAAATAGAAGCCATTTACCATGAGCTCCCACTTCTTCCCTTTTCCCCATCTCAAAACCCCTTAACATCACCCTCCATTTTCTTCCCCTTTACTCCAGACTATGATAAAGAGGTGGCAATTTTGACCAAAGTCAACCCCCTCTCTCTGTAACCTTGATTCAATCTTCTCTCCATATTTTGTTCCCCTGGATCATGCTCTCTCCTTAAAGCTTAATCTCCATCTACTGGATTCTTTGTACCATTTACAAATATACTCAAGTTTCCCTGTCTTAAAAAAAAAAACACTTGTCTTTACCACCGTCTCAAGCTGTCTTCCTATCTTTCCTTTCTTTTTTTTTTTTTCTGGGCCATGGAGTTAAGTGACTTGCCCAGGGTCACACAGATAGTAAGTGTCAAGAGTCTGAAGCCAAATTTGAATTCAGGTCCTTCTAACTCTAAGGCCGGTGCTGTAGACACTGTACCACCTACCTGTTTCCTCTCCTTTTTTTCAACGTTAAACTACAACAAAAAAAAATTTTTTTTAACCTTATTTCCTCCATTCCCTCTACTTCCATTCACTTCTCAAACATTGTAAAACAATCTGGCTTCTGACCTCCTTACTCAATTGAAGATACTTTCTCCAAAATTCCCAGTGATCTCTTAATTGCCAAATCCAATGGTCTTTTCTTGTTGCAGTATTTAGTAGTGCCAACCGTCTCCTCCTGGACAGTCTCTTTTCCCGGAGGTTCATGACATGTCCTCTCCCGGTTGCATGAGCACCAGACTATTACTTCTCAGTCTCTTTTGTTGGATTACCTCCCATTATCCCCTCCCATCCCCCCATCCCCAGCCTTTGCATAGGGGAGCCACAGCACTCTAGCCTAGGTCTTCGTTTTCTTCTTCTACATTCTCTGAGTGATCTCATTAGTTCCCGTGATTTCAGAAAACCTTCAATGCCTCCTTACTGAGGCAACTAGTGGCTCCGTGTTGGGTCTGGAGTCAGGATAGATTGGAGTTCAAATCCTGACTCAGACACTTACTATCTGTAGGACCCTGGATAAGTAACAGCCCTTTGTTTGGCTCGGTTTCCTCCACTGAAAATGGGGATAATAATAATAGCACCTACCTCATAAAGCTGTTGTTAGGATCAAATGATATATTTATCAATAAGTGCCTGGCATATAGTTGGTGCTATATACATGCTTATCTCTTCCCATCCCACCCCCCATTGCCTCTAGATAATATATAAACACCTTTGTTTGGATTTAAAACACTTAAGTATTTGGCCCAACCTATTTTCCCATACTGATATCATATTATGCAGTTATGTTTCAGCCAAACTGGTCTTATTTACTTTCTCTTTATATAGTGTTCCATCTCCCACTTCTTTGCCTTTCTACAAGCTGTCTCTGCCTAAAATGCTCTTCTTCCTCACAGATATCTCTTAAAAGCCACAGCTTTCTTCAAGGCTCAACTCAGGTGCATCTTCTAAAGGCCTTTCTGGATTCCTCCAGTTATTAGGGACCCCTACCCCCTAAATTGTATTTACACACACAGACACACACACCTATATACATACATATACATATATATGTACATATACATATATACACACATATATATGTATATGTATATATAACACACACACACACACACATATATATATGTTCCATTGTCCCAATAGAATGTAAGCTTCTTGAGGGCAAGAACTGTTTTATTTCTGCCTTTATATCACAACACTGCATACTGAAAAAAAAAAAAGACAGCTGACCCCAGAACATCCTTGATCCTAGGCCCTGATAAAGAAAATAGATTTCACCAGAATAGTAGCCATAAAGCCCAGTTAAGTTTGCATTACATTAGCTCAGGACAGCTATCTCTGCTTTGGGGCTGGACATTTAAGGTGTTATCATTATCTCCTAATTCTGAAGACAAAAGAAATCAATTATCCTAAACAAAAGCAAGACCTCTGTTTTAAATAAGTAAACATACACACACACACACACACACACACATGCATATATATTATACATGTATGTGTGTGTGTGTGTGTGTGTGTGTGTATAATATTTCCCCAGAATACCCAGGAGGTTTGGTCCTGTGTGTGTGCATGTGTGTATGTATGTGTATTGTGTTAGGACTACGACATCCAAGTCAAGTGAGCTCTTCTAGATGACACAAAATTAATTTGCCTTGGATCCAAAAATTGCTGTTTGGAAAGGAGTCAGAGAATCTGCCAAACACATCAATTACTCCCTCGTACATCCAACTAGTGCAGACTTGGACTTTTTCTTTCCTCCTTCCTTTTTGACACCACTTGACACACGCTCCTGTGTCCAGAGACTCACCAGGGTGAGTTAGCTCCATTTTCAGCTGGAGCTGGGATGATCCTGTCTGTACCAACACGGCTCTGGAATCCACAGCCAGCAGCTTCCAGACCCTGGGGGCAGCTGCAAAGCTCACAGGGTTACACCACTCCCTTGTCCTCCTCTGAACCTGTCTCTTCTAATTACCGAAAATTGACCGTGGGCTTCAGAGAGTAATCAGGGGAGATAAAATGTATTACACAGCAATTTCAGTTCATGGCCAGTAACCATGGCAACACCCAGGCAATAAAACCTAAACTATGGAATGATCTCCAAGGGCAAGAGTTTTGTGTCTTGAAGCCAGATGTTTGCTGCTGCTTTTCTAGCAATAAAAAAAGCTTTTTGGTTTTGAAAAGGTTTAAATATCTATTTTATTTTTGAAAAAATATTTTTATTTTTAACTTTTTTTAAATTTTGAGTTCCAAATTCTCTCCCTGCCACCTCTTTCCCACCCACTGAGAAAGCAGGCAATATGACATCAATTATACATGTGAAATCATTCAAAACATATTTCTATATTAGCCATATTGCACACATACACATAAAGTAAGAAAAATAACGAAAGGGAAAAAAAAACTCTACTTCAATTTGCACTCAGAGTTCATCAGTTAGTCTTTTGGAATTTTCTTGGATCATTGTATTGATCAGAGTTGCTAAGTTTTTCACAGTTGATCATCATTACAATATTGCCATTACTATGTACAATGATCTCCTGGTTCTTCTCCCTTCACTTTGAATCAGTTCACATAGGTCTTGAGATATTTTTCTGAAACCTTCCTCCTCCTCATTTCTTATAGCACAATAGTATTCCATCACAATCATATGCCACAACTTGCTCAGCCATTCCCCAATTGATTAGCACCCCACCCCCAATTTCCAATTCTTTGCCACCAGGAAAAGAGTGGTCTTAAAGTTACAAGTCTTAAAAGTGGTAAGAAAAAAGAGAGAAAAAGAAATACAATAGGAAGGAAATGAAGAAGGGAGTGAAACACTTTCTCTTCAATGGCATGAAAAAAGTATAAAAGCACGCAGGGTAAATTCAGTGGGGAGGAAGAGAGGAAAAAGTATAAGAGAATATGATGAAAAGAAATACACAACTAATAATCATGACAATAAATGTAAATAAAAATAACTCATCCATAAATGTAAGGAGAATGAAGGATTATTTAGAAAACAGAATCCCAAAATATGCTATTTATAAGAAATAGACCTGTAATTATGAAGATTCATACTATTTTAAAGTTAAGGATGGTCAAAGGATATGAAAAGGCAATTTTAAGGAGAAGAAATCAAATCCATTCATATAAAAAATTTTATATCACTAATAATTAGAGAAATGCAAGTAAAAGCAACTCTGAGGTACACCCAGTAAATTGGCTATTATGAAAGAAAAAAATGACAAATGTTGGAGGGGATGTGGAAAAATAGAGACACCAATTCACTATTGGTGGAATTGAAAACTTATCCAACCATTCTGGAGAACAGTTGAGAGTTATAAAGTTCTGCATACCTTCTGACCCAGCAATACCACTGCTAAATCTGTATCCCAAAGATATCAAAGGAAAAATAAAAGAACCTATGTGTTCAAAAATATTTATAGCAGCTCTTTTTGTGGTGACAAATAATTGGAAATTGAGGGGATGCCCATTATTTGGAGAATGACTGAAGATGTTGTGGTACGTGATTTTGATGTAATACTATTGTGTTGTAATGACAAAGGGGATAGTTTCAGAAAAATATGGGAAGACATATAAGCTGATACAGAATGAAGTGAGCAGAACCAGGAGAACACAGGAACAGCAACATTGAAACAATAATCAACTGTGAAAGCCTTACTTTCTTAGTAAAAGGCGCATCAGTACAATGATTCACAACATTTCCCAAAGACTTATTATGAAAACTGCAATCTACTCCAGAGAAAGAACTGATGAACTCTAACTGCAGAGCAAAGCAAAATTCTTTGACTTTATTTTTCTTGCTTTCTGCCCTCCCCTTGACATGTTTAATATGGAAATACATTTTGCATGACTTCACACATATAATGGATATGTCTCACCTTTTCAACAGACAGGGGCATGGGTTGAAAGGAGATAAATATTTTGGTACTCAAAATAAAAAATAACTACATGCAGGCACAGACTTTATCATGCTTCAGAAGTTTTTTTTGTTAATAGTGTTAGAAATTATGACCTCAGACAAGGCAAGAATAAATATAGACATGGTAAAAAAAAAAAAAATTTAAACTTTATTATGCAAAGAAACATAGACAATGAAATACTATCAATTCTTATATGCATGTATTGGATGGCATAGTATCTGGGTACTCAAGTGAAAATTTAATCAAATTACCATGAGATATAGATAGTAAAACCATAATAGCTGAAAATTACAATGTACCCTTTTCAATCTTAGATAAATCTAATGAAAAATAAATAAGAAATAAGTTAAAAAACTGAATATAATTTTGAAAAAGTTAGATATGATAGATCACAAAAAGTTATACATATTTACAATAGTACAGTACAAAAACCTGACCCTTAGATCAGGCATAAATTTGGAAACAAATTTAGAAAATCAGAGCTATTAATAAATTCTTACTGATCCCAAAGCAATAAAAATTATAATCAAAAAATGATTTTTGAAGATTGAATTCAAACTTAAGTAGAGACTGAATCATTTAATCCTAAAGAATTTGTGGGCTAAAAGAGCAAATCCTTGAAACAATATATAATTTCATCAAAGGATGACAATGACATTACATTCTAAAATTTTGAAGATTCAATCAAAACAGCCCTTAGGGGAAACATACATATCTAAACACTTTCAGTGAGAGGGACACACACACACACACACACACACACACACACAGAGAGAGAGAGAGAGAGAGAGAGAGAACAGATTAATGAATTGGACATGTAACTGAAAAAAACTATAAAAACAAATTTAAAAACTCCAACTAAAAACAAAAAATAAAAATTTCGGGGAAAGGATGGACAAAATTAAAAGTAAAAAACTCATTAAACAAATAAAAGTAGGAGATTTTTACAAAAAAAATAATCAAATGGATAAATCATTAATCTGATCTTTAGAAGATAAAAAACAAATTGCCAATATCAAAAAAGAAAAAGAATTTACAATATCTGAAGTAGAAATAAAGGAATTTTAAAACTATTTAGTGCAATTATATGCTAAAAATCGATAACAAATGACATAGATAAATTTCCAGAAAAAAAATAAAATTTCTAGATTAACAGTATAATAAATAGGTCATTAAAATTACCCAATCTCAGGAAATGAAATCGAGCAAGCCATAAATTAATCCCCAAAGAAGGGAGAAATATGACCAGATGGTTTTACAAGTGAATTCTATCAAAACATTCAAGGAACAGTTAATTCAAATCTTACATAAAGTGTTTTCAAAAATAAGTAAAGAAAGGATCTTACCAAATTCCTCCTATGAAACAAATATGGACTTGATACCTAAACCAGGGAGAAAAGAAAGCAATAGATCAATATCCCTAATGAGTATCACTGCAAAGATATCAGATAAAATGTTAGCCAAGGAAGTTAGAAAAACATAATAAAAAAATTAGACACCATGGCATGTTTGGATTTATATCAGTGATGCAGGAATTTGTTCAATATTAGAAAAACTATAAATATCAAAGACCATATTAATGATAAAAATTAAAAATACATAACAATAACAATAAAGAGGTGATTAAAAAGCTTTTGACAAAATACGACACTCAATAAAGAAAAACATTTACAAACAGAGGAATAAGTGGACCTTTTCTTAATATGATAAACAGTATACCTCTCTCTAAAACCAACAGCCAACATTATGTATAAGAAAATAAACAAACAAATAAATGAACAAAATAAGAGGCAAGTCAAAGATGTCCATTATCACTACTTTTATCTGATATAATTCTAGAAATGTTAGCCATTGCAATAAAACAAGAAAAAGAAATAGAAGGAGCAAGTATAGGCAAAGAAGAAACAAAATTATTACTTTTCTAAGTTAATACTTAGAGACCCTTAAAGACTAGCTGAAATAATTAATAATTTAGCAAAGTTTCAGGACATAAAATAAACCAACACATCATTAAAAAAATTTTATCTTAACAATAAAACCCGGTAAGAAAAGATAGGTAGGGAAATTTCATTCAGAATTATTATGGAACTTATAGAAAATATTTGGTAATTCATCTATCAAGACCGCCACAGGAAGTACATAAAACATTCTTCAGAAGTAAGGGCAGACAAATAATTGGAGAGATATTTATTGCTCATGGCTGCATAATATCAATGTAATAAAAATAATAATATGACTTTAATTAACTTACTTATTCAGTGCCATTCCAATTAAACTACCAAAGGATTACCAAGGGGGAAATACACAAAATTTTTTTAGAGGAATACCTTCTGAGAGGAGATGGACTACAGGTATAGAATGAGACATGGTCATTGTGTGGATGCATTTTGCTTCACTATGATTATTTATTTAGGGAGAAATTAAAAAGAAAATGGGGGAGAATGGGGAGTTGAGAGCAGGAGTAGTGTCTGTGATGGCTCCCAAAAAAGAGAACTTAGAGAAATTATTATTTCTTTATTATATTAATAAGCAATTATTAATTGAGGGTAAGGCTTTCTTTTCTATTTCCTCATTCAGAAATAAACCCTTGTAGCCAGTCTCTGAAGGACATTGCTGATAGATGAGACTGCCTAAATCCTCAGGGTACACATTTTTAGATCTTGGGTGGGACCCTATTCAACTAGAAAACCTAACAAACAGAATCCAGTCTAGGTGAGATCTTGCCCTTAGGAAATAAGGCCTTGACTTTACAGCTTCCAATTAAAATAATCCAGTTTATGAAGGGGAAAACCAGACAGTATGGTCTGGGTAAAGATGGCTTCTTTTGTACAGACTGCTGGAGGTAGCTGAGTCTCATGATTGGGTCACTTCTCAGCAGGAGGGGCTGAAGACTTTTTCCCCACCTCCTCATTAATATGTCCACTCCCTCACTGATTGTTAACCAATCAGCTTTGCTTTCTACCCTCAGGAACACCCCCTTTTTCAAATCTATTTAAGCATTCAATATTCTCCAGGGTATGTGTAGGGGTGGGAAGGGGGTCTTTGGTTTAGGAGAGAAAGCCAAATGACCACAATTTTATTAATTATCTGCTACCCATAACTAATAAAATTGATTATTAAATGCCCAGAAACTATGTCTCTCAAACTTTTCATATGTCATAGAATAAAGGAACAGAAATATATCATTTTTAGAATTCAGAGAAGAGAATAGAAGGAAGTTCAAAGGGAAACACAGACAAGCTTTGAAACTGTCGAAGTGATTTCTTGTTGATTTCTTGTTGTTGTTCTTTGTTTATGGAGATGTTCCTTTTTTTTTCTTTGTCAAGTATAGCAGTGATGTCAAACACAAAAAAAAATGGAGGAAGAGGCAGAGCTAAGATGGTATAGTAAAGGTAGGGACTCACCTGAGCTCTCCCCCAAACCCTTCCAAATACCTTTAAATAATGACTCTATGCAAATTCTAGAGCAGCAGAACCCACAAAAAGATGGAGTGAAACAAATTTCCAGCACAAGACAACATGGAAGATCACCAGGAAAGGTCTGTTGTACCACGTTGAGAGAGAAGCACAGTCCAGCACAGGCTGCATCAGTGTAGCCCCGGCCCCAGCAAACTGGGAGCAGGCTGTGGGGCAATTGAATAACAGGCAGCACTGACAGTTTCTAGAACTCTCAGACCCCAGACACCAAAGACAACTTAAAAGGTCAGCAAGAAAGGTCTGCCACTCGGGGGTGAGAGTGGAGCACAGTCCAGTGAAGGCTGTGCCAACACAGGCCTGGCCTGAGCAAACCAAGAGCAGGCCTTGGGAGTGACGGAATTGGCAGTGGCTGTTTCTGGAGCTCTCAGCCCACAGATAATAAGGGGGTCAAACAACTGGTCAGAAGGAGATTACAGGAGTCTTTTTGCTAACACTTTGGGAGAACTCTGTTGCTTTGTCCATATGCAGATCTGGGTCCCACTCTTGGGTGGCTGTCCCAGGGTGAGAAGGAGCATTAGCATAGCAGAGCCTACAATCACAGTGGAGGGAGAACCCTTCTCACAGTTCCAGGGCAGAAAATAGTGCTTGTGGTCATTTATAGACCAGAGCACAGGCCAGGAGAGGAGTAAACACGTCATGCCTTATCACACCACCTTGGAAGAACTGAAAACTTACAGGTCTCTGGAAGTATCAATGAAAACAGCTGCACAAAACCCCTGAAGCTTGGGACCATACATTCTCCACATTGGAAACAGACCCCTACCTTAACAAAGAGTTTATAACTCAAGTAATTGGCCAGGATCATGAGCAAGAAGCACAAAGAGTCAGACTGTATTATATTACTTTGGTGACAAAGAAGATCAAAATATACAACCAGAAGAAGACAACAAAACCAAAGCCCTTACATCCAAAGCCTCCAAGAAAAATATGAATTGGTTCCAGGCCATGGAAGAGCTCAAAAAGTATTTTAAGAAGCAAGTAAGAGAAGTAGAGGAAAAACTGAGGTGATGCTAAAGGAGACCTCAAAAAATGCTGAAGAAAATAACACCTTAAAAAATAGCCTAACCTGAATGGCAAAAGAAGTCCAAAAAGCCAATGAGGAGAAGAATGCCCTAAAAAGCAAAATTGGCCAAATGGAAAAGGAAGTCCAAAAGTTAACTGAAGAAAACACTTCCTTAAAAATTAGAATGGAGCAATTGGAAGCTAGCAACCATCTGAGAAATCAAGGCACTGTAAAACTAATCCAAAAGAACAAAAAAATAGAAGAGAATGTGAAATATCTCATTGGAAAAACAACTGACCTGGAAAATAGATCTAGGAGAGAGAACTTAAAAATTATTGGACTATCTGAAAGCCATGGTAAAAAAAAAAAGCCTAGACATCATCTTTCAAGAAATCATCAAGGAAAACTGCCCTGATATTTTAGAACCAGAGGGCAAAATAGAAATTGAAAGAATCCACTAATCACCTCCTAAAAGAGATCCCCAAAGGAAAAGTCCTAGGAATATTGTAGCCAAATTCCAGAATTCCCAGGTATGAGAGAAAATATTGCAGGCAGCGAGAAAGAAACAATAGAAGTATTGTGGAAACACAATCAGGATAACACAAGATTTAGCAGCTTCTACAGTAAGGGAACGGAGGGCATGGAGTATGATATTACGGAGGGCAAAGGAGATAGGATTACAACCAAGAATCACCTACTCAGCAAAACTCAGTATGATCCTTCCGGGTAAAAAATGGTCATTCAATGAAATACAGGACTTTCAAGCATTCCTGAGGAAAAGACCAGAGCTGAATAGAAAATGTGACTTTCAAATACAAGACTCAAGTGAAACATGGAAGAGGTAAACAGGAAAGAGAAATCACAAGAGACTTATTAAGGTTGAACTGTTTATATTCGTGCATGGAAAGATGATATTAACTCATGAGTCCTTTGTCAGTATTAGGGTAGTGGGAGGGGAAAAAGATTATATGTATGTATAGATAGATAGATAGATAGATAGATAGATAGATAGATAGATAGATAGATAGATGGAGGGCACAGGGTGAGTTGAAGATGAAGGGGTGATATAAAATTAAGGGGTGAGAGAGGACTATACTGAGAGAAGGAGAAAGGGAGGAGTAGAATAGGGTAAATTACCTCACATGAAACAGACAAGAAAAGGCTTTTACAGGGGAGGGGAAATGGGGGAAGGTGAGAGGAAATGAGTGAATATTATTCTCAAAGGATTTGGCTTAAGGAGGGAATAACATACACAGTGGGGTATGGAAACCTATCTTACCCTACAGGGAAAAAAAGAGGGGAAGGGGACAAGAGAGTAGAGGATTGATAGTGGGGAGGACAGGTTGGGGGAGGGGATAATCAGAAGGAAACACTTCTGAGAAGGGACAGGATCAAAAGAGAGAATAGAATAAATGGGGGGTAGGATAGGATGGAGGGAAATATACTTAATTTTTCACAACATGATTACTATGGAAGTGTTTTCATGACTACACATCTATAACCTGTATCAAGATGCTTGCCTTTTCAATGAGGGTGGGTGGGAAGGGAGGAAGGGAGAAAATTTGTAATCCAAAGTTTTAAAAACACATGTTAAAAAATAAAAAAAAAAAAAAGAAATCATCAAGGAAAACTGCCCTGATATTCTAGAAGCAGAGGGTAAAATAGAAATGGAAAGAATCCACTGATCACTTCCTGAAAGAGATCCCAAAATGAAAACTCCCAGGAACATTATAGCCAAATTCCAGAGTTTCCAGGTCAAGGAAAAATATTGTAAGCAGCTAGAAAGAAACAATTCAAGTATCATGGAGCTACAGTCAGGATAAAACAAGATTTAGCAGCTTCTACATTACAGCATCAGAGAGCTTGAAATATTATATTCCAGAGGGCAAAGGAGCTAGAATTACAAGAATCACCTACCCAGCAAAACTGAGTATAATCTTTCAGGGGAAGAAATAGATATTCAATGTAATAGAAGACTTTCAAGCATTCTTGATGAAAAGATCAGAGATGAATAGAAAATTTGACTTGCAAATACAAGACTCAAGAGGGGCATAAAAAGGTAAACAGGAAAGGGAAATCATAAGGGACTTAATAAACTTAAACTGTTTACATTTTTACATGGGAAAATGATTTTTGTAACTCATAAGACCTTTCTCATTATTAGGGGGTAGTTAAGAGTATATAAAGATAAAAGGCAAGGGTGTGAGTTGAATATGAAGGGATGATATCTAAAAAATAAAATTAAGGAGTGAGAGACGAATGTACTGGGAAAAAGAGAAAGGGAGAGATAGAATGGGATAAATTATCTCACATAAAAGAGAGAAGAAAAGGCTTTTACAATGGTGGGGAAGAGTCAGGAGGTGAGAGGGAATGAGTGAACCTTACTCTCATCAGAACTGACTTAAAGAAGGAATAACATACATACTCAGTTTGGTATAGTAATCTATTTTACCCTACAGGGGAATAGGAGGGGTAAAGGATAAGAGAAGGGGGGCCAGTGATAGAAGGCACAGCAGATTGGGAGAGGTGGTAGTGAGATGCAAAACACTTTTGAGGAGAGACAGGGTGAAAGAAGAGAGAGAATAGAATAAGCGGGGGGAGGGGAAATTGAATGGAGGGAAATAAGGTTAGTAAAAGTAACTGTGAAAAAAATTCGGAAGCAAGTTTCTCTGACAAAGTCCTCATTCCTTCAACATATAGAGACAAGAACAACAAAAGAAACAAACAACAAAAAAAAATTCAGCAGTGCAATTAAACACAAATAGCATTCCAACAGTTTGGCAAGTGATGAATTCACTTGAGATTAAGTGATTTTAGGCAGTCTGTAACAAAATGCTGCTTTGCTATAATAGTAGAAAGGCAACACATTCTTAAAATAAATCAAGAGACAGTCTCATGAGTTTTCTCGTCTCTTTTTTTTTTCTCCCTACATTGGTGCTTGCTACTATTACTACAGTAGGCTGCAAAACATATAGCAAAAAGGATTGGCTTGAAGGCATTTGATGTTTGTGAATAAATCCACAATTGGATCCAAGCTGAAAAGGTGACATGTGGTCAGCCTAGAAGGACAGTTCTGGACATGTGCTACACAGGTAAAGTCCAGGCTATGTTAAATTAAAAAAAAAAAGTCAGTGCATTTGTCATAATAAAGTTTTTTTTCAAAGCTTTCTTTTTGCTCCTTGTTGTGCTGACCACAAGCAAGTTTTAAAAGAGCATCAAGAGTCCGGCATAAATGGGGGGAAAAAAGCTGTAATGACATTGAACTGCACAATGTAAGCATTGAGCGTGTGCAAATTTTCAAATTAAGAGAAGGAAATTTTCCCTCTTTTGCAACATGGTATCTTGACATGTACAATCATAGGCTTGAATAAGACTGCCCCATGTATGTCCTAGTTTAAGGGGGGAAAAGCTCACGTCTTCAAGCATGCGGGAGCAGTCCTGTGATGTTGCTATAAGGCTTCAAAAAGCATGATCACTGGTGGTTTCATGCATTTGCCATTTTCTGGGTAAGAGTAATACCACCTCTTCTGAAATCGTTTCTCCAAGATACTTCCTCTATTCACAGCAAGACAGAGAGATACAGTTCTGGACCAAGGTCAACTATTTCAACCCAGCTTTCCTTCAGCAAGAGGGGAAAGATGGTCTGTCATCTTTTTGTTTATCTAGATTGGGATCAATCTCCGAATAAAGAAGGGGCAACAGAAACCAGAACTCCTGAATGTATGCAAACAGGGGTCCTTCAACATATAGAGAACTGAGTGAAATTTAAAAAATAAGATCAATTCCCCAGTTGATAAATGATCAAAAGATATGATCAGTTTTCAGATGAAGTAATCAAAGCTATTTATAGTCATGAGAAAAATTACTCTCACTACTGATTAAAGAAATGCAAATTAAAACAATTCTGTAGTACTACCTTATACCTATTAGATTGGCTAATATGACAGAAAAGGTAAATGACAAATGCTGGAGAGGATGTGGGAAAAATGAGACTTTACTTCACTGTTGGCAGAGTTGTGAACTGATTCAACCGTTCTGTAGAGTAATTTGGAACTATGCCCAAAGAGCTATAAAATTATGCATACCCTTTGACCTAGCAATACCACTACTAGGTCTGTATCTCAAAAGAGATAAAAAACCAAAAGGAAAAGGATCTACATGTACAAAAATATTTGCAGCAGCTTTTTTCTGGGGGTAAAGAATTAGAAGTTGAGGGGAGGCCCATCAATTGGGGAATGGCTGAACAAGTTGTGGTGTGTGATTATGATGGAATACTATTATACTATAAGAAATAATGAGCAGAAAGCTGTCAGAAAAACCCGGAAAGACTTGCATGGGCTGTTGCAAAATGAAATGTATTGTGTACAAAGTAACAGAATTATTTTAAAATGATCAACTATGAATGATTTAGCTATTTTCAGCAATGCAATGATCCAAGACAACTCTGAAGGATTTATGACGAAGACTGCTATCCAGCGGCAGCTAGGTGGCACAGTGGATAAGCTCTGACCCTGGAGTCAAATCTGACCTCAGACACATGACACTTTACAGCTGTGTGACCCTGGGCAAGTCACTTAACCTCAACTGCCTCACCAAAAAGGCAAAAAAAAAAGAAAAAAGAATAAAAATTGCTATCCAGCTCCAGAGAAAGAACTGATGGTGTCTGAATACAGATTGAAGCATAAAAAAAAAAAGAAAAGAAATGGGGACCACTAAACAATATATAAGGATCCCTTCAGGCTGCACATTGGTTTAGAAAACCATGAATTAACATTATTCATTATTTTTGTCTTATTGTACTTTTATTTATTTTGTTAACTATTTCTCAATTACATTTTAATTTGGTTCAAGCCTCAGATGCAGGCCTGTTTGAAGGCTCTGAAGTACAGAATAACAAATTTTTAGAAAAGAAAATCAGCAGTAAATTGATGTGGCTGAAATTAATCCAGATGGCTTGATGTTTTGGGTCCATTTTTCATCCATGTTTTTATATTACTATAATTTATGACTAAGTAGCACAAAATCTCCTTACCTTTTCAATCTCCAAGCCACAGTGGGCACCGTGCCTTATGGTTGGTGTTCACTTCATATCCCATTTGTGTTATTAAACGTCACCTCTGATCCCATTAGGCCCTCTGCAGCTTATGTAGCTTTTCTTGAACTTCTGAGATGACAGCTATAAAAAAGATACAAATCATCTTTGAAAAGCAAAAATGTGAGATGCTCCCCATCAGTCCTAATTCTATACTTCCAGTCTGAGGACCTGAACAATGCCTGCAGGATAGCCATGAATAGTTGTGTCAGACTCTTTTGTGGATATGGATTTAGCTCAGTCCTTCAAACAGCTGGATTTCCATTCTGAATCCAGGATTTATCTTATTGATGATGTCAACATAGGTTATCCTGTAACCACCTTTGTCTCCATTGAGTCAAATTCTTTTTATAGGCTTCAAATGCACAGCATGTGGAACTTAGGATTCTTTCTTTTTTCCACCTAGAAGTTGCTAGATGTGTGTGTGTGTGTGTGTGTGTGGGTGTGTGTGTATACACTTCCAATCTACCTTTTCATGGAGGTGAGAGGTGCACAGGTATTACACATTGGACATTTTTTTTTTTACTTTTTCAATATATTAATTAATTGGGTTGACTTTTTTCCTCTCTTAAAAATTACTATTTATCACATGAGATGGCTCTGTGAGAGGGGGACGGAAATGGATATTTGGGATAATTATGGTGATGTAAGAAAGAGAAAATATCAATAAAATTTTATAAAGAAAAAAAGAAGAAAGGGTCCTGAGGGAAAGATCAATATACAGTACTGTGCAGGGCTATTCTTAAACAATGAAGCTATTCTTAAACAATACATGGAAGCACAAGACCTGAACTGTCAAACTTGGATTAGGGAAAAAAAGCAACTTATCTGCTTAGCAGCTCTTTTCATTTACTCTTTCATCAACTATGCATATTTCTAGCATAGAAATACTTATATGTGGGACAAGTGCCAATGGGAAAACACTCAAATCTATTTTGTCCTGAGAAATGCTGCTGCTGTTTGTCCTTTGTTTTTGAAGAGGACCAGTAGTATCACAGAGTGATATCTTGACTCCCATGTGAATTGGATTTAAATAAGGCAGAGCTGCACAAAGTCATCAGCCTCACTCTGTCTCTTCCAGTCATTGAAATCCAGTGGTAAGACAAAAGGCAAGACGACCTTGCAGTGGATGGCCTTGGCATCTTCAATGTCTGACCAAGGCTTAGGCATTCTACTGTGCCTGCTTCAGCCACCTTCGTGGCCCTTGGAACAAATTATTCCCATCCACCCATTCTGACAGGGGAAACTTCCCATGCTTGGGGTAGACACCCCTCTAACTCATCAATGGATTTGGGGCCGTTTGGTTACCCTCACCCTGAGTTAATCTGTCTGCTGAGATGGTTTTAAGTGGGGATAGAGTATCAGGTATTCAGGCAGGACTAGCATCTCTGGTGGGAGGGTTTACTGAGTCCTTTTTAGGGCTGCTCAGCCACCTTTGGTGTCTACCTGGCACTCAACTCTAACCTGTGGCTCCAAGAAGTTATAGTCCTTGGAAATACAAAGTACTTCTCAGATATGTCCATTGTTACAGAAAAAAAAAAAAGAAAATGAATGAGCTCTGAAGAATGAAGGTTAGTTTTAAGCAGGACAGAATCATAGAAACTCAGAGTCAGAAGGGACCATTGCCTCTGGATAGAGTTTGATCCAGATCTAACCATACTGGGACCAATATCTCTCCTACAACATATCCAACAAGTAAGCATCCAGCCTTTGCTTGAAAATCCCCAGTGACATGGGATGATGGCACAGCCCCTTTCAGTTCTGGATGGCTCTAACTGTAAGGAAGTATTTCCTTTCATCCTTCTTAGAAGCCAAAACTGGCTTCCTTTCAACTTCTTCCCTTTGCTGCTTGTTCTGACTCATGGGGCTAGGTAGGACAAGTCTGCACCTCTTTCATATGACAGTTCTTTGAATACTTAGGTACACGTACCACATCCACTATCATAACCCTTACCTAAGTCTTCTTCTCTTCAATAACCTTCAGATGATCCTCATGTGGCATCTTCAAGGCCCTTCACCATCCTTCATCAGACAAAAATAAAATGGTCCTTCCTCCCAAAAATTTTACACTGTACTTGAGGAAACAATATGAATACAGACAAATAAATACAAAATATATACAAAGGGATGAGAGAAGAAGGCAAAGAAACAGAAATAATCTGTGGGGACTGGCAAAGGCCTCATGTAGGAGCTGGCATTTGACCTAGCCCTGAATGGAGTTGGGGATTTGAAAAACAAGGTGCCTACGTTTGATGCCCTCCAGCTTACTTAAGTCCTTCTAAAATGTGCCTCCCATGGCTGAATATAATATATCAGATGTGGCCAAATCAGGGCAGGGTACGGTGGGATTAACACCCCCTTATTTCTGGAAGCTGGCTCCCCTAATGGAAAAAGAAAATAACTATTTTTTTTTTTGCTATTTGGCACTTAAAGACCTTTCTAATCTGCGCCCAATCTATCTTTCCAGATTAGTCAAATACACTTTAGTGTCTCTTTATTACAGCCAGAATGGCCAACTCGATTTCCCCATGCACAATATTTCATCTTCATCTGAAACACTCTCCATCTTCACCTTCTCTCCTTAGCATTCTAAACTTTTTTGTGGGAACAGTCCAAATGCCACCTCCTATAAGAGGACATTCCTGGATTCCTCCAGTCAATGGTGCTCTCCTTTCTCCCCAGTGAGCCTCAAAAATAACTTCATAATTATTTTACATATTTTTCTCATTTATTTATCAGTGTACATGTTATTCCTTCCCAGAAGACTGTAAACGATTGAGGGTACAAACTGTTTACTTGTTTATCTTTGCATCCGCAGAGCCTAGAACAATGTCTGGCACAGAAGAGAGCCTGATAAGTGTGTGTTGAATTCAATGTCACAGTATCAACTCCTATCAAACTTATAACTCACCAAACATCTTGATCTTTCTCAGAAAACCTGTCTTGGAACACCTTCTCTATCTTGTACTTATGAAACTGATTTTGTGAAGTGAGTGCAAGATTTTACATTTATCCCTATTAAATTTTAACTTATTAATCAACCAACCAACAGGCATTTACTGAGTACAGCTACATCCCTTATTAGTGAGAATAATGAACCCCCTGAAGTAGTCTCATTATTTGAATTCACACAGGATAATTCCATTGGGTTGAAATTAATTACCATATTTAACATAATTGTAACTTCAAGTATATTATATCTTCAGGGAATTCATTATTCATCCTGATTGGGATCTACCTTGTTTACCATGTAAGCTGTGGGTTAGTGCTAGAAATATAAAACAAAAGGGGAGGAAACACTCCCTGCCATCTAAGAGCTTACATTCTAACTAGGGATGTTACATGCCAATGAAAAGGCAAAGAAAGGCTATCTACATCTCAGCTCCTTTGGTTTCTCCCATCTCTCTCCTGCCTCTGTTTCACTGGTTACTAACCACTGATTTTCTGTCCTGGCTTCTTTTCTTTTTGCATTATTTTGGATACTTGAAGATAGTAATAATTTGTCCAAGTGTAGCTTATAATTGTTTAAGGAAAATAAACAGAGACAAATTGAGAGAAGACTTCCAAGGAATGAGGGCACAGGATCATAATTTTTTTTTTTTTGCAAGAAGGGACCTTAAAGAATCATTCAGTCCAGAGGTTCCCAAACTCATTTGGCCTATTGCTCCCTTTTCAAAAAAAATTACTCAGTGCCCCCCTGGAAATCTACTTTCTTTAATCCTTTAGTGACTTTTTAAAAAAAAAAATTGCATCATTTCAAAAACATATAAAATATATTTTTAAATCGTGCACTTACATTTATTAATTTATTGTAAATTTGTGAGGTTTTTCATGCATTGAAATTTTGATGATGCAATATTGTGTCATATAACCATGTAGTATTTTATTCTAAACAAGTCATTACATACACATATTCTTGCCGATGCATGCTGGACTTCCTGACAATGCACGATATGCTCACCTGCCAACACTTGCTTGTTAAGACTTGTTATCAAGCCTGACCACTGACTGGTTATAACTTGCATTTTGTGTGTTTATTTGCAAAATAATGCAATCACTATGACTTTAATTCTGCTACACAACAGATGAAACATGTAAGAACAATTTTTCAAAATTTTCTTATCTCTTTTTCTTTCCTTATGCTTCCACTGCTACCTTATTTTTATTCACTGCCCTGCAAGTGCTACTACCACCTCCCTGGATCATTCCAGCACCCCCCAGGGCAAAGCAGAAGTCAGAGAGAGTTCAGAGGAATGGTCCAGGATTCTGGAATTCAATGCAGAATAAATCAGGGACACACACTACTAGATGAAGGTAAGTAGTTCATGTGTCTTACACAAGTCTTCAACCCAGGGGACTTCATTTAGAGGCTGGGATATTCCTTCCCTTGGGAAGTATAACATCTAGGCAAAGGTGTTCTGGTAAATATTTAGAAATGTTCCTTCAGGGGAAAAACATATGCAGGACACACTTTTAAACTCAATATACATTATTAACATTTCTCCATCACTTTCTTAAGTCTGGACAATCAACAAAGCAATAAATAGAGCCTGGATTTGTAGCATTTGCTGATTTCCAAGATGTAGATGACCCACTGAAAATTTAATAATAGGGCTCAGAGCCAGGATGAACTGGCTTTAGCACACCCCTGCATCTATGACAGAACAGCATTAGCTGACAACCAGCTGAGAGTAACACTTTTGTAGGAATAAGGCAATGAATGGGTACGTGGACAGGAAAAGAATCAAGCATAGGGAGAAGATTGCAATCAATCAATCAACAAAAATTCTACGGTCCATACACACACACACACACACACACACACACACACACAATAATAGATTTTAGAACTGGAAGAGATGTTAGACGACATCTAATTCAACCTCCTAATTTCTCAGATAAGAAAACCTCTGCCCAGATAGTTTAAGTGATTGATCCAAGGTCACATTAAAGGTAAAGTTCAGAGCCAGCATATGAACCCAGACCCTCTGTCTCCAAATCTAGCACATTTTGCATAGTATTACACTACTGTGGGAAGTTATCAAAGATTTTTTTCATTTAATATTTTTCTCCAGACTGATTATGGCTAATTACCTCATTCAGCAAGTAAGAAAATTCTTTTCATTTTCCCTAGGAAAAAGGGAAACTCTATTGTTAAATTTGTTATTCGGAAAGAATTTAAAATTTGGCTCTGTAAGAACATTGCCATTTTTCTTCCTTCAGTCCTAACTTATTTTATGTCCTACTAGGAGAAAAAATAATCATGTTCATTCCAAAACATCACCTTCCTCTTAAAACTCTATCTCCTGAAAAATAAATTACATGTAGGATAATAGTTTTAATCCTGATACATGAAGTACTAACCTTTAAAGGTCCATTTCATAAAGTGCTTATGACTTTCTGTCTGACCTTTTATTCTTGAGCTACTTGACAACATATAGAACATCATCATTAAACCTATTAATATTAAAAATTTCTGTGCTGTTACGAAGGAACGTCACTATCAGCAATAGGAGTCAGGAAACTAGGCCTTCAGTGCAATCCCTACAGGCAAAGGCCTGTTTCCTCAGTGGCTTTGAGCAAATCACTTCTAATTTGTAGATGACAGAAAGCTGGGAACAATAGCTAACACACTGGAGGGCAAAACTAGTCCTTAAAAAGATCCCGATGGGCTAGAACATGGACTTAAATCTGAAATGAAATTGACCAGAGATAAATGTAGAGTCTTATACTTGAGTTCAACAATCTACTTTGCAAGCATAAAATGGAGAAGGCATGAAGAGACAAGAGTTCATCTGAAAAATAACTTGGGGTTTTAGTGAACTGCAGTTAGACTATCAGTTAACAGTGTGAGATGGCAGCCAAGAAAGCTAAATCAGTCTTAGAGAAAAGTACATTGTTTAGGAATAAGATGATATTTCTACTATATTCTATCACGGTCAGACCACATCTAGAGCACTGCGTTCACTTCTTGATGTCATATGTTTCATGGATTGTCAAGGCAAAAAAAAAATCATCACCATGTGGCTAAATCAACTTTTTCTTAGTTGGCAAGGTTGAACCTTGGAAAACAGACTTAGTCTGGCTTCAAGGAATACCTGAAGCCTTTCCAGCATGATGGAGGCTGCCATAACCATTAAGAATTCAGAGCCATTTGTGGTTCCTCCTATTGGTTCTAATTCTTACTTACAACATCACTAATGTGAAAATATGTTTAATAAGAATGTATATGTATAGCCTATATCATATCGTGTGCCATCTTGGAAAGGGAGATGGGGAGGGACGGGGAGAAATATTAGAAACTCAAAAGCTTATGGAAATGATTGTTGATCAATCAAAAGAAATTAATAAAAGTTAAAAAGAACAAAAAGAATCCAAAGTCACCTCCACATCACTCACCATAATGAATATTGGAATAGCCCTTGTTGGAGGGTTTCAATTTACATCATTGGAGGGAACTTCAGAATCAATGAGATCACAGATCACTTTGAGTGTAATAAGATAGAGTGTGTCCAGAAGAAGGCAATCTACATAGAGAAGGGACTCAAGTTCATGTCATAGGAGAACTGATTAAAAGAACTCTACCATCTAACTTAAAGAAAAAGAAACCAGACGGGAGAAGGTATTGGAATATTATAGCTGTCCACAAGGATCTGCAGGGCTGCCCCTTGGAGAAGCGATTAAATTTGTTCTGCATGGCTCTTTTTCTGGCTGGAATCATGGCAGGCATAGAAGAAAAGAAGAAACTATCATCCATTCCAGAATTCCTTCTAAAAAAGTGAAAGGCTTTTGCAGTACTGAAGTCCAAACTCCTGAAAAAGGAGATGGCTATAAAAAAGCTGCATAAAATACTCAGGAAAGTCATCTATGGAAAAGCTAAAGTCTACCATAAGGAGTACAGACAGATGTACAGAAGTGAAATCCAGCTGGCAACTACTATGTACCTGCTAAACCCAGATTAGCTTTTGTGATCAGAATCAGAGGTATCAATGGTGTTAGCCCAAAGGTCTGAAAAGTTTTGTAGCTTCTTCATCTTTGCCAAATCTTCAATGGCACTGTTGTCAAGTTTAACAAGGCTTCAATTAACATGCTGAGGATTGTGGAACCATACATTGCATGGGGTTACCCAAACCTGAAGTCTGTGAATGACTTGATTTACAAACATGGTTATGGCAAGATCAAGAAACAGAGAATTGCTCTGACGGATAATGCCCTTATTGCAAAATCTTTTGGTAACTATGGAATTATCTGCATGGAGGATTTGATCCATGAGATCTACACTGTTGGCAAGCACTTCAAAGCTGCCAACAATTCCCCATGGCCCTTCAAATTAACTTCTCCATGAGGTGGAATGGAAAAAAAGACTACACATTTTTTGGAAGGTGGAGATGGTGGTAACAGGGAAGACCAGATCAACAGGCTTATTAGAAGAATGAACTAAAGGTCTCTACCATGATTATTTTCTAGTGGTCTGTTAATAAAAATGCCTGTGAAAAAATTGAAAAAAAATTCTTCTGTATGGCCCCAAAGAGCAAAACTTAGATAAACAGATGGAAGTTTCAGCAAGACAAATTTAGGTGTGATATAAGGAAAGACTTCATAACAATTATGATTACCCAAAAGTAGAAGTGGAATGAACTGCCCTAGTAGATGGTAGGTTCTCCTGTTAGGCAATGCCTTGAAGAAAAGGCTGGCCACTTAGGTATGGTTAGAGAGCATATAGGTTGGACTAGTTGCCCAGTGAGGTCTTTTTCAATTTTGAAATTTCATGATTCTATGAAATAAAGCTGGGAAGATTGCTGGAATAATGGTGGAGTTTAGTCTCTTTTCATTTTGGAATGGTTCATGTTTATTCCTTCCTTCCTTCTTTCTAATATACAGTCCTTTCAAAAAGAAGATAATATGCCAGAATCAATGTAAGTAGGACATCTAACAAAAAAGGACAAATAATAGTTCTACGACATGGCAGTTTAAAGGGGGATGGAGAGGAGGATAAGGTAGCTCTGGAAAGAAGAAAAACAAAAGATACAAAAGGAGAAAGAGGAGGAAAAAGGAGGCAAGAAAATAAAAAAGAAAGAAGCAAGAGAGAGAAATAGATAGACTTCAAGTAGGGAGGTTCTGAAGGGGTCTGTGTTAACCCAGGTTTTCTTGCTGTTGTTCAGTCGTTTCAGTCACGCCTGGCTCTTTGTGACTCCATTAAGAGTTTTCTTGACAAAGATACTACAGTGATTTGTCATTTTTTCCCCTCCAGCTCATTTTACAGATGAAGAAACTGAGGTAAACAAGGTTAAGTGACTTAACCAGGCTCACACACTGCTAAGTGTCCAAGGTCAGATTTAAATTCAGGAAGATGAGTTTTTCTGACTCCAGGCCCAACACTCACCCACTGCGCCACTTAGCCTCTCTTAACCCAATTTAAGCAACTTTTTTTTACTGTACAATGTGATCCTTCCTGATAATCAGAGTAAATCATCATCTTTTATCACTGCCCTTAGGAATTCCAATGAGCCAGCTAACGTTTTAGAATAATCCTTTATGCACTGTGAAATAAAGATCTTAATTTTGGCAAAGCCTGTTTTTGAGAAAAGGGTTATTTTTTCCTCATTGAAGAAGAAAATATTTGAGCCTCTTTCTTGTGCTTCTTTGTAGAATGAAATATTTGTATGTATTTATGATTGTTAGGATCACAAATAAAAAGAAAGAATGTAAAAAGAAAGAAGAAAAGACCAGTCTTAGTGGAGTCTATCCATCTAGTAACTGAGACCTGGAAAGTCCCCTTGATATTCAAAAACAGTCAAGTTTGTCCTTTGTTGATTGTTCTTTGAGAGATTAGTGTCATACAATAATACTAGGAGGTTAAATTTCAAATTAACTTTTATTAGCCTGAATCTTTATTTCCTAAATAAGATTTTAATAGCTGGCACTTACATAGTGCTTCAAGATTTGCAAAATGCTTTATGTGCATTCTCTCATTTTATGCTACCATAACCCTGTCAATTAGGTCCTATTATCAAGTCTATTTTACAGATGAGGTAGACAGGGCTCAGAGGGGTCACCAAAACTTGCCCAAGATGACCCAGCTCGTAAATGTCTAAAGGGTGATTTAAATTAGTCTTCATAACTCCGTGTCCAGTGTTCTAACTACCATATCCTTCCTTAAAAACAACTCAGCTTTCTCTAGTGCTTTCCACATAACGAGTGTTATCATGCTCATTTTGCCAATGAGAAAACAGATTAAGGGTTAAGTGAGTTGTGTATGGTCAAGCTTATGTCACACAGTTTGGGTTGAGCTCTCCAGACTGTAGTCAGTCCTCTGACTCCACTTTCCACTAAACCACATTGCTACCCTCAGTCTTATTTTAATTGTATATGGTAGAGACCAAACAGACAAACAAAGCCCTTCAGGAATAATCTATTAAAGATTCTCCATAACTTTCCAACAACTCTAACAACAGTATCCCTGAATCACAGAATCTCACAGGGTTGGAAGGGAAGGAAGTGGCCATCTCACCTAAACCATAATGGACTCTCTACAGCATCCTCCAAAAGTGCTCAACTACCCTTTGCTAGGATGCCTCCAATGAGGAAGAACCAGGTAGGCGGCTCAGTACCTAGAGAACTAGGCCTAGGCTCAGAAAGACCTGAGTTCAAATCCTGCCTCATATACTTCCTAAGTATGTGACCCTGGCCAAATCACTTTGCCTCAGTTTCCTTATCTGTAAAATGGGGCCAGTAGTAACAACAGCACCCGACCAGTTTGTTGTGAGGAAATATAAATATGTTATGTATAAGCATAATATATGAACATAACATATGTAATTATATGCATAAACATATAGCATATAATTACATAGAAATATGTAATATAAATATAGTTAAATGAGATTATATTTGTAAAGTGCCTGGCACACTGTAGACACTATAGAAATGCCTCTTCCCCCCCCTTCTCTAGGCAATCCACTCTACTCTGGAACAGTTCTAATTGTTAGGAAGCTGTTCCTTTCCTCAAGCCTAAATTCACCTTCTCAAAATTTCTACTCATCGTTTCTAGTTCTGTCTTATAGGACTCATAAGAACACATTTAATCCCTCTTCCATGTGACAGCCCAGTAAATATCTGATGATAACTTTCACATCTTTTTTTCCCCTCCTCTTCTCTTCTCCAGGGTAAACATCCTAAATTCCTTCAACCAGTCCTCATATAGCAGGAACTGAATGCTCTTTTCCATCCTGGTTGCTCTTTAGCTCATCTACTTCAACAAGCATTTACTATACATCTACTTCGTGCTAGGCACATTGCTAGATATTAGAGATTCAGAGACAAAAATGAAACAATGCTGCCCTCTGGTACTAAAAATAGTGCTTCTACCTTTTGTTGTCTGATCAAAGTAAACTACTACTAGACAAATTTAAATAATGCTTCATATAAAAGCTGTGCTCCTGACTCTCTGAACTTTGCCACCATTACTCAGCTGTCTTCTCACCCTGGGACTTCCTCCGGTGCCAAAGCAAGTTCTATTGTGGTTTGAAATTATATTTGACAGAAGCCTCTAACTCCAAAACCAAGTCTAACACTCATCATATTACCCATTACAGCTTCAATCCTTTGCATTGCAAAAATTTTTAGTCCATGAGTCTTCACAAAAGGTAAGGGGCCATAGAACTTTAGAACTGGAAAGGATCTTAGAGATTTAGTTCAAAAATTCAACTCTGGACACATTTATTAAGCATCTAGCATGTTGCAAGGCACTGTCCTGGCAACAGGCATACAAAAGATCAATCTATTCAGAGACCTCATTTTGCTGATAAGAAAATTTGCCTATATCACTTTTGTAGTAAGTAGCTGAGCTAAGATTTGAACCTAGGTCTTCCTATCCCACAACCAATGTTCTTCCTCTTATACTATGATGCTTCTCTTATTATCAGCTAATACCCTAATTAGCCAAGAGGACTCAAGGGATGGTGGAAAAAATCCTGGTCTAGAATCCAACTTTGGCTCTGTCATTCACTACCCATGTCTTTAGGTAAGACACTTTGTCTCTCTCTAAGCAGACAGAAGAAAATGGCATCCAATAAATTAGAATATTATTTGAGGTTCTGGTATTTTTTTCTTTTTTGTGTGGATTAAGACTTTATTTGTAAATTTGCTTTAGTGAGTAATAGATTACGAATAGGAGAAGTCATCTTGGAATTGTTTGAACAATTTGCATTTATCTCCCATAGGATTTCATCTGTTTTTCTCACTGACTTTTTGGTTTCATTTTTAAATTAGCAGCAACACTTAGCCCAGGGCCTCCCATACAGCAGACTCTCAATAAATATTTGTTAATTCAATTCAGTTCAACAAACATTCATTAAATTCCAACTACTTGCCAGGCACCTAGTAGGCATTCAATATACAAAACCAAAAAGGAAATATTCCCCGTCCTTGAGAAGTTTACATTCTTGGGGGGATTACATTGAATTGAATTTCCAGTGCAATGCTATGGCAATGAAACAGAGGCACTGAGTTTCAGAGCTGGACAGCACCTGAGATATCACCTAACCCAAGCTTCAATTATGCTTAAGAGAATATTCAGAGGCCCAAACAGGTCAAGTGATTTGTCTGATTAATTAGTGGCAAAGCCAAGACTAGACCCTCATCTCTTGACTTCCAATTCAATTCTTCATTTTTTTTTCAACTAGATTCCATCGTGTCATGGAGCTTTTGTTGTGCCAACCCTGTGCATCAGAGGATATTCAGAGGGCCAGAGAGGTCAAGTGATTTGTCTAATTAATTAGTGGCAAAGCCAAGACCAGACCCCCATCTCTTGACTTTCAGTTCAATCCTTCATTTTTTTTTTCAGCTAGATCCCATTGTGTCATGCAGCTTCTGTTGTGCTAACCCTGTGGCTTAACAGGGTTTTGAGTAATATTTCTTTTGTAAGATGATGAAAGGATATCATTAGCCTAACGTGCAGAGGAAAAAGTCTGATGGTGGAAACACGTTTATTTGTAATGGCTTGTTCTCAGTCTTTTTCCCATGCTGCATAGGAGTAGAATAAGGATAAATTCGCATTAGTCACTGCTCAGAGCTTTGGCAAGAGTCAGAAGTAGGTCTGTTCCCTGGGCTGTCAAACAACAATCTGATAAAGGAGGCAATGTTTCATCCTTTAATTGTGCTAAACAGATTTTAATAAGAGAATATGGATTCTTATCTTGGTTTTGATAAGCTATGGAAATCAGATTTTTATTCCCCTGCATGGTTTCATCTGCTGGGTCACTTCAGAGCGCAGAGTTGTAATTCATTTGCTTTAAAGGATTAGTAAAAGTCCTCTTCTTAATTAGATCGTGGAACACATTAATAGTTACTTAGTTCCCTCAGTATGAGTAAGGGTAAAACTGATACTTTTCTCAACTATTGGAATCAAATCCTGAACTAGAATGAAACTGAAAATGAACTTTTAATAGTCACCCCGCCCCAAACCCCTCATCTTCCCTTTGTGGACAAAGCATTCTACAATTTGCCACAATTCGTTATCTTGGTCTCAGGTGGGATCAGTGGGGATTAAAGTACGATGAAGGAGAGTAAGAAAATATTGGAAGAGGGAGATTCAGGAATATGGGGATCAGAGAGAGGATTCTTGACCTGTATCTGGTTTAATCCATTGTGCCTTTCCAAAGACAGAGGTTGTCCCAAAAGTCTTAGTACAGTTTTAAAATATTAAAGGCTAAAAATGCACTAAGACTTGTGGGACATTCTGTACATTCACAGCATTTATTTACAAATGATTTTGCACCAACAAAGATTTGTCCATCTTGTCTCAGTCAGTATAGCCGTCGAAAAGAGGCCTCAAATAATTCTGAGTATGTTAAAGTATTTAGGTCAAACTTCCACTCACAATGGTACCTTTTTGCTGATTCCCCTAAACAGAAATGATCTCTCTCTTCCCTAATCACAGCACCATTTGCTCCTCTCCCTTCTGTGATTTGTGTTCTATTCTGCAATATGATGATTTGTGGTATTGGCCAACCAGTACTGATCAAGTGCCTAATATGTGCGAGGCATTGTGGGAAGTGTTGGGATCCTGCCTCTATACCTGAATTGTGGGCCCATAGTGAACAGAGACCCTATTGATTAGTTTCACATGCATGTCAGAATCGAGCCCAGGGCTTTGCATTCAGTAGGTGTTTAATAAATATGTGTTCATTTAAACAACTCATCCAATTTCACATGGTAAACCCAGAATAGAACCCAGGTCTTCTGATGCCCAGTCAGATGATCATATGATCACGGGTCAAGAGCTTGGAGGGAATTTAAAAGCATTCTGCCACAACCAAAATGGCACAGTGGAAAGATTGTTTGGATCTGTAGTTAGAGGATAGGGCTTCAAATCTCAACTCTGCTATGTACTATTTACATGAATCTTATACAAATGATTTTACCTTATTAGTCCTCAGTGTTCTCATCTGTAAAATAAGAGGTTGGGCAAGATGATCTCCAAGTTCCCTTCCAGATCTAACACACTACATTTTATGTGTTGTATTTGTGAAAGTCAAAAAATCTAGGGGAAAAAAGACAATGTATTCTATAGCTCACTTACACATAGGGCCACTGGGGAACATTGATTAGAGTATAGGGTCTCCCTAAAAAGATCTAAGAGATATAGATACAGATATAGGTAAATATAGACATATGTTTATTGACATATTCTCTTTTTGTTGTCTCCTTATTGATATCTTTTATTTTTGCTCTCTATGGACAATAGAAATGGCATTAACACAAAAATATCCATTTTATCCAGGAGCTTGGCCAAAGTATCCAGGAGCAATTGCCACAACAAGGATACCAAAAGAGCTCACAAGTACCCTTGTCCGCAAACATCTGACTTACTTGCCGCATGGAGAGAAATAACTGCCCAGGATAATACCAGATTAGAATTAAAAAAATAAATGAATCTTATGAAAAAAGTTGATGAGCAGTATTGTCTCATAAAGAAGAGAGTAGCAGTGCAGGATAAAATCACTTTAAATAAGTTATGGTGAGATAGCCAATTAATCAAGGTCATATCAAGGACATTTATGAATGAAAATTTAAAAAAACAGAAGAAAAATGGAAAAGATTTAGAAAAATTTATTATAATAAATTGTTTTCTCCATGAAGACCAATGGAATCACCACCTTTAGAGTATAACACCACAGTCCTGAATATGTTTATAGAGGTGATAAAAATGGCACTAAAGAGAATAAAGATGGGTAATGCAGCCTGTCTGGACCAAGTATATGTATAGAGAGTAAATGCTTAAGGAAACACAATTGTGAGGATATTGAGAGACTGACACACACAAACAAAATTAAAGGAATCACTAATTACTTTCTTCCCATATGTACAAAGTCTTTATGAAACTCATCTGTACATGAATCAAGGGTTTCCTGAAAGAGGGTGTTAGTAGTGAACAGATTTTTGCAAGCAATATTAATTAATGGACTACATCTTTAACATTTCACAGCTAACTAAAAGTAGTAGAGAATATAAGATCCCACTTATTTGTCAATGATATTATTTGTTAATGATAAAAAGCATTTGATCTGATAAAAAAATCACCTTGCCAATCTCTTTTTCAAAAAGGTACCCCCTATCCATTCACCAAGATCATTCAAGATTCCTTGAAAGATTTAAGTACATAGATGACAGTATTCAATGATCCTCTGACCATAAACACCAGGTGGGGCATAAAAAAGGTAGATACTTGCCAAAGATATTTGCTGTAGTGATGGAGAAGAGTCCAGGTTGAAAGTCCAAGATTCCCTGGAGATGATGAGGTCCTCTAGGTGTTCCTGTTCACAAATGATATTGTTCATATTACATCAAGCTCTGGACATTGCAGAGCCTCTTAATCAAAGAATCTGGCCTGACCATTCACAGAAGAAAGACCAAATGGATGAAGAATATCTATTGCCCAGATTACAATGTGCATTTGGATGGACCAACTATAGAGCTTGCCCATCAGTATGTATATCTTGGATAGATAATACATCTAGACAATGAACCAGACTCAAGTTGAACAGGAGAAAGAGAGAGGGTTGGACTGTTTGGGGGAATTGCTTCTCCTGGAAGCAAAACCCTATCTTTTTAATATCAACATCCTCTCTTATGGCAGCAAGACATGGAATAGAGCAATTTCTGAAGAATCGAAAATTAATATCACACAGAGGGCAATGGAGATGTACCTGGTTTTGTGATCAGGCTGCTATTTATCAACAACAAGGAATTCCAAAGGAGAACTAAAGGTCTTCAAAGAATTGTATGATAGGAAGAAAAGATGAAGGGATCAAGTGATGAGAGTTAACAGACAACAGGAGCATTCCACCAATATGTTCATGATGTCAGAAGAAAGTGAAGAAGGTGGATATCCCGTGCAAATCCATGGGAAGAAACGATCAAGAATTCCACAGGATGGACAGGCATGGATGGGTCAGGTTGAGAACTGTATCATAGAGGGAACTTCCCAGTCAATGAGATCATAGGTCCATTTCAGTATTTGACAGTATCTTACATTTTTATATCACCTTCATTTCCAAACATATTCTTTCCCAATAAGAGCCAGACCTTGCGACAAAGAATAAAACAGAAAATGGAGAGCAGTTCAGCAAAACAAATACGACAAGTGAGCCTGGAAAGCACATGGAATATCCCCCACTGATTGTCCCCTACCTCTGCAGGGAAAGGAAGGAGGCATATATTCTCATCTCTTCCTTGGAATCAAACTTAGCTACTGTAATTACACAGCATTTATTTTTCCTTGGGGTTGTTTTCTAAAAAGTATATTTGTACTCCCTCCATATTCAGACTTATCTCCAAAGTAATCAGCTATGTCTCCAAACCACATTGAAAACTAAGCCCTTCCTTCAGGTCTCCATTACCAGAAAATCCAGAGCTCTATGACCTAATCTCATTTTAATGAGGAAACTGAATAGTGATCAAACTATCCAGGGAAGATATGATTTCCTGTGGCCTTGAGAACTCTCTCTCTCCATCAGACCAGATTTATGCTGCATTAAAATGAAGTAGAAATTAATGTAAAAACATAAATGTAATCACCAAGTATACTATCTCTGGAAGGAGATTGTGTGGTATAGTAGAAAGAATAATGGATTTGTTGTTAGAGGACCTAACTCCAAATCCCATGCCTGCTGCTGTGATTTTGTGTGACCTGTGTGACTTTGAACACTCTGGGCCTTAGATTTCTCCTTTGTAAAATGAGAGGAAAGACTAGATAGCCTCTGGGGTCCTAGAGCCAGATTAAACTGGTCCCAAGAGCCAACTGTGCAATTTTCACTGTGAACATCTATATCTCAGAAATTAGCAAATATTACAAATTGGGATTTGATTTATTGTTTTGTTGGTTGTCTAGACTGAAGAAAGGGATAGAAGAAATGTGAATAATGAAGATTAAACTTAAAGATATGTCAAGCATACTTTTTTTTCCCCTTAAGAGAGGGTTGTTGAACATTTACCAGTACATCTGTGCTGAGGCCTTCTGGCTCTAGCTCTGTGATGCCTCAAGTATCCATGTGATTGTACATACATACATACATACATACATATATATATATATATATACATATATACATATATACATATATACATATATATATATACACACATATATATTATTTGTGTATATATACATATATACATATATATATATATACACATATATATTATTTGTGTGTATGTGTGTATATATCTGTGTATATACACACACACGTTTGTAGGCATGTATATGTGATCTAATTATGGTGACATATACATACACACACACACACACACACACGTACTCCAACTTGTCAATATCCCTTCTAAGATGTAGTTTCTAAGATCAAACCTGTAAAATTAGCCCTGCTAGCACTACCTTCTAGCCGGCTTAGTCATGTCTTTAACTGGCCAAATCAGGGATTTTACTTCCACTGAGAAAATAGGCCTTGTTGGGACAGCTAGGTGGTGCAGTGGATACAGCACTGGCCCCAGAGTCAGGAGGACCTGAGTTTCAATCTGGCCTCAGACACTTGACATTTACTAGCTGTGTGACCCTGGGCAAGTCACTTAACCTCAATTGCCTCACCAAAAAAGAAAATAGGCCTTGTTGACCCAGTGGGTTCAAAGAAGTATTCCTGTTGGCATTAAGATCAATTACAGGGTTCTCATTATTACTCTAAAAAACAAATGATATTTCTTCTATAAGACACACATAGGACCAAATACATTTCTCTTGAAGGAATACCAGATTTGAGACAGATAATTAGAGGGTTGAATAATAGCATGAAATTATGCAATTTCCTCCCTAGAGAGATAAGGCAGAGCCTCCTATTGCTTTCACTGGTAGGCAGCTTAGACTATATCTGAACTATGTTATCACAGGCTTTTCTTTCTTGTGAACTGACCAACTGCCTTGGGACAGGTAATAAGAACAGTTATTGCCTTAAGGGGAAGACACGGCCATCCTACCATTGCTCCTCAGCTGCCTTCCTAGAGCCTCTGGGCCCAACCTACATACCACTCAGGTTTCCTAAGCTCAGTACTTCTCTCCAAGACTAATTTAGTATTTTCCAAAGGCAGCAGAGAGACAACCAATATTACCCAACATCACAGATTTAAAGCTGGAAGGGACTTAGAGGCCATTAAGTCTAATCCCCTTGTTCTACAGATGAGGATACCCATAAGAGATTAAGTGACTTGGTCAAGGTGATACAGCTAGTACATGTCTGAGGTAGGATTGGAATCCAGTTCTTTCTGCTTCAAAGTCCAATCCTCTATCCGCTGTATCACATTGCCTAATTCTTGTCCATTTATTCCTTGAGATTTGGAGCCAAAGCCCTCCATTTATTTGCCCAGTAATGGTAACCTGGGTTCGGTAAATGATGATACTCTCTGCTGTGAAAATGGAAGAAAATTCCTTAATCCCTCAGGGTCCAAGTTGACCTCAGTAATTACCCTCAGTGCCCAGAATGTTTTGGCCTTTTTTTGTAGACCCAGCAATTAGTGCAAGGCCCGGCACGTGGTAAGGGCTTGTGGATTTGACTTTTTTAGGACTGCAATGCAAGTTGGGTTGGGATTATAGCTCCAAAGCATTACTATTTTAAGATTACAGATTTAGACCTGGAAGTGACCTTTAAGGCTATTGAGTCTAGTATTATAGATAAGAAAACTTTGTCCCTTTCCAGATACCTCACTTAGGAATTCTCTTTGCAGGCAGGAATGGCAGTTACAATTATGCTTGACATATTTCAGCTGTTCCCTTAGATGCCACAGCTCTGCTGGGTTCTTCTAGTTACCATGCTAACATTAATGAGATTAGTGGCAACTACTGCTAATGGGTTCCCTGGTAGAAAAACTTTTCCATTTCTGTTTGCTAGGGCAAAAGGAAAGAGAAAAGTCTTTCCCTAATGCAATGTTACAAACCACAATGGAACTGATCATTCATTTATTGTTGATCTTTTAAATATCATTAATATGTTTTGTTTTGAAACAAAAGATGCTTCACAACAAAGACCCAAACAAAGCCTCCACAAATCACATCCCACAAAAGATGAGGAGGAAAAAAATAGAACTTCCTTATAGTGTGGTTGTGACTAACAGCACATATTGCCTTCTACTTTTGTACATTTTTATACTTTACTAATTAACAAAAATGAAAAATGTGTCCTTTAGATTGAATCATATAGTACCAGCATTGGTCACAGTATTTAAACTGAGTTTTTCAAGAAGTATTTAAATGCTTACTTTGTGCCAGGTACTCTGCTAGCCACCGAAGATTCAATGACAAAAATAAAATAAAAACTGGAACCTTCTTGGCCCACTATCCTCCTTATGGAGATAACTTCTCCATGTTTAATATTTTCAGCAGAAAGCCTTCTCTCTGTCTCTCTGTCTCTCTCTCTCTGTTTTTCTCTCTCTCTTTTTTATCTCTCAAACAGCCCATCTTCCCAGATGGACTTGGGCAAATGTTCCAGGAATGGGTTCTGGAGAGTATGACCATATCTAATCTGTTGTCCTAGATGGGCCTTGTCTTGAGAGCCAAACAAAGGAACAGTGTAATGGTATGGAAGAGAAGGTAAGGGGACTGAGGCAGGGAAAAATGAGCTTGTGGCACATTTATTTTCATCAATAAAGATTATTAGATCCTTTATCCCATCACCATCATGCCTTGCCAAGCCCCAAACTTGCATTACTCCTATAATCAACTACCTTCACTCTTATTTGTTGTTCAGTCATTTTTCATTCACATCCAACTCTTCATGACCCCATTTGGGGTTTTCTTGGCTTTTCCTGTCCTTCTCCAACACATTTTACAGATGAGGAAACTGAGGCAAATAGGATTAAGTGACTTGCCCAAGATTATACAGCTAGTAAGTGTCTGAGGCCAGATTTGAAATCATGAAGTCAGACTCATGAACTGATAACTATGGCAATGAATAGTTTCAAATCAGACATTCAAGATAGCAATAACTCTCAGTTCCTCAGTAATTTTCCAGTAGCTTAAAGGTGCTTGAAATTCATGAGTCTGTTGTGCATGAATCCCACTGAATTAGGATCTAAGGAAACCTGAGTTCTAGTCTTAGCTTTGCCAGTAACTAATGTGACCATGGACAAAACATTTCATCTTTTTCAGCTTCAACTTCCTCATCTGAAGAATGAAGAAGTTAGGCTACATGATTTCTAAGGTTCCTTTTAGTTTTAAAATTTATTCTAGTAAAGAATATAACCAATTAAATGCTTCCTTACTTTGCTCTCCTCCCTTCCATTCATCTTATCTTGCTTCAAATGGCTAAGAAATTTATTGAGATTTCCCTTTCTGGCTATGTCTCTCTTCCATAGAATTTTTTGTCTATTACCATCTTAAAAGTGTATCTGTTAGAATTTTCTTCTCTCTCTTTCTCTGTCCCACATGCCTTCTTCTCTTCTATTCTTATGATAGGTACTTTAGCCATTTTTATTCTAGAAGGTCAGAATGCACCTCTCAGTGTATTTTAAGTCATATAGTTCCCCTATCTCCCCCCTGCAGCTACTACAGTGTTTTCTCAGAATAAATGGCCAATGTATTTTTATGGAATTCTCCCAACTTTTCCAAGAAAGGAATAGACTGACCTTGGACTTTGACAGGATTTTTTGTAGGTTCATCTTAGAATGGGTCAACAGCTTCCTAACCTACACTGAAATCTCTGTGTTGGAGCTATTTCAGCTCCAACATTAATAATAACTAATAATAATAATAATGTACGTGCTGCTTTAAGATTTGTAGAGTACTATACATACATCATCTCGATTCATACTCACAAATATTGTTATACTCATTTTACAGATGAGAAAACTGAGACTCAAAGAGATTAAGTGACTTGTCCACGGTCCTATAGATCGTGAGGTATAATTTGAATCCAGATCTCTCAACTTCACATTCAATACTCTTTCTACCATACCAACATTTGTGGTTATCTCACATATAGATTTTTAAAGAGTTATTTTGCCTCATATTTCCATCACTTCGGTATGTAAATCAGTGAATTAAAATATACGGTTATTATATAGCGTAACTATTTTCTTGAGTAATATTTAACTGATTTGAATATAAATTTAAGTTGGGAAGGAAGAAAAGAGTACTCAAATGAATCTGTGATCTCATTCATTTGGGCAATCCCTTCAATGATTAGCTGACATATCTTCCAAGTATTTGACTAGTCTTTGTACCCCAAGAGACATATGATAGGGGAATAGGTTGCCATATCTTCATCATAATAGTCAGCCAACAAACATCAAACTGAGACCTGGGAAAGGCCTTAGCTTAAAAAGGCCAGGGTCTCTCACTGCATCTGGGGCAAATGCCAGTCATTCTGACTTATGTCCTAGTTCTGCTTTCTTAGCTATATATCAGTTCAAACAAATCTTCCTAGGCTTCTCAGAATGTTGCTTATTTATTTTTCCTTATGGCACAATAATATTCCCTTACAGTTACAGAGAGGTAGCTTTGGGACCTGGAAGACTTTATACATGTTGACTGTGTGACTCAAAGCAATTGACTTAACTTCTTCATGCTCCTATGCAAACTTGAAGACTATAAAATTGCAAAACAAATGCCAATTGGCCTTAGTAAAGGGTTGTTCTTTTAATTAGAAGCTCTGTATAGCAATGAAATCACAAATAAAAAAAGGAATATATCATAATTTATACATCTACTCCAAATGAAGGACATTCTTTTTGTTTCCAGTTTTGTTTTTGTTTTGTCCTTGTTTTTGTTTTTCTAGACTGGGCCCATATTCAAAGAGGGTGAAATGTCTTAGAAATTACATGTACTTTTAGTTTGAAAAAGTTGAATCGTAATGCAAATTAGCACAGGTCCAAAAAACACATGGCCTTAAAAGAAATTCGGTCAGGCTCAAAATGAACCATCTCTCAGGAAGTAAGAATGCATATTGCAGGAACGGAAATTATGATCTCAAGACACCCACACTATATTCCTTTGCGCTGCAGATGCTTAGCTGCATCATACAATGCATCATTAGCTAAATGTGGGAAAATCAAGTGATGATGTTGCAAGCTGGTGAAATATCTTTTGTGGGAGTTCAATTTACTTTATTTGAATTTAGGAGCCATACCTGAAATTAGAGAAGTTACAGAACTTGCTCACGACATTTTTCTTTTAATTAGCAATTCCAAGGATTTGAAGTAAGCAATTTTATTTGAATGCTGTCAGTCATTTCTGTTTTCAGAATCCATCTTGGAAGCATCCACAAATCTTAGGGAAGGAAGGAAGACTTAAGATGTCATCCAGGGGCAGCTAGGTGGTACAGTGGATAGAGTACCAGCCCTGGAGTCAGGAGGACCTGAGTTCAAATCTGGCCTCAGACATATAACACTTAGTAGTTGTGTGACCCTAGGCAAGTCACTTAACCCCAAAAGAAAAAAGAAAAGCAAGATGTCATCTAGTCCATCTCCTCTTTTCTGATAGGACTACACTTAATTTGCCACCTATAGATAATAATCAATCTTATTCTGAGCTACCTTCAGAAGAAATTTCACAAATATTCCTCAATTATTTATTCTGATAGCTATCACTGTCCACAAATTCTTCCCTAGGCTAAGCTTAAATCCCTCTTGCTCCATTTTGCCTAAATCCTCATCCTATCTCCAGTGAAGATAGAGGAGAGCTAATGGATGATGGGCTTTTGAAAATTATCCTGATCTCCCTGGTCTTTAGTGAGGCTAATTACCATTCCTTTCCTCTTTCCTCAGATTAATTGTCCACTCTTTTAATCATCATTGTCTCTCCTCAGTGAAGATCTCCAAGATCTTCAACATACATGCCCCTTTTTTTCAAGGAGACCATTTAGTTTTGTATCCCAAGGTTCTGCCTTTCATTTGCCCTTACTGAATTTTATTGTTTTCTTTTCCAAATCAGTAAGTTGGTTTTGAATTCTGCTATGGTATTATTTGACAAGCTGTTGGTCACCTCCCTTTTTTTTTTCATGAGTATCTCTTGTGTGTCTTGATTGCAACATATATATCAAAAGCATCATTTGCCTGAGACTCAGGAACCAAGGTCCTTCCTTTATTTCATTTTGTTACTATTCGGCTACACCTACTCATAGGATGCTCATTAGATTTAAAGCTTAGATTTCATTTAATTTAAACTACTCCTTTAATTTTTTTAACACACTTAATTGATGCCTTTTGTCTTTCTTTACAATGCCACCATTTCCTCTTCACCTCCTTTCAGATTAAACTATTCCTGGTAACAAAGAAAAACAAACAAAAAACCCAATACAGTACAGTGACCACATTTGACAGCAAACATGACATTCTACGCTAGAAATTCTACTCCCCTCTGCCATGTTTTTCATGACCACTTTTTTTTTTTAACTTTCATTTCAGCATTTTTGTGTGTGTGTGATCTTGTCATTTGTACGGTTGTAGCCAAACATATAGTACACTTTTTTCTTCCGTCTTGGCCCATTTCCTCATGCATCTCTACATAAAATCTTCTCATAGTTCTCTGAATTCCTCATATATATCTTTCCTTATTGCATAATAATACTCTATTTCATTTCTATGCAATAATTTTTTCACTTATTCCTCAATTAATAGCTATCAAATTTTCTTTCCAGTTCTTTGCTATCACAAGAAATGCCTCAGTGAATATCATGGTATATATTGAATCTTTTTACCTGTGTGTGATTTCTTTGCTTGTATATGCCCAACAGTTAACCCTTTAATTTTACAAAGAACTTGAGACTTAGAGGGGTTATACATTTAATAACAGATCCAGAATTGGAAAGTAGATTGACAGAATACCAATCCAATCATTACCAACAAATCACTGCAGGCCTCTGAATGTAACTTTTGGTAAAACTGATCAAATACTATCTTTCTGTATAAGCGTGAAAGGCAAAGACCTGGAAAGAACTTGTCCCACTTAAACATGGCTCATTCTGTAAGGAGGGTGACAAATAATTAATTTTTTTTAAAAAAGACAGTTATGAAGTATTTACTATGTGCCAAGCCCTGTTGAGCGTTGGCAAAAGAGACAGTCCTTGCCTCCAAGAGCTTACACATTCTAGCAGGAAAAGACAAAATGTGTAAAGGAATGGGAGTGGTGGAAGAGGGAGTCTTTTGATCTAAGAAATCACAGGATGGTGAGAGGAGTCATAGAACAATCAAGTGACAAGCCCTTTCAGAAAGGATAATGTTGATTTGATAGTTGGTAGTAGACAGTGGAGCTGGTGGGGCAGGGTATAAGGCAGTGGTTCCCAAATTTCTTTGGCAGACCACTCTCTTTTCAAAGAAAAAAAAATTACTCAGCTCCCCCCTGGAAATTTACTTTCTTTAACCATTTCGTAGGGTTTTTTTTGAAATTTGTGTCATTTCAAAAAATGTATAAAATATGTATTTTTAAATGACACATCTTAAGTTTAATAATTTATTGTAAATTTGCGGATTTTTTTCCTGCATTGAAATCCTGATGAAGTGGTAGTATCATATTGTAAACAAGTCATTATGCACACATATTCCTGCCAATGAATGCTGAACTTTGTGACAATGTGTGACACCTTCACCTGCCAATACTTGCTTGTTAACACCTGTTGTCAGACTTGACCACTGATTGATTATAACTTACATTTTCTGTGTTTATTTGAAAATAACGTAATCACTACAACTTTAGCTTTGTTACACAATAGATGAAACATGTACTAACAGTTTTTCAAAAAATTCTCTTCTCTTCTTTCCTTATGCTTCCACGACCCCCTTATTTTTGTTCAACATTCCCCAATTGCACCTGAGGCTACTACCTCCCCCCTGGATTGTTCTAGCACCCCCCACCATTGGGCAGTATTGCTCATTTTGGGAACCTATGGGGTGGTATATTCAGTAATTCTAGTGGGGTAGGGTAAGGTTTAGCTCATCTCCCTGTGTTATGCCTCTTCCCACTCCATTCCATAGTCTACCCAGCTGCCAAAGTGATCTTTCTACAGCACAGGCTTAACTATATCACCCCATTTGCCATTCAGTGAAGTCCAGTGGCTTTCTATTCCAGAAGCAAATATAAAATTATCTGCATGGCTTTTAAAGCCTTTTAGAATCTAGTCCCTTCCAACCTTTACAATGCACTTTGCTTTCCTCCACATATTCTACAATCCAGTGACACTGGCCTCCTTGCAGGTCCTCAGACAAAACAATCCATCTTTTAACACTGTGCTTTTTCATTGGCTGTCTCCTTTGCCTGAAATCTCTCCCTTATGTCTCTATCTCCTGTCTTCTTTGACTTCCTTCCATTCTCAGCTAAAATCATACCCTGAGAAAGAAGCCTTTCCTGGTCTCCCTTAATGCTTGTGCTTTCTCTCTGAGATTACCTCTAATTCACCCAGTATATGTCTTGTTTGTACATAATTGTTTTCATGTTGTTTCCCTCATTAGGTTATGGGCTTCTTGAGGGCAAGGACTGTTTTTGCCTTTCTTTGTATCCCTAGAATTCAGCTTGTTACCCAGAATTCAATAGACATTTAATAGATATTTAACTGACTGACTATATTGGTTGTTTTCCTCAGTTGTCTGGAACTTAGACCAAATCTCAAAAAGTACATTCTCATTGTTAGATTTTAAAACATTGAGTTTGTCCTAGGAAAGAATATAGTCAATAACTACAATAACATAAATGAAAAGAAAAGCCACAATGGCAATGGGAATGAGGTACAACTGTGTAATTTAAATGACCGAGATTGGCCTTGAAAAAGAGATGAAAAAAATATTTCTCCCTTCCTTTTTTGCTGAGATGGGAGGACTGTGGATGTGAAGTACTGACTGCTTACTCAGTATGTTAACTACTTTTATTTTCTTTTCCTTTTTTTTTTTTTTTAGTTTTTATGACTGCAGATGGCTTATGGTCTTTCAATAGGTTTTCCTAGTTGTCCGACTTAATTAACCATCTTACCAGTGATAATGTTTGGTACAAACAGAAGTAAATGAAAGAAATATATAACTCAAGAGATAGTTCAGACACTAAGTGACAGGGAGCAATAACACATGGCCAGTTTATGTCATGTGCCCTATTTGCATCCTCACAATATAAGGTCCCTAGGAGGTTGGATAGAGCTGTTGTGGAGAGGCTTTCCAGCAGGACATTCACAGGAGTGGCCTGGCATGAGAAGATGAGGCAGGTCATAATCTGCACCAGTAGAGGTGCTATCTCAGTGAGGTCCTAGAGCCTTTGTAGTATTGAAATGGTATCATTCATCCTTCGTTCTTGAAGAAGACCTATGACATCATGGGGGTGATGTCATGACTTGCAAGTGAATTGGATTTAAGTGAAGCAGAGCTGTGCAAAGTCATCAGCCTCACTCTCTCCTCCACAGTCATTAGAGTCCAATGGCAAGACATAGGTAAAGATGACCGGTGATGGCCCTGGATGCAGTGAGAGACACTGGCTTTTTTCAGTATTGAAGGGGGAGATAAAATAAAGATTATATGGTTTTACCTTTTGGATATCCTGGCTACTTATTTCCCCTCCTCATCTAATAAAAGGACGGCATTTCTTTTTATCATAGAATTATAGATTTGTAGGTATGAGATCTTAGAGGTCATTGAATCTAACCTTCTCATTTCATAGATGAGGAAACTAAGTCCCAGGGAAGTTATATGACTTACCCAGGGTCACTCAACTGTAAATATGAGGCAGCTGAGTAACACATGGTTAGAGCACTTCTATGAGTCAGGAAGTTAGAGCATGCTTTGAGTCAGGAAGAACTGAGTTCAAATCTGGTCTTATATACTTATTAGGTCTCTGACCCTTGGCAAGTCATTTAAAGTTCTATTTGCTTCAGTTTCCTCATCTGTGAAATGGAGATAATAGAATCTGACTCCTGGGGTTGTCAGCATAAAACAAGATGATATTTCTCAAGTGCTTTCTATATAAATGCTAGCTATTATTAAATATCTGGGGTGGGATTTGAATCCAGGTCTTCCTGCCTTCAAATGTAGCATTTCAGCCATTGCATCATGCTGCCTCTTTCTTCTGTAGCTGATTGTCGTCGCAAACTGAGTATTATTATTCTAAATTAGTTTTGCAGTGCAAGGAGCTATCAAATATTAAAATGTTAAGGCAATTTTTCTGTCACTTTGGGAACAATATGGGCCAATTCTATCTTTCAAGGTTAATTACAGATAAAGAATGTAATTAGCTCTTTGCTAGAAGAGATGTTTGTAAACCTGGGTAAGTGATCTAGAAATATCATTGTGTTTCCTAATTGTATTAACAAACACCATTTACATACTGTCTTGCATCTGAGGATATTAAAATATATTTTAAGTACTAACTCATTTGTAATCTGAATATGCAAAGTTAATGAGCAGGAGGAATTCTATTAAGAATCAATCAACATAGGATTTTTAAGTATAGAATTACACTCTCTAAGAAAATGTCAAGGTGGCACAGTGGCTAGAGCCAGGCCTGGCATCAGAAAGACCCAAGTTCAAATCTGGCCCTGACACTTAACAGCTACACAATCCTAGGCAAGTCACTTAACCCCGTTTGACTCAGTTTACTCATCTGTAAAATGAGCTGGAGAAGGAAATGGAAACCACTCCAGTATCTTTGCCAAGAAAACTCCAAATGGGGTCACAAAGAGTCAGATACAACTGAAATGACTGAACAAGAAGAAAATGACCCAGTAGCTCTATGCAGTCACATGAAGGCTATTGGATACTTTAAGCTTTACACTACAAGAGGAAGACCAAGTGTCCAGCCTCAAACACATATTACCTGTGTACTTGAGTAAGTCACTTAGCCTCTTTTTGCTTCAATCTTCTCATCTGTAAAATAGGGATAACAATGGCACCTACCTGCCAGGTTTGTTGTGAGGATCAAAAGAGATATTTGTAAAGTAACTAGCGTTGAGTCAGGGACATATAAATTTAGCTAGTCTTGGTCATAGTAATAGTGCCCTCTCAAGTATGGGAGAGAGTGACAGAAGCAATCTCAAGAAGGATTATGGAACTCGATTACCCAAGGCCACTCCCTGGAATTTAGGAAAGACAATACCAATAACTCAGGACACCAGGCCAGCTTTGAAGCCATAGCAAAAGTAATACTTCAGCTACAAAACATCAAGAGAATACAGTATGCCCACTTTACTTATGCATAAATGAGTATTATATGCATCCCAAGAGAAGTAGATGAAACCTAGAAAACACAAGAGGAAAAGCAATAGTGGTATGTTATGTAGCTAATACACCCAATAGTTCCCTGGAAGCTGGTGGGGTTATTATTCAAATCAAATGAGTTAACATATGTAAAGTGCTTTGCAAGTAGTAGTGTTATGTAAATGCTAGCATCATCATCACTATACTTCAGTAAAAATCCACCTACTGTTTATTTCATCAGTTTTTGTAGTCATTTGTTATGTATGTGTAATAGGGACACGGCAGGATAACAGGCCTCCTATGAATGAATGCCCATAATGTCTGAAGCAAAGATGCTCCTTACTATTCACTAGAGGAAGTTCTAGGACATCTGAAACCCACAGGACTAGGGTAATATCAGGAAGCTGCAGAGGAAGAGCCAGATGATAAAGGGATAGAATTAAGGGATGGAAATAACAGTCCTAGGGTATTCCTGAGCATCAATTGGCAAGGAAAAGGGGCGCAAAACTAGAGCATTGTGCTATCATGGGTCGCAGAGCAAGAGATGTTGGTGCTGCCGCTGTGATCAGTACCCTCAATGCCCAGTGAGGGAATGAGTATCCAGGAGATTGAAACCCATGTACTAATTGTCACTAGCAAACCAGAGCCAAGCCAAAACAAGGCCAACCACAAGGGGGTCAGTCAGCAGATCTTCACGCAGGCTATTACATTCATGCTAAGAGAAGATGAAAGAATGACTAACAATGTCCTCACCTTGTCTGCCATCTATTGTTCCCCAGGACCCTTCCCATTAAATTTACCATTGAAAGTTTCTTCACCATGCACCATCTTGGGAAGTTTAGAAGCTTGTGGCCATTATTGTATGGGGTCTGAGAATCAATTAAGCAAAACAAGATTGATTAAGCACCTATGAGGTGCCAGATGCTGTGACGGTGAATATTAAACATTACTATTAAAGTGAAACTGTCCCTGCCCTCAAGGAGATAGCATTCTATTGAGTCTGCTACTTGATTCTTACTCTATTTCAGAGGCTCAGCATGGTCTATGAATAGATAGTGTTGTGCTGGTGGGGCTCAGACCATGATTCACACTATTATTCATACCATGATTTACATCATTCACACTCAATATAGACTACACCGGAAACGAGGAAAAGTGGCAAAGGGCTGAGTCAGAGTTTTCAAGGACCCAGTGATGCACATGTATATATGTATGTACGCATGTATACATGTATACATATATATAAATGTGCATTTATCGATTACTTTGAAAAAGGATTTTTGTTTTTACCTGATTCTAGATGTCAAAGAATTATAAACTAGGTCAAATGAAAATTGCTATTTCTTGTTATAGAATAGGTGTTACACAATTAAATTCTCTGCAACTTCATTTCTTAGCCTAATATGTGGAGAGGTTGCTGGGTTAGAAATGATTAGACCTAGGTTCTTTCTTGTTTCAGATAATGCCTGCCTTGCCTTTATAATGAAATGGTTGTGAAGATGAAATGAGATCACATCCAAGAAAGTGATTTATAAACTATAAAATGCTCTAACTGTACCTCACATTAGAGCCGTTAAAAGTTTCAAATGAGAAGATGTGTTAAGTGTTTTGCAAAATTTAAAGCATTATATAATTATCAGTTTAAAAACTGGAAGAGAAGGACAGCTAGGTGGCGTAGTGGATAGAGCACCAGCCCTGTATTCAGGAAGACCTGAGTTCAAATCTGGCCTCAGACACTTAACACTTACTAGCTGTGTGACCCTGGGGAAGTCACTTTACCCCGTGGCCTTGCCAAAAAAAAAAAAAAGAAAGAGAGAGAGAGAGAGTTAATAGAAAAAACTGGAAGATAGTATTATTATTACTTCTGATAATTATTATGTATTCTTAGTGATGTTGGTGATAAGAACATAGTATAAGTGCATAAAAAAAGTTTTCTTCTAATAATAATAATAGCTAGCATTTATATATATGGCCTACTATGTGACAGGAACTATGTAAAATGCTTTCCAAATATTATCTCATTAGAGCCTCAGAACAACCCTGGGATCTAGGTACCATTATTATCCCATTTTATACTTGAGGAAACTGAGGCAAATAGAGGTTAAGTGACTTGCCCAGTGTCACATAGTATATGAGGCTAGATTTTGAACTCAGCAGCTCCTGACTCCCATCCCTTTTCCAGGCTCCAGTGATGAGTTAATTCTCATTTATTAAGCATTCATTAAGTATCTATTATGTACAAAATACACTGCTAGATAGGAAAGAAAATACAATGAAGAATACCACAGGGAGCCAGCCCTCAAATAATTTGTAATACAATATGGGAAATGACATATTGCAATTACAGTACAAATAACAGCATTACAAAACATAAAATAATATATTAATGAGAGAGCTACAGAGTAGTAAGAGCTGTCATAGGAAAGTGAGTTCCCTTTGGCTGTAGATGTCACCAAAGGGGTTGCATTTGGTTTGAGCTTTGAAGGATGGGTAGCATTTCAGTGGGTAGAGATGGAGGGCAGGCATTTCATGAGTAAAATGGTAAGGAATTAGGGTGGTGATACAAAGTACAGTTTAAGCATTTGCCTACCAAGAATTCTGATCATATCCAAAGATAAAATGTAATGGAGGCTTACTGCACACCCAGACCACCTAAAATGCCATCACCTGCATGGGAGATGTCAGGAACCTGCTTCCGGGAGATAGTTAATCTAGTGAAGGTGTGGGCATTCCACTCAGCTTGCCACATGGTTGAGAGCAGTCTCTTTCCTCTAACTGCTTACATAGCCAGAACTTACTGACTTCAAAGCTATCTGAATGGGACAATCTTTCTCTTTCTAGCGTTCAGGATGAAAGTCTCATTCATGCATATCAGGCGACATCTTCCCTTCTCCCCAAGATATGTGACCCTGAAAAATGGTTTGGGTGTTTTGGTCAGTTTCATCTCTTTTTTTAAGTTATACATTTGAGGAGTAGAATCTCTGACCTGGGAACTCTAGCAATGGCACTCTTGGAGCTCAGGATTCCAGGCCACACATTGTAGCCAGCCCAGCAAAGAACACCTGACAAGCTAGGGTGTAAGGATAAAAAGAGGAGATATCCCACCTTTTTCAACTTGAATTTGATGGGACTAATGCTATGTAGGAATTGAGTCAATATGTGATCTTGATGAGGTCTAGAGGCTTAGGGGTTCTGGAACCCCAAAATTATGACATGCAGTTCCTATCCAAAAGAATTCAAACCAAGCCTTCTTTCAGTGAGACAAGATTTATTAAAGATCCACTATATTAGCCAGACTCTTAAGGAACTGAGCATCTGTGAGCTATTGGGTGGATTGTAAGAATTGGAGCCCCTTAATGGAGACAAGATGGACCTTATACACAGAAACACTGTGAGAAGGATCTAGGAGTAGCCAAGTAGTCTGCTGGGACTGTGAGGTAATAGAATGCCAGGGACCTGGCCAAGGGAGAACGGAGCCTAGATAGGATTAAGGGTGTCAAGTGGCCATAGGAAGGTAAGACAATGGAGGGCTAGGAACAGAGAATTGAGAGACTGGGTGTAGGAAAGGCCAGTTGATGGATTATACCTTCAGAGGCTTCCTTGATCAAGTAAGAGAATTCAAGGACAATTCAAGGATTTCTAGAGCTTGTAGACAAATGGGACCCAAATTCTTTTTTGGGAAGGGGCAACCTTAATATGAGTCAACAGTATGCTATAGAAACCAATAAAACTCATGCCATCATAGGTTATATTAAAAGATAGCATAGTATAGGATAAGAGAAGCGATTGTTCCATTAGACTCTGCCTTGGTCAGCACATACATGGAGAGGTATTCAAAGGAGGGGAGCCAGGATGGTGAAAGGCCTATAGTGTATACCCAGTAAAGAATTAGAGATGTTTATCTTGGATAAGATAATATTTCAAAGGGACCTTATAAACTGCCACCAGTCATCTGAAGGATTATCTTGAGGAAGAGGTAGGAGATTTGTTCAGCTTGGTCCCAGAGAGCAGAACTAGGAGTTTTCAGTGGAACTTGCAAAGACTCAAATTTAAGCTTAACATAAGGAAAAACTTCCTAACCATTAGATCAATATCAAAATTGGATGACCACTTGCCAAGTATAAAAAAGAAGGGATTTTTGTTATATTACACAGCCTCTCTTAGGTCCCTGTTAAGCCCCTACTATGTGCAAGGCACCATGGTAGGTGTCCTGGACACAAAGATAACAATGAAACTGCCTCTGACACACGAAATTAATATTATACTGAGGGGAGGGGAGGGGATAAGAGGCTTACACAGATGAGCAGAGAGATCAAACTAATAATAGAAGGAAATAAGGAAGACTTCCTGTTGGAGGAGGCACCTGGGATACATTTTTTATTAAGACGATTATTCTGAGAGTATTTCACAGGTAGGGAAACAAAAGCTTGTTGACAGGAGCTAGAAGTTCAAAGAACAATTAGTAGTCCAATTATGTTAAGACCATAGCATGTATGAAAAGGAGAAGGTAAGTTAAAAGTCAGGTTATAGATGCACATAAATAATAAGCTTTTATTTTAGAGCAGTGGTTCTCAATGATTAATGACCAAAAAAAATGTTTTGAATCCCCAGGGTAATTAAAAATACAACTGATAATGTTCTTTTAGATTTATTCATAAAGTGTTTACAATAATAACTTTTGCCCTCAAAATTCAAATTGTTGTAAAAAAAAAAACTTCCAAAACAACAGCACTCTGTAATGTTGTACAAATGCATATACTTGTTGTCACAGAGAAAAATATATTTGCAATAAAATTAGCCAATTATTTACTGCTTAAAGAATTTCTAGTGAGAACCCGTTTGACCATTGTTGAAAACCCACAGGGAGTGCAAATCACTAAATGGGAATCACTGTCTTAGCAGCGATGAGTAGGGCAGTGTGGGATGATGGAAATAATATTGGGTTTCTACTAAAGAGAACTGAATTCCTGATATTAGTGAAACATCAGGCCTGGCTCCAAAATAATAACTTAACATTTATCATGTGCTTGAAGGCTTGCAAAATGCTTTCCGTACATTTTCTCATTTAATCCTCATAATACCTGCTTATTATTATATTATTTTATTTTATTATATAACACATTATATGATCGCTTTCCATTATATATTTTACATAATGTTTACATTACATATTTACCTACTATATAATGTAATAATAGATAACATTAGATTCTATATAATATGTTATATTATATCATATATCATATTTTAATCTTACTGGTCATATTCCACCATTGACTATATCTTGCTTTTATGCCCAGAGAAATTTTTTTCCCCTTATTTGTCTTTGTCTTGAAAGTCTTTGAATTCTGTGGAGGGGTTTGTTCTCAATGACCCATGAGGCCCTTTCCATCTCTCTAAATCTATGCTGCTGTGTTAGATACCTTTACAGCAAGAAGCAGAAAGGTCCAAGAAGCAGAAAAAGTCTAGCAGGCTCAGCCTCAGTTATAAACACGAATGCCAAATAGGGCAGCCACCAGAACATCAGGAATGGCAGCTGGTAAGGAAACTTGAGTTACAATTTCCCTGGGGGTATGGAAGTGAAATCATAAGGAAAAATTTTCTAAAACCATTCAGTCAATGCTTTTAATTTGTATTAAATTCAAGTTTAAATGTTGGAAAATATTCTTTATGACGCTAGAGTTTTTTAAGAGCTATGGTCCATATGTTCCTTCTTATAAGCATGATTAAAAATCCACATTGCTACTTGATTTTTCTTAATTTTTTTCATATTAACTAGGCTTCACTCTCTGCAAAAGGTCTAGGATAATTTATAAGGCTCTTATACTTTAAATGATTGATTTTTGCTGGGAGTCATCTCCCAATTTCTGAAATACACAAGATGACAAGATTTTCTCCCAAACAAATGCATTTTTATATTTTTCTGATTCTCATGCTCTGAAGCAAAAATCTTTTTTTCCCCTCAAAGGACCTTAGATTCATACACCTATACCTGCAAGGGATATATGAAAGATAACCTAGATCATCTAGCTCAAATCCTTCATCTTACAGATGAGAAAACTAAGGCCCAGCAAGCTAAATGACAACAAAAGTAATACAGATAGTAAATAGAGAAATTAAGATTCAATAGAGATACTCTGATTTCAGATCTAGGGCTCTTAAAATTAATAGCCTTTTTGCTATTGTTGTTCTGAATTATGTGTGTTTGTGCAAAGGGTATGAAACATGGAGAAAGAAGAACTGAGTTCAACATCTAACCTTGAGGAAATCACTTAGCTTCTCAGTTTCCTTATATGCAAAATGAGAATAACCATACTCAAATTATTTACTTTTTGGCACTTTTGTATGGACAAAAGGATATAATGATGGAAAGTACTTTGGAAACCTTAAATCATTTTATACATGAAAGCTACTGCTGTAGGACCAGACATAATTTCATCAGTATCAAGAAGTGCCAGTGAATATAATCGCTCTACCAATGCAGATCATTGAATTTCAATGTTCCCTTCTATCTTATATAGGTTTAGAGAGGTATCTAAAGCCTTGGACCACCTTGCATAGCAGATAGATTGCTGCACTTGGAGTTATGAATACCTGGGTTCAAGTCCTTCTTACGCATATTGGCTTTATGTGTATCTCTCTTCTGACCTACATTGGCTGTGTGAACCTTGACAACTCAGTTAACCTCTTGGTGGTCCTGGTGACCTGCTAAGCTATTATTATAGTACGATATTTCCCTTCTTAGAAATTGTACGTAATCTTTGGCCCAGTGATATCTCTACTAGGCCTATACCCCAAAGATATCAAAGAAAGAGCAAAAATATTTATATGCACAAAAATATTTGTAGCTGCTCTTTTTTGTAGTAGCTAAGAACCAGGGCTAAGGGAGTGCCCATAAATTGAGGAATGGATGAATAAATTATGCTATATGAATGCTATTTTGTATAAGAAATAACAAAAGAGGTGGTTTCAGATAAACCTAGGAAGACTTGTATGAACTGATGCAGAGTTTAGTAAACCAGAAATAGGAGACTAATTTGTAGAAAACAACAATATTGTAAAGACAACTTTGAAAGACTTAAGAACTCTGCTCAGTACAAAGACCAGTCGTGATTCCATAGGGAAGATAATGAAAAACATCATTCACCTCTTAATACAAAAGTAATTCAAGGGGCAGAATGAGAGATACATTTTTTGGCATGGCCAATGTGTGAATTTACTTTATTTGACTATGTGTATTTGTTACAACTTAATTTTTTCCCTTTTTAATTGGTGATGGGGCATAAGAGGAAGATAAAATGTTTCTTAAATAAAAAGTAAAAGAAAATATTTTTAAAAAAAGAAAAAATATCTTTTTTCTCTGTCTTTTAAATTTTTATTTATTTATTTACTTATTTTTTACAGATGAACAAATTTAGGCCTAAAATGGCTAAGTGACTTATCCAAGACTCATAGAGCCAGTAAGTAGCAGGGTTTGAATCCAAGAATAATGTACTTCATGACAATTAGGGATTGTTATGTTAAATCCTTTCCCCCCCCACTTTTTACTGATAAAAGAGAGCATCTGATCTTATTACTCTATATTCCTTTCTTCAGTTAAATAGTCAACAAGTCTTTATGAAGCCCTTACTATGAATTAGGCACTATACTAAATGCTGCAGATATAAAGAGAGGTAGGAACACTCCTTGTCCTCAAGGAACTAAGAGTCTAATGAGAGAGATAACATTCATCCATCTATCCATCTATCCATTCATCTATCTATCTATTTATCTATCTATCTATTTATCTATCTCTCTATCTATCTATCTATCTATCATCTATTATCTATCTCTGTCTGTCATCTATCTATTGTCTATCTATCTATCATCTATCTATCTATTTTTTTATTCTCAAGTAGTTCACAGGCTAATGGGGAGACTATATCCACACATATGCAAATACGTATATATGCATGTATATGTATATGTATGCATGGATATGTATGCATATATATGGACAGATTGGTAGAGATATATAGATAGATGGAAAGAAAGAAAGAAAGAAGGATGGATAGATAGAATGATAGGGCAGACAATATATCTTAAGTGACTAAGGTGACCCTATAATATAGCTAAACTGGGCAACCAACCATGCCTAGAACTTCACTTTGGGAGGGGAAAGCCCTTACTGTTGATAACTGGTCAGCAAGAAATTAAGGAGATAGAGTATAGTGGAAAATGAGTTGGTTCTTTCAGCATTTATGGCAAAAGAGATGCTCTCCATTTTGGAGACACTATTTCACATTCTGCTCAATCCCAAGAGAGACAAATAAAGATATAGCAAAGCAATTGGGATTCTGTTTCTTTATTCAATTAAAGTATGTAAATCTACTTGTCACAGCCTAACAAACTAGTTGTTAAAATTTCCATCACTTGATAACTTTAAAAACCTTTATACTATCAAAATGTTAGTGGATTTCTGTCTTCAGCATCCTAGACAAAAGCTAAAGTTGGTGACTTCAATTAGGCCAAAGTTTCCTATATGGATCCTAAAAATGAACCTCTACAATATTTAGGTAGTAGTATATTCATTACATTAGAGCGAAAAAAATCTTTCATAGAAAATCTGAGGAGATAAGTGGAAATACCATGAAAGATTTTTATTGTCAATTAGTCATTTTATGGTCAGCTAATAAAGGGAAGTCATGAATTTGCTTTTAAAGGGATTTGAATTTTAAGAATTCATACTTTGCATGCAAGTTGACTCAGTCTGCTAGTGGGACCTGAGTTGTGAATTCAGTACCTGTGCCACTGTGTGGGTGGCAATGATAATTACCACCCCTAAGCCAGGCAGCTGTCTTGCAAATGCGTACTTTTTTTTTTTTAACAGGGGGAGACCAAGTAAGTAGGCATAAATAAATCAACTCAAATCCATCATACTACTGGAAGACCAACTGAATCCTACAAAAACTGAGTCAATAATATTATCATAGGATTTAGAAAGGAGTAATCTTATCTCTCAGGACTATAAGCTTAATTTCCTTCAATAATGGGAGGACTACAAAATTATTCTTGCTGAATTGTTATTGTAGCCTTTGTTTAAATTCTACTAAATTTAATGAATGTCACCCCCTACGCAGTAAACTCCAGTGACTCCTTATCGCCTCCAGATCAAATACAAAATCCTGTTTGGCATTTAAAGGTCTGCTTTAAGAGCTAGCCACCCCCTTCCTACCTTTCCAATCTTGTTATACCTTACTCCCTAACACATGAGCAAGATTAGAAAAATAGAGGAGAAAAGCAAGAGGGATGGTAAGAAAATCTGAAAACCCAGATCACTTCCATAGCATGATAAAGGATCAGAATAGAAAGGAAAGGGACAAGCATTCACTAAGGGCCTACTATGTGCCAAGGATTGTGCCAGGCACTTTAAAAATATTCACTTATTGATCAATCATTACAACAAGCCTGTTATGACCCTCATTTTACAGTTGAGGAAACTAAGGCAGATAGTGGTTGAGTAATCTATGCAGAGTCACATAGCTAGTAAATATTTGAAGCTGTATTTGAACTCAGGTCTTCCTAATTCCAGGTCCAGTGTTCTATCCACTGTTCCACCTAGCTGCCTGAGTAGGGCTTTAGAGCCCTTTCATATATTTGTTTTCATATAAACAAACTTTTTAATAGACAAAACTGTCCCAAAGTGGAACCAGCTACTTCCAGAAGTGGTGGGTTCCCCATCACAGACAGTGTTCAATCAAACCAGGCTAGAGATGTTATAGAAGGAATTTTTGGTCAGATATAGATTGGACTGGGTGACTTCTGGAGTCTCTTCTAATTCTTAGGTCTGATAATTCTGTGAAATCTTCAATAGAATATGTCCCAAAATTCCAGTGAATCAGTGATCTCTTCAATGTGAGTATTCCCTACAGTGACACATATTAAAGCCCATTCATTCCTTCCCTCCTATGCTACTCTGGTCTCTGCCCACTCAAATATTTGTCAAAGGTGATTCACCTAACATTCTACCACTAGCTATCCACCTTTCTTGCTTCATGACCAGGATAGCTCTTTTTCCTAGGCATACATTTCCTAGATTAGCATCCTTTACTCTGCTTTTCCTATGTATTTCTTCATTTGCAGTGTGTTGAAATTTGCTCATACCCACCTGCTTTCTTGAGTAATCTATAATTTTATTTCTTTGGAGATAGTATAAGAGGAATTAATCAGCAACTTAAAAGTGTGTTTTCTTTCTAGAGGTAGTCCAAATTATAGGATGGCACTGAGTCTGGAAAGAACTATGTAAAACAATGGTGTCAAACTCAAATAGAAATGGATGTGAAGGTAGTATATTGACTCAGAAAACCACAAATTCTATGTTGTATTATATTTTTACATATTTTGTTAAATATTTCCCAGTTACATTTTTGTCTGATTCCTATATGCCAGCATGGAGTTTGACATCCTATGTTATTTTTTGTTCTATAAGACAATTACTATAACTATCATATATGATTTTTTTTTTGGTATCTACTTATGGCCTCCTGTAAGTCATTTGCTCCTGTCTGATAAGCTTATATGGGAGTTGAGAATGCTTTAGCCCACATTTGTGGAACCTATACATGAACTATGCTTGGAGATCTTCCAGAGTAAATTCTGAGTGCAAGTTTAATGAAATAAAGATAAAATTTGATTTTTTTTGGGGGGGGGAGTAGTATATTCCTCAATGTCTCTTCTTATATCTGTTTCTCATTTCTCATCAGCAGATTATATAAATTGTTCATGTTGAAAGGGTTGTTGTTTTTGCATGCTCTTCATTTCTCTTATTTCAATACTTTTAGTTTTTAATTTTTATCTTTTCTCTAGCTAATTGGTAGTATAACTGTATATAGACAGCTGATTTGGGAAATGGGCTCCACGTTGGTAATATGTATTTTCTTGCCAGAGAAAATACATCTTTTTATAATGTTATTTGTACTTTGTCTTATGATAGGTTTTTCAAATAAGGTATTCATGATATTTAGGTATGAGGATTCTGTATGATATACTCATTCCTTAGTCTGGAACCAAATTCTCCAACATACACACACACATACATACATACAAACATGACAGTTTCCCCTCTACTCAATTTTGCATTGAAATCATCAAGTATTAAAGTACATTTTGATTTACTTTGGAGGTAAGCTGAAAATTTCTTCATTGTGCTCTTTTTATAAATGCTTATTGTGAGCATAGAAATATGAGATGGCAAAATTTCCTGTGAAATAATGCTTCATGTAACTATTCCCCCCCACCTTTTTTTTTTGCCTTTCCAAGGGGAATCTGCAGGTCATCCTTCAACTTAACTACAACTTGATTTTATTTTTTGATTTCACTGAACTGCAAAGGCACAATGAAATATTTACTGACACAAGATCTAGTGAAGGACATATATTCTTTTATTAAAACACAGTTCTGAGTAACTAGAGAATCCTGAGGCCCTTCTGCACCACCAGTCTGGGGTCTTCTTGGTAAAAATATTGAAGTGGTTTGCCATTTCCTTCTCCAGCTCATTTTAACAGACAGAAAGAAACTAAAGCATTACTACTCTGCCAAATGCCCATATATAAGAGCTTCCAATCCAGTGTGTAAAGCAGCTATAGCCTTTGTGCAGGCTACCCTCTATTCCTAGAGTACTCTGCCTTCTCAGCTCTGCCTTGTAGAACCCCTTCACTCCCCTTATTATTGATTTGGGGTGTGTGTGTGTGTGTGTGTGTGTGTGTGTGTGTGTGTGTATGCATTTGCTAATGGTCACTCAGCCCATGGTGCTATAAGAAATTATGAGAGATATGGTTTCCTACAGAGAAGCCCTGTCAGGTATGTACTATTATTATCCCCATTTTACAGATGGAGAAATTGATAAAGTACACACAGCTATTAAGTGTTTGCTACAGGATTTGAACTCAGGTCATCCTGACTTTTGGACCAGAAAACCCTTGGAAGTCCAAGATATAGCCAACTGGAAACTGTAAATAAAAAGTCATGTCATATTATTACCAAGGAGGTAAAGAATCTATTATTTAACTCTCCATTCACATGAAGAAGCAGCTGTACTCTAAGAATTTAAAGAAGGAAAAAATTTCAACTGGGCATAAGGAAGATCTTCAGATGATAAAAGCAGTGCAATGAATAATAGAACTACCATCTTGTGCATATTAGTGAATGAATGAATGAAAAGACAATTATTAAGCATTTCCTATGTGAAAGCAAAGGCAATTTCTGACCTCAAGAAGCTTATATTCAAATAAAGGGAAGCAATACACATGGGGGAATGGGGACCAAGGAGTGGCACTTTAGTCTGCTAAGTCATAAAGATGGTGAATGGTACCATAGAGGGACATACTGATACATCTCTTCCAAGAACAATGGCAGAACTGATTTGATCATGGTTCCAGAACTGGAGAGAGGAAAGTGAGATATAGCATCATATAATTCCTGTAGATATGTTCACTCCTCAAACATATTGTAAGTTCCTTGAGGGCAAGAATCAGGTACTGAAACTTTTTTTTGTATCTGACATAGTACAGAGCACAAAATAGGTGCTCAATAACACAATGATAAAAAAAAAAACAGAATTTATATAGTACTCTAATATTTACAAGGCACTGTAACATGTTATTTCATTTGATAAAAACATGTCAGTTGAGGTCAGAACCATGAATCATAACATCATAGAATCACAGGTTTTAGATCTGGACAATGTCTTAGAGAACATCTTAGTCAAACGCCCTCATTTTATAAAAGAAGAAACCAAAGTCCAGAAAGCTGAAGTAACTTCATCGAAGATCACACAAGTATTAAGTAGCAGAGCCAGAATTCAAACCAGACCTCTGACTCTAAATCCACTCTCCTTTTCACTTTATTACACCACCTCTCATCTGATATGGGAATTTTTTTTTTCATTCACAGCACAGAAGAGGTATTCAGTAGACAGCTGTTGCTGTTAGTTGTTTCAGTCCTGTCCAACCCTTAGTAATTCCATTTGGGGTTTTCTTGGAAAAGATAATGGAGTGGTTTGCCATTTCCTTCTCCAGCTCATTTTACAGGCAAACAGGATTAAGTGACTTGCCCAGGGTCACATGGCTAATATGTTTGAGGCTAGATTTGAACTCAGATCTTCCTGACTCAAGGCCCAGCATTCTATCTACTGTGCTACCCAGCTGCCCATGCTCAGTAGATGGTTATTCAGTAAATATTTTTTTGATTGAGTCATTGGTAAGCACTAGACTATTTGGGAAAGTTATGGAATGCCTATCCTTGGAGCTCTTCAATAACAACAACAACAACAACAACAACAATAATAATAATAATAATAATAATAATAATAATAATAAACTGCTATCTGGCTATTAACACATTCGCCTTCCTATAGGTAGAAAACTGGGCCACACTGAGGTCTCTTCTTACTCTATTTTCCCATGATTCTACTCTGTAAGGATACTATAGAAATAATTTCATGCACAGCTATCCTAATTACCACGATTATTTTGCTTGTTATCATCAGTTTCACATAACTGTGTGATGACACTTTCCATTAGTGCTACTAGCTTTGTCAAAGAAAAAAAGCTGTCTGGATTTTGCCTCTAATGTTCTAAGGACTATGATCACTAGATGTATTTCTATGACCTTTTATACTCATCATTTAATTTTCCCCCTTTCTTATTTTCTCCCATCTATAGTTTTAGTAATGGATATGGAGCTACAGCGTAGCCACCCATCCAAATGAAAAAAAAATGTCACAGGTCAGGTACACAAAGTACTGGAATTAGGACACCTAATGCTTGTTACCATGACTGCAGTCAGCCTAGGAAACAGTCCAATGGTTGTTTCATATGAGTGCAGGAATTGTGTGCTAATCCCTAGGTTCCATACATTAACAGATAGACACTGAGTTTTGAAATAAGCCTCTCAGCAGGGCGTATTTATGATTGTCCACAACATGTAGGGGTAGGCACCACTAAGGAAAGGTTACACTATGTATCATAGTCTCAAAGCTTTCAATTCTTGTTATGATCCTGTTTTAGAAAGATGAGAGCTCTGAAGCATCAGCTTAGTTCTTGATCAGCTCTTTAATGGACTATAGGTCCTTGACCTGGGAAAGTTCAGGGACAGAGAAGTGTGTATTTTTTGTGATTAAGCCTTCCAGCATTAACTTCAACTATGTTGTCACCTTTCAGTGTATTTGCACAGCTAAGAATTTCAATACACTGGATCAAGATTACACAACACATTCCTATCACAACTATTTGAAGTAGGTAAGAGGATGTAGGTGAAGACATTTGGGGAACAAAAGTATTCTGCAAATATTAATACATTAATAATAGTTACTTTTCCACTATGCAAAAGGAAAGAGAGGCATAAAAAAGTTAGCTTCTATACCCTCAGTAGGAAATGATTCATGATTAAGCCAGGTATATAATCCAAATTTCTCATTTCTCAGGGCAATGGTATCAGAGTCACTGCATAAATGGTATATAAACATGTAGATTATGAGTCTTTCAATAAAGCATTTATTAAGTACCTACTATATGCCAGGCACTGTGCCAAACTTTAGGGATACAAAGAAAAGCAAAAATAGTTCCTGTCCTAAAGGATCTTACAATCTAATTGGAGAGAAAACATGCAAAAACAATGTATAAACAACATATATACAGGATAAATTGTAGATTATGTTGGGATGCACTAGCCTTAAGGAGGACTAGGAAAGGCTTCTTGCATTTGGTGGGATTTTCGCTGAAATTTAAAGGAAGCCAGAAGGGGGAAACAAAGAGAAAGAGAATTCTAAGCATGGGGTCAATGAAAATGGACAGAATTGGGAGGTGGCATGTGGAGTGTGGAAATAGAATTTTTTTTTTTTTGTGAGGAACAGCAAGGTTCCAGTGTCAATGGAATGTGGAGTTCATGGAGGTAAGTAAGGTATAAGAAGATTGGAAAGGTAGGAGGGGGCCAGAATATGAAGGGCTTAAAAGCCAAACAGAGGACAGAAACTAGCTTGAGATGGCTTGCGATAACACATGGTTTGCAGAAAACTAGCATTATTTTGATAAGAGTAAGTATGCTGTAAATTATGTTCTACAAATAGAGGTGCTGAGCAGGTGGAGAATAAAGAAACATTAGAAGTGAGGTCCAGGGAATTTGAGACCGTTAACCTGGAGCAGATGCTATGAACCAAATAGCAAGGTAGGACATGAAACATGAGTTATTGGTCCTCTTTTCTGATATTTTTCTTCAGGTGTTGGTTCAACTTCATGAACATAAACGGGGAAGAGAAATGGAAGGTGCATTGTTGGGGATCAGAGCAAAGAAGGTAGGGGAAAAATTAAATGATGAGTATAAAAGGTCAGAGAAATACATTGAATGATCATATTCCTTAGAACATTTATCAAGCATTTGTGCAGGGCACCATGCTAATTTTTTTTTTTACAAATATTATCTCACTTGATTCTCACAACAACCCTGGAAGGACAGGCACTTTTATTATCTCTATTTTACAGCTGAGGAAACAGAGGCATACAGAGGTTAAGTGATTTGACCAAGACCTCATAGCTAGTAAGCGTCTGAAGCTCCAACATGCAAAAAAATGATGTGCACAATTCATATATACAGGAGAAACTGTATATAATTTTAGAAGGAAGATGGTAGCCTAAGGCAGAACTAGAAACTTGGGGACTTCTTGATCCAGGTCCAGCACTCTATTCACTGTGCCACCTAGCTAGAAATGGGGAGTGTCATTAGTAGTGATGCTGGGTCAGTGAGTTCTTATGTCTCATTTCTAGAAGTATTTATAATTAGTTGATGTGTATACTTCCATTGCAAATGGAAATCTCTCTATGGCTCAATAGACAGGCTTTGAGAGGTGGTTTTTTTTGTTTGTTTGTTCTTGCTTTGTTTCTTTTTTAGGTGAGGCAATCTGGGTCGAAGGGTCACACAGCTAGTAAGTGTTAAGTGTCTAAGGCTTGGATTTGAACTCAGGTTCTCCTGACTCCAAGGCCAGAGCTCTATTCACTGTGCCACCTAACTGCCCCCTGAGAGGTGTTATTGATGGCAAATCTATCCCCCAGGAGCCAATCTGATGATGAGCCTCCCCCAACATAACTAGGTTGATCCTTGGACAACAGACATCCAGTTACCACCAGGCTTTACTCAAAGCCTTTCTGGCTTGGTAGAACCTCAAAGAATTTGTGTTCCACTGATACAGACTCTGATGCACCAGGGCTGCCTCTGTGCCATTAAGAGTCATCCAAGGAAATCTTTAGCAGAGAAATAATTGTAGACAGAGAATAAATATCTTACATTTCATAGCACTTTGTAGTTTTCACTGCTAAAAAGTAGCTTGGCTTGGTAGATAAGGAGCTGACCTTCAAACCAAAAACATCTAGGCTCAAATCCCACCTCTGACAGAAGCTGGCTGTGTAATCCTGGGCAAGCCACTTGTCCTCTCCCTGCTCTAGGCAATTCTCTCAATTGCAGAGTAGCTGCCAATTTGCCTCAGGGAAGAAGCTTTCCTCACCTAAGAGTTCTCTATGCCAATGGGATCACAGGTCCATTCCCTGTTCTGTCTCCTATTGTAGTCTTCAGATCATGGTCCCATTCCTCATCTCATGCTCTTCACAACAGCCTTGGTAGGTACACAAGATAGATATTAGTTACATTTTATAGATGAGGAAGCTGAAACTCAGAGAGATTCATAGATCTCTAGTGGGAAAGGCTCTTAGAGGTCATCTAAGCCCCTCCCTTTATAAATCACAGGATCAAAGATCTATAACTGAAAGGGAAATCAGAGGCTATGTACAACTGCCTTCTCATTTTACAGGTAAGAGACCTGAAACCAAGGGAATTAAGTGACTTTTCCAAGGTCACACATATAGTTACTGGCAGAACTCAGATGCAAACTCAAGTCCTGTGGCTTCAGTTTCATCTCTCTCCTCTGTACCATACTCTGCCTCTTTACCAAAGGGCATGAAGAGATAAAGTCATGGCAACAGGACTACAATTCAAGAATTTTGACTCATAGCCCCAGGCTTTTTCTAAGACATTGACTCTATGTGGAACATATTGACTTGAATGGGAAAGGAACTAGAATTATCTTCTCTCATAGCCCTATTGCTTTAACCAGTGACCCTTTGGAAGGGAAAAAGTAGAAAAGCAGCTGCTGGAGTGAAAAATGTCAGTTATAACCAACTTCAATAATCTACCAGCTTTAGTTTGAAGGATAACCCAATATCTAATGACGCCAATCTCTCTCGAATTGGAGGGCTAAAGAAAGGAGCAATAAACTCCCAAATTCTTCCTTTGTAGAGGGCTCAGAATTTTCCAGCTAATTCTTCACTTCCCACCAGTTACTCTGATTGATTTTTATTTTATTTTTAATTTATGAAATAAAACAAGCATTTCTATAATATATAGTAGAATAAAAAAGATGATTATATATGAAACTGCAAATCTATTATGTACAACTTCCTATTCCTTTTAAAGATATAATAAAGTCATCATGAAACTTTCTTTTCTTTTCTTTTTTTTCTTTTCTTTTTTCTTTTCTTTTTTCTTTTTTTTTTTTTTTTCTTTTCTTTTCTTTTTTTCTTTTCTTTTCTTTTCTTTTCTTTTCTTTTCTTTTTTTCTTTTCTTTTCTTTTCTTTTCTTTTCTTTTCTTTTCTCTTCTTTTCTTTTCTTCCCTTCTTCTCCCCTCTAGTTTTGACTTCACTAACATCATGTCTGCTCTCCCAGTACCCTCTGGTGCTAGCCCTTCCTTTTCAGCTTCTTCTCATGTATTGTTTTCCCTCATTTGATTGCAAGCTCCTTGAGGACAAGTACTATTTATTTTTATTTATTTGCATCCCCAGTGCTTGACACAGTGCCTGGCACACAGTAAGTGCTTAATAAATATTCATTGACTATTGACTAGGAAGACTAGGAAAGTAAAAAGGAATACCAAGATCCACAACGCAAAGGGCTAACACTCCTACACTCCTACCTTTAATAAAGCAGGTGGCTCAGGGTTAAAAATCATTTCAAGTAAAAGAAAGTTTAAGAAGGACACCTTTCCCACCCCACCTCCCCAACCCAGCCCTCAGAAGCCTTTAAAATATATTTGTTTGCTACACTAGGACATTATGAAAGGATTAAGCTGATAGAGGCAGCAATCTCTTCTCATCCTCCTGGTCTGATCAAACAACAAAATTTGCTCCCAAACCTTAATCTTAGGATCCTGAGTCTGTCTGGTTTGAGTATTCCATTTCTTGGCTTTGTGGGGATGATTCTGGTACACTGAAGCTGAATGAAAGTTCCAGTTAACATAGACTTTCAGTGTAATGGGATAAAATCATGTTCCTTTGAGGACTGAGTGATCCAGTTTGGCTGTCTACATGGGTCAAATGAACTAGAAAACCTCCAGGGTTCCCTGTCACTTTGTAGTGTTTGAACATGGCCCTGCAAAGCCTTCTTAAACAGTGGGGAGACAGAGAAGAGTTTTTAAAAAGAAAGTCAGGCAGCCTTTGGTGATAGAGGACATGTAATAGTTAAGCTATTAATTGTATATATTTACTGAAAATAATTTAAAGGCTAGTTGAAGTTAAATCAAGGGTCTTGGCTTCCACTTTTCTCTACATTTTCTCTCTCTTGGTGGTCTCATTAATTTATATCCATCGCATATGTTCATACACATACATACACATAAATATTCACATATATAGCATTATATATATATACCTGGGTATATATAAACACATAAATATATGTGTGTAGATATTGATATGTGTATATATGTATTTAAAAATGTGTGTATATATTATGCATGGATAAAAATATATACATAGACACAGATATGGATAATAAATATCTTCACTATCATTTCTAAGCACTACTACTGCTCCTGAGTTTTAGACTTGTATATCCACAAAGCTCATGGGGTCTTTCCAGCAGGAATTATTTCAAACCTGGAATTAGGAAACCTAGACATAATCCCATGTCCTGGCTATCACATATCATTTGTTGTTTAACCCTGAATAAGTCATTTAACCTCTTTTTGTTTCAGTTTCCTCATCTGCAAAACGGAGATAATGCTTACATTACCTGATTGATAATGTTGCTGTGAGGAAAACACTCTGTAATCTTAAGCATATAATGCTTAATAATATTTTAAAAATAACTCATATTTAAGTTGTTGTTTGTTGTTTTTCAGTCATGTCCAACTTTTTATGAGCCCTTAGGGGTTTTCCTGGCAAAGGCACTGCCATTTCCTTCTCCAACTCATTTTACAGATGAGGAAAGTCTCTCTCTCTCTCTCTCTCTCTCTCTCTCTCTCTCTCTCTCTCTCTCTCTCTCTCTATATATATATATATATATATATATATATATATATATATATATATATATATATATATATATATATATACATATACACATATATATATATAGGGGTTAAGTGACTTTCCCAGGGTCACACAGCTAGTGTCTGAGGCTGAGTCAGGACTTCCTGACTCCTGAGCCAGTGCTCTCACCACTGTGCCACCTACCTGTCCCTAATGATCTCTTAAATGGTGAATCAAAGGGCCTTTTCACAGTCCTTATCCTTCTTGACTTCTTTGCAGCCTTTGGCATTGTCAATCAACTTCTCTCTAGGATTTCAGGACACTGGATTTTCCTCTTCAGAAGTCATGAAATCCTATGCAAATTTCCCTTAATATCACCTAGACCAACCCAAGGCTCCATTTCCTGATTCCCAATCCTTTAAAAAGATTATAAACCTGCACTAGTGGAAATAAACAGAAAAGGTGTACTGTCTCTGGCTTTGGTTTTAACCACCTCTTTGGCTGACCAGTGCCTGAAGGATCTTTAGTTTCAAGCACACAAGCCTCACGAGCTATTGGAATCTCACCTCTCCAGCATCTTACACTCTCTGACTGGGTATCAGGACTGCCAGTCGGGCTCATATAGTTACATGAAACCTAACAGCTTCTCTTGATCTGGATCTGGATCTGGAATGCATATGACCTACTGTGTACCTCTTTCCCAAATTCAAAAACAAAATCTGAAACTGAAATCTGTCTCCCTGGGTCGTGATTTTGGTTTCCTCCCCCGTGTCTACTTGAAATACAAGCAGCTTGAAGTGTATACTATCCTAGAGTATTAATATGCCTGCCAGTTGCTTCTGGAAAAAGTACTGCTTTCAGAGTAGTGTCTGTCAAATTGCTAGAGATTTGCCTTTAACCTCAGGGAAAATTGGGTATAAGTTGAAATCTTAAGAAATCATTTGAATTGGCAAGTACACAATTAGGTGCACATCCATATAGACCCCACAGTGCTTTTTTGGAGAAGATAATAGCCCACAGTGACCTCATTTTTAAGAATTGCTGACATGAAAATTGTCTTCTCTCAGGACTCTCATTACACAATCCTTTCGTGAATATTCTCTTGCTTTATAAACAATTTTCAATTTTAATTTTTATTTCTTTTGGGCATGCTATTCTTTAATATGACTTTCATTTATGAACATATTACTCCTGCCTCTATTAACTGGGGAGCCATTCATTGTAGATAGATAGATAGATAGATAGATAGATAGATAGATAGATAGATAGATACAGATAGATAGTAGATAGATGATAGATAATAGATAGATAGAAAGAAAGAAAGAGAAAAAGAGGAAAATGAAGCAGTTGAGTAAAACTATGTAATATCACATGTTGATATGCAATGTTCCACATCTGGAGAATTTACCTTTTACAAAGGAATGATAGACTTCTTCACTCATCTCTTCCTCTTGGCCAAATGATGATTAAAATTACAAAGAATCTGCAGCAGCTTGGTAGCACAGTGGATACAGCACCGGCCCTGGAGTCAGGAGGACCTGAGTTCAAATCTGGTCTCAGATTAGACACTTGACACTTACTAGCTGTGTAACCCTGGGCAAGTCACTTAACCCCAATTGCCTCGCCTCGCCCCCCCCCAAAAAAAAATTTACAAAGAATTCAGTTCCACGGAGTTGTTTTAATTTGTTTGTTTTTGCTGTTCTTTCCATTTCTGTTGTGACTAATCATAGTGTCTGTTGTCTTCCCAGTTATATTTCTTTCACTCTGCATCAGTTCCTGTAGGTATTCCCATGAGACTCTAAATTCTTCATCTTCATAATTTCTTAGGCACAGATTAATATTCCATTACTTTTATGTGCCACACAAAAGCTGTCTAGCCAGTCCCCAACTGAGGGGCATCTACTTTGTTTTGAGTTCTTTGCTACTACAAAAAGTAGGCACATCATCAAAAGTTTTTTTCATCTTTTCTACCCCCAAAATGGTCTGTTATTATTGCATTCTTTTTCCTTATTCATTTCCTTCACTTAGGTCGAAAGAACTGGGCATATTTAGCCTGAGGATGAGAAGACTCAGATGGGCCACAAATAGCTGTTTGTAAGCAGCTGAAATGCTGTTATGTGGAAGACAGTTTAGAGTGATTAGTCTTGGATCCAGAGGGCAGAGATAGAATCAATGCACGAGAAGTGTAAAGAAGAAAGTTATGTCTTATGGAAAGGAAAAAGTTCTTAAAATGTTGTTGCTGAGTTGTATCTGATTATTCGGTCTTCTTGGCAAACACACTGTAGTGGTTTACTATTTCCTTCTCCAGCTCATTTTTACAGATGAGGGAACTTAGGCAAACAGGGTTAAGTGACTTTCTCAGGGTCACACAGCTAGCAAGTGTCTAAGGCTGGATTTGAACTCATTCCTTCCTGACTCCACTCCCTGAGCTTTATCCACTGTATCACCTAGCTGCTCTGCCTGCGACATAGTGCTATATAAATGATAGCCATTACTATTATTGTTCATACTTCATTGATTTGATCCCAAAAGACTGGGTTTGGTCTGAGATCGTTCGTGGGGAAGCATCACCTTTCAATGGAAAGAATACTAAGATGGCATTCAGAAAACCTGGATTCTAGTCTTGGCCCTGACATAAACTAGCCATGTGACCTTGGACTTGCATTGGCTCTGGAACTGTTTCCTCATCCATAAAATGAGGACATTCATTTATTTATATCCAGTTCCCTTCTAGCTCAGGTGTGGGCAAATTATAGCCAAACGGCCAAATCTGTCATGGCCTGTTTTGGGTTGGCCAGCTTGCTACAAATGATTTTTACAATTTAAAATACAATACAACAAAACTTTATTTGAAAATGGAAAACTATTCTTAATGTCTAAAAACAAGCTACACCCAGCATTACTTTGTTCACTCCTATTCTAGATTATCCATAAAGTCCTAAAACGTACTAAAATGTAAACTCCTCAAGGATAGGAAACTAGTTTTCATTCTGTCTTAAGTGTAGCTATAATTCTAGGTAAAAATAACAGTGATACATTGGCTTAATATTACCTTTTATGAAATAAACAGAAAATCTTATCTATTCTTACACTCAGCAACTCACTCTAATTTTTCTCTGTTTGAATCTTTATCTTGAATTTTTAAATTTCATTATACCTACTCTTCGTGCTGTTATTCTTGCAAAGTCCTTTTGCCTAAAGCCATGCAATTATCACCTGCTTTGAAACCTGAAAATGAGTATTTTAAATAAAGTTAATCATTATTTTCTCTAGCAAACTTCCCATTTTCTCTTTCTTCAAATATGCTTCTTAGTAAGTTCTCCCAAGCAGAATGAATGAGTGCAGTCAGCCTTCATCCCTTGAAATAAACCCTCCAGTCAACTAACAAACAGAGCCAGCTTAACTAACAACGTTGGGAACTTAATGGTATGGCAGCTCAACTCTTCATATAAATAGATAAGCCCAAAAGATGGCAAATTTTCATTCTTCTGATAGATCCCAAACTTTTGTTAAGGGGTCTGATAAAGGAAGGCCTCGATTTATTGTAGAACAACCCTAAGAGATAATCTGCTATACAGAGACATATTTCCTTATTATTGCTTATAAGGATGACGTCAAATCACTCCCTAACAAGTAGAAATAGAGTTAAGGGTCTGATCAAAATAAGTACATTTGGCAATAACACTGGATGGAGAAGATATAGCAGAGAAAGTCACTGGTACATACATTGACATTTTGGAATGAAGGAAAATTTTTGTTTCTTTTTGTTTTAGAGGCAGCTAGGTGGTATAGCGGATAGAATATAAGGCCTGACGTCAAGAAGACCTGTGTCTAAATTTAGTCTCAGATGCTTACTAGTTATATGACCCTGGTCAAGTCATTTAATCTCTGTTTGCTTCAGTTTCCTCATCTGTACAATAATGATAATAATAGCACCTACCTCCAAAGCTGGTTGTGAAAATCAAATGAGATAATAATTGTAAAGCACTTAGCACAGTGCCTGGCATATAGTAAGCACTCTATAAATATTAGCTATTATTATTATTATCATCAATTTTGTTTCAATTTATTTTTTCTTTTCCTTTTCTTTTTTACATCCTTTAACGTAATAGCAGTTTTAAAATCTCTTCATTAGAATGTTAGCTCCTCAAGGGCAGAGACTTTTTCATTTTGTGTTTAAATTCATACCAGTATCTGGCACTTGGGGGAGGGGTTGGCAAAGGGGACAGCAGAAGAATCTGTGACTTTGCTGGTAAATGGAATTCCAAGGAAGGAAACTCTCCCTGCCAATTTAGATCAGCAAAGTCCTACAAGTTACAAGCTCAGAGGGTTGTCTGGGAGCTGAGAATAGTCAAATAGCCAGTATGTGCCAGAAACAGAACTTGCATTCAGGACTTCCTGACTTCTGGGCCTGTTCTCCAATCAGCATGCCAATGTTTAATAAATGCTTGTTGAAGTAAATTGATTAGTTTGACTTTGGCAGATCATATGTGGACCGTCTGAGAAAGATCCATGATAAAAATTAAATAGATAAATATTCGGAGGATATCGTTTGCCTTAAGAGATCAAACTATTTTAAGTCTTAAATGGAAATGAGATTTATTTAGATTTGTCTGCACAAGCTATTCTCAAAAAATGTCATTGTGCTTTTTATAGTTTTATAACTAGATCCTAATTTCAATCTTATGTTATAGTAATCATCTTGTCTTGTAGTGAAGGATATATAAAGAAACTTTTTAGTTATATCTATAAATGCTTTAAGGAAAAATTAGTAATCAACCCAAGTATTTATTAAGCATCAACTGCACCAGAGATACAAGTACAAAAAAAAAAACCTCATACACAAATATATTTATTGAGCCTCAATGTTAAATATAAATATATTTCGTTTCTACTGTTGATTCTTCCATAAGTTGACTACAAAGAACAGAATTTCTTGGATGAGGACATATAATCATCCCCCAAACTAATCTAACCTTCCTTATTTCTAGGAGTTCTCCATAAAGTATTACGCCAGGGTTTCATCATGAAATGGAGATAACCTTAGTTGTCCAATCCTATTCAGTTCTACACAGCTAAGAGAGCACTGCATACAGTAAGGGTAACAGGTTGGGCCTATAGTCTGAGGACCAGCCTTAATTAAGTTAAAAGAGGCTCATTACCAGAAGGATGGGCACTAGGTAGTTTTTTTGTGGCCACATTGCTAAGTCATGGCCCAGCTGTGATCTCCACTGATGGAGAGAATTCCTGTATGAATTCAGTCAGAGATCTTTTGAAGTATTAAAAAGAGAGAAATAGAAGTTGATACATAATAGGGAAATTGTGCCTCATTTTTTTAAAGTTTTATTTTAATATTTTCAATGTACTGTTAGGTCATTTTTCAGTCATGTCTGATTCTCTGTGACCTCATTGAGATATTCTTGGTAGAGATACTGAAGTGGTTTGACATTTCCTTCTTCAGCTCATTTTATAGAGGAGAAATGGAGGCAAGCAGGGTTAAGTGATTTGTGTAGGGTCACACAGCTAGTAAGTGTCTGAGGTCAGATTTGAACTCATGAAGATGAGGCTTCCTGACTCCAAGCCCAGTGTTCTGTCCTCTGTGCCACCTAGCTGCCCAACAGGACTATGTTTCATTTAAAGTATACTTGTCTATCTGCCTGTCTGTGTCTTTCTGTCTCTGTCTCTGCCTCTCTCTCTCTCTCTCTCTCTCTCTCTCTCTCTCTCTCTCTCTCTCTCTCTCTCTCTCTCTCTCCTGGAAGTCCAACAAAGGGAAATTGATAAGGGAAATACCACAAGGGCAGAAAAATCTATAAGGGCATAATGCTGCCCAAATTCACATAATTCTTGTTCCTTTGCCCTAGGAGAGACACCCAAATTCAAGATTCTAGGGAAAAGAGAGAGGGAGAGAAGGATGATTCAGTTTAGTATACTGTCAGAGAGAGTGGCCAGATACTATCCTAAAACTGATATTCTGGTGTGGCTGATATTGCAGCAGGAACCCAAACTTCTACCAGTGGTCTGATGATCCTTCCTTCCTTCCTTCCTTCCTTCCTTCCTTCCTTCCTTCCTTCCTTCCTTCCTTCCTTCCTTCCTTCCTTCCTTCCTTCTTTCCTTCTTTTCTTCCTGCCTTCCTGTCTTCCTGTCTTCCTGCCTTCCTTTCTTCTGCAGGAAGTAGGAATACTGCAGATTTTGTGGAAGCCCATGTAGACACACTGGACATAGACTCTGATTAAGCCACTAGTGGTTTCTATGTTGTACCCTTAGCAGACAAATTCCATGTTGCATTCTCTTGGTGGTTAAGTTGATTAACTAATTAACCTGTGTCTGGAGGTTTACAGAAAGCAGAACATGAGGCAGATATGGGCTGCACTGCTACTCCAGGAGCTCCATTATCACATGATATTTCCATCAAGGGCACCCACAGCCCACACCACTGTCATAAAAGCAACCTGCTGTACATGAGTCTCAACAACTAACAGAAGTTAAAATTCAAGTATTTGCATATTTCTAGTTATAAATTTGATGTAGATAAAGTGAATCATACTCACTATTACAGAATACAAAGCCTATGGCTTGCAAGACACCCTCAAGGGTCTAAGGATCCTTGACCCCTGAATTTCCATTTTATCTGCTAGCACTGCTAGCTAGCACTAGCTCTGCAATCTTCCTCTGAAGAAGCATTCTTTTCCTTCCATTTACCTTTAGCTCTTGGATTCTATATCTCCTTTTACCAACTCAACCTAATGGAAAGGGTGTTGGATTTATTTGGATGCAGAGGAGCTGAGCTCTAAACCTAGTTCTGCTATTTGGTGATGCCTAAGTTTTTAAACTTCTCTGTGCCTCAGGTTACTCTTCTCTAAAGTGAAAGAGTTGGCGTAGATGATCTTCAAGTTCCACTTCAGTTTTAGATGCATGCTTCTGTGACTTCTCTCAATTCTCAGAAAGCCAGAGAAATTGAGGGAAGAGCTCCATGCCAAAGAAATAATTTCCATTATTACCATTGGTATTGCAGATGTGGAAAAAAATCCATGCCTGTTGGGTAGATGCATCTGGCATGTGGATCATAGATGAGACATGGCTAAGATGCCAGCAGGTGTGGAACAGCTGACCCAATATGTCTATCCTTTACAGATTCTGTGCAGTGAGTGTATGAATCCACATGTATACATTCTCGTGTATATAAATGTATGCATGTTTACATTATATTGCATTCAGGTAGAGCACCAAAGCACTACTCTTGTAGTAAATTTTTTTTATGCTTTTGCAAAATTGATCCCCTGTTTTTAAAGAAAGATCCTTCAAGTGAAGCATTGCAGCATGCTTCCTAGATTCGAAAACTGATTTTTTTTCTCTTTTATATGAAAAGGAAAGACTTCATTGAATGAATACAGGCTCATAAGAGAGAGCCCAATAACCAGCATTCAATATTGTTAAGGCATCAGTGTAAGTCATGTAATTTTCATCAGTATCCTTTTATGCATATACAAGAATCTACAATGGCAGTAGAAAATACACATTTCTACAGTGTGTCAATTAGAGAAAATGAATTCATTTTGAATTCATGAATTGGTAAGTTCTTTGGAATAATTACTGATGAATTAACCATCAGGTGCTCATAAGACTACAAAAACCAGATTTGCCTTGAGTAAATTCAAAAGTGTTTTATTTACAGTAGCTGTAAATTATGGAATGCATAACAAGGAAGAACTCAGAATAGCTTGTTTTCTTTGGGTCCTCATTTTTTCACCAAAATGCCCTACCAAATTGAGTAGTAAGAGTTCATTTCATTCCATAACTTGCCACCCTGCTTCTTATTCTAAAACAGTTGTTTATTGAGATTGTGGTTATACAATAAAAATGAAGTATAGAATTGAGGTAACTCTCTAGACAATTGTTTTTCTTGGGTTGAATTATCTGGAGAGTTGTTTCAAATAACTATTTCACTTCACATGTGTAGACACACAGGCTAAGACCAATTTCTTATCAGCTATCATTCTTGTACAGCATTTCTTTGGCCACATAGAGACAACCCCAGCTAAGTAAGGAGATTTAAAGACAAGAATAATAGGAATGTGGAAGAGAGTCATAGGAGATGTAGCTATGGACATGTATTCGCAGGTTACCTGCCATTTCTATTTCTAAGACTTTTATAAGCAAGAAGCTTTAGATCCCTCAAAGAGAATCCTTTCTGCATAATAGAAGAGGCCATATTGTGTTCAAACTGTAACTTCTGTGACATTATTCATCCTTTCAGTCCCTACAATGACTAAATGCCTTACACATTAGGGGCTTTAAATTTCTGGAATGAATTCAGCTAGATAAAATGACTACAATATTACCAGCACTAAAAAAATAAAAGACTTAGATTTATTTTACAAGATAATGGCCTTCTCCCTTTCACTGCCTCTTCTCACAAGTAATTTCAAAAGAGTTCCCTAGAGGTGGAAGGCATTGTCCCATGTTCTCACTCCATTCCTGCTAGAGAGTGGGTGAAGATATATGAAAGGGTGTAAAATTAAGTGTACAGCTGAATTTCCTGGAGAAAAACCCAGAAGGAAAACAAAGTCTTTCTTCTGAAGAACCTTATAAATGCCAGGAACAAAGCTACAAAATGCAGCAATACAGTATGAAGTTTGGTGTCTTGGGGGTCTTTCCAAGACTACTGGAAATGGCCTGGAATTAACTTTTTGTTCTCTTCATTTTATCAAAAATTTCTGCTTTCCATCATGTAGTCAGTGGTGAGTAAGCTTAGTGGATTTTGATTTCCAAAATAAGGTGTTTTGTAACAGAGAATCTTCTAAATCTAGAACTAAAGAATGAGAAGAAAAAAGCATGACCAATGAATTCTAATGGAAGCTCTGATATCCTTCCCTCCATTTTAATATATTTGACCTTATTATGAATGTAGTTATTCAGGATGATACGAGATTAGAGTGTGGAAATAGGGCTCCTGTAGAAATTCCAAACTTATTTTAATCATTTACTCTAACTTTCTTCCTACACAAGTCCTAATAGTGAAGCTACTTCAAATCAAGTTCTATATTCTCAGCCCTCCCTTTCCCAATCAGTCTCTATGGTACCTAGTAACAAGCAGGTCAAAAAGGAAAATAAAGGAAGAACAAGAAGCCTTCTTATTAAACCAACCAGTTTATAAAGCAGTAGATGTATAGAAAATAAAGAGTTGAAAGTAACTATTGTATGGTAAGAAGACATTTGCATTTTGATTTTCTTATTATGCTGTCCTCTTCCCTTCGAGGCACGATCATGATTGGTGGAATATGGAGTAAATTCTTATTTTCAAACCGAGGTCACTTCTCGCTGGGGCTAATCAATCAAGAGATATTTATGAAGTCCTGATATGTGCCAGGCACAGTGCTGGATACAGTGGATACAAAACCAGAAATGGAACAGTCCCTGCCCTCAAGGAGTCCACGTTAGAATGTAAGCTCCTTGAGGGCAGGGACTGTATTTCATTTGACTTGTATTTGTTTCCCTAGTGCTTGGCACAGTGTCCAGTACATGGTAAGCACTTAATAAATGCTTGTTGGAGTTTTGGGGTTTTTTGCACTTAATGGTATTTTATTTTTTCTAATTACATGTAAAAATAGTTTTCAACATCCATTTCTGTAAGATTTTGAATTTCAAAGTTTTGACCTTCCCTGCTTTCCCTCCCTCCTTCCTAAGACAGCAAGCAATCTGATATAGGCTATACGTGTACAGTCATGTTCAACATATTTCCACATTAGTCAAGTTGTGAAAGAAGAATCAGAACAAAAAGGAAAAATGATGAGAAAGAAAAAAAAAGTGAAAATAATATGCTTCTATCTGCATTCAGACTCCATAGTTCTTTCTCTGGATGTGTAGCATTTTCCATCACGAGTCTTTTGGAATTGTCTTGGATCATTGTATTGCTGAGACTACCATAGTTGATCATATAGCACAATGTGTCTGTTACTGTATTACTGTTTACAATGCTCTCCTGGTTCTGCTCACTTCACTCAGCATCAGTACATATAGTTTCTCCAGGTTTTTCTGAAGTCCAGCTGCTCATCATTTCTTATGGAACAATATTATTCCATTACATTCATATACCACAATTTGTTCAGCCATTCCCCAGTGGATGGGCATCCCCTCAATTTCCAATTCTTTGCCATTACAAAGAGCTGCTACAAATACTTTTGTACATGTGGGTTCTTTTCCCTTTTTGATGACCTCTTTGGGATATGGACTCAGTAGTGGTATTGCTGGATCAAAGCGTATAATGCTTCATGTTTTGCCTCAAGGAGTTTATTTTCTATCAGTAGAAATAACATGCATCTCCTATATAAATAGAGTATAGGTATGGACCACTCCCCTCCCTGGGTTTTCACTCTCTCTGTTCTTGCTTTCCCTCAATGTACATCTATTCTGGCAGGTTGGATTTCTAAAGTAATTACTATTCTAGGGTTGACCCTGTTGAGTTCCTATGAATATTGTAGCTCATGAATCTCCACTAGTGTATTTCTCATTAACAAATCAGCCAGGCTTGTTCCATGAACTCAATTAAAACATCTACTAAAAAAAATTTTGTAACATTCATTGTATAAACATGGGGTATGCTTTTCCTATCAATGCACAGCGTCTATGGGGGTAAGTGGGCACAAATTTAAATTACCAGGGTAATCAGACATACATGTGGTGACACATGTCTGAAGCAACTCACCACTCAGAAACTTCAAGCACTGATGTTTATGCTCTTTCTTAAGAACTGACTTTTCAAAGTTCAATGATAAATATAGCATCTGTATTGGATGAGAGTCCGATGGCTAATCTGGGCTGCACCACAGCTGGGCAGGATTAGCTCACCACAGGTCATGGCATCTCAGTTGGATGGGTCTGATGGGCTGCTCTGCTGCTGATGGTCTCTTTCTTCACTCAACTGGGCTTAATTCTACTTCACAAAAAGCAACTATAGTCTTAAGTACTTCCTGCTTCTGGTTCACCCGATTCCTTCAGCTGAGATATTATTATTATACTCTCTTAGAAAGGGCAGACACTCTTAGAATTGGTAGAAGCCTCTCCAGTTTTGTTCCCTTTTCTAGGCTCTGTGCTTCTCTATTTTTTTCAACAGTAGTTCAGACAACTCTGTTTATCTTCTCTATCTATTTATGGTAAATGTGTAGGGGAAAGAGAGGAATGGCTCCTCTTTCACCAACCAGTTCTTCCCAGCAACCAGAGATAGGGCAGATATCCATAGTTTCAGTTTAACATAGCACTCAAGGTTTCTCCTCTAGTCCTCACATTCTACCTGGTTCAGAAATAGATCTTTACCTTCAGAAATATCATTCTAATTTATAATTATTAAGCAAAATTTCAGCTCTTCTGGCTGAACCATAATCAGGCAAAGTATGTTATTTGTACAATTAACATAAAATAGTTCTGGGGTTCAGAGTCTCCCAGTCAACAACTCAAAATTCTCCAGTTTTCCAATTGGAAATAAGCAACTAAAACATGTTAACACTGAATCAGACTTTGCCCTCTATTGATTCCAGAGTTCTTCAGTTTGTTCTATGCAGATGAAAATACTAAACACAGAAACTGGAGGCAGAATTCCTCTGTTCATCAAGGGCCTTTCTAAAATGTGGCATACTTAACATATCACTTCAGAGATGGTCTGTCCAAGACCAAGTTTTGAGGAAACACTACCGCCCTTATTCTGCATATTCTGCCTCTCTTAATGCAGCTGGCTCCTTAATTTTGTGGATGAAGGAAATGACATCTAGAGAGGTTCCGTAATCTGCCTAAGGTCACAAAGGTCACAAATGGATTGCAATCAAGGCCTTCTGATACCAGATTCAGCAGCACTCTTTCCAATTTCATTACTGATATATATTTAGCTTTCAGTTTAATACCTTTCTAATAGCTCTTCATTCAGCTAGCATCTAATGTAAATTTTTATACTTGTTTGGGAGTTTAAAATGTTTTCAAATGAAAGCAATAATTAAGGCTAGTCACTAATAAGGTAAATGTATAAAAATTAAAATAGAGATCAATAAACACTCCAAGAGCTAAACTCTATTTCAAGCAACAAAATGGATTTAAGCACTATATGGCCAGCAATTAAAAGCAAGATGGCTTTGCAGGTGCCTAATAACCAGAGTAGAAAAGTTGTCTTGGAAATGATTTCTTACTTACTTATAAATAACACTCTAATTTGCATAAATGCAGACAGAATAGGCAGCTGAAAATCATACACATATAAGACATTTAGTATAGAAACTCAGGAACTCCAGCTGTACAGTCTCAAAACCAAACGGATGCAATCCACTTTGCAGATTTGTCAAATAATGACAGTCTTATAAATATCAGTACAGTGAACAATCACAAAGCAAAAACTACTCTTTTTCTTTCTCCATACTGAGAATAGCTGAGTGATATCCTGCAATACAATTTGTCCACACAAGGTTATTCTTGTAAACTGCCTGCACATCCTTTTTGTAGTGTTAATAGTTATTCAACAATCATTTATTTAGTGTTTACTATATACCAGGCACTGTGTTAAAAACTAGAGAAAGACACAAGTGGAAAAAACATGATCTCTGCCCTCAAGGAGCTCACTTTCTAATAAGTGAGAAAGGATGTAAACCATTGTATGTACAAGATGTGTATCTTGAAAATGGAAGGTAATCTCAGAGGGAAGGTATTAGCATTGGGGAGGGAGGAGAACACTAGGAAAGGCCTCCTCTTGAAGGTAGAATCTGAGCTGAGTCTTGAAGGAAGCCAAGGTAACCCAGGAGGCAGATATGAGGCAGGAGAGCATTCCAGGCAGGAAAACAGCCAGTGACAAGACACAGGAGATGGAGTATCATGTGCAAGGAACAATAAGAAGGTGAATTTCACTCCTCTGGAGCATTCTAAGGGATTAAGGTATAAGAGGACTGGAAAGCAGGAAAGGAGCCAAGAGAAAAAGGGTCTTCATAAACATATCAAAGAGCTCACTTACACCAAATGATAAAAAGGCACATCAAAACTAGTGAAAAGTCTAAATTATGGATTTTTTTCTTCAAGAAATCAAAACTAGTGAAAAGTCCAAATTATGGATTTTTTCCTCTTCAAGAAATCTCTTTTCTCCTATTCATGCCTTAAGGAAATTGACTTATGCACTAGCATTAAAGGGAAAAATCTGTGGCAGCTAATTTGAAAATATATGTGCATAGATAGATAGATAGATAGATAGATAGATAGATAGATATAGATATAGATATATCTATATCTATAGATAGATAAATAGATAGATAGATAGATAGATAGATAGATAGATAGATAGATATCATGAAGCTGGCTCACTCCGGTTAGAGGAAGATTTGGGGAAAACCATCTAACCTTTGCATTTTAAAGTACACTACAGTAAGAGGACAATAAATGGTCACAGTAAAGTGGGAGTAAAATTATTTTCTATTTCCCCTCTTCTGTGGTGAGAACAAACAAGATGATACCTTGACTCTTTACCACATTTTTATGCCCCCCAAATTACTTTGTATTTACCTAATATATGATTTGTATATACTTACACGTGTGCATATTGTTTCCAATAATAAAATGAAAGCTCCTTAAGGGCAAGATCTGCTTTATTTTGGTCTGTGTATCCTAATCACCTAGCACAATATCTGGTGCTAAGTAAAAGTTTAATAATTGATTGGTATCTACAAATGAGCTTTGAATTTTCTTGTTGGAAAATGTGACACAAACACAAAGTATCATTCTAGATTTAACTGATTATCAAATTCAATTACATTCTGGGCAATGAAGACAATTTCTAAATCAGTTAGGCTACAGGTTACAATGTAGCACAAGCCCTGCTATAGCCACAGAAAAGAACAGAACTAATAGGAAAGGGACCTCACACAATCATTTTTCATAAAATGAACTGGGTCGGGAGCCCAGTGGAACTAAACTTGAATGGCCCTTTTGCCAGATGGAACACAGTGTTTGATCTTAAAAAATTAACTCTATAAAAAAATTGCTCCCTTTATCAAACTCATTTTAAGTAGACCCTGTATCTAGCCAAGGGCCATGTGTATGCTTCAGTGAAAAGAACGAACTGTGAGCATCTGATTCACATGCTAATTTCTCTGTAATATGGGCTAATATTCCATAATTCAGTTTAGCATTTTCATATCCTTTCTTATTGCAGATGCTACGTTTACTAGCAGAATTGATTGCAGGCTGATAAAAGCAGAAAAATCACCATCAGAAACTTGTCCAGAAAGGTGAAACAAAATCAAGAAATATACTGGCAATGTAATATCCGCCCCCCTCCCCAGTGAGCAATACAACAGGAGATCTATATGATTTTTCTTCTAAATGTCACCTGCAGGAAGCCAAAATACTACCTCCCAAACTAACAAAAGAAGAGCTTCCCATATTCATAGTTCTACTCTTCACTACACTCTTATCAATCAAGCAAAGCACTTTGCTTATTATTTTCAGTACATAGAAAGTGGCAAGGTTGCAGCCTAGAAAGGGTAAGGAAGATCGACTCTTAACCAGTCTTCATTGTCTCAACCAATTCTTGCCTTCAGGACCATGCTCTAGTACTAAGCAATGTAACTTCAATTATTTTTATCACTTGCTTTCACTGGCTTACTTCAAGTCCCAGCTAAAGTCCCATCTTCTGCATGAAGCCTTTTCCAATCTCTATTAATGCTAGTGCCTTCCCTCTGTTGATTATCTCCAGTGTATCTTGCTTGCATGTTGTCTCTCTCATTTAGACAGTGAGTTCCTTGAGAACAGGGACTGTTTTGTGCTTTTTTTTTTTAATCCCCAAAACTTAGCATAGCTAAGGGCAGCTAGATATTCAGTGAATATAGTACAGGACCTGGAGTCAGGAAGGTTCATCTTCATGAGCTTAAATCCAGTCTCAGACACTAATGAGCCATGGGACCCCGGGCAAGTCACAGAACCCTGTTTGCCTCAGTTTCTCATCTGTAAAATGATCTGGAGAAGGATATGGCAAATCACTCTAGTATCTTTGCCAAGAAAACCCCTAATGGGATGATGAAGAGTCAGACATGACTGAACAAAATGACTGAACAACAATAAAGTTTAGCACAGTGCCTGGCACACAGTAAGTACTTAATAAGTGCTTATTGACTGACTTCTGTATATGTGTATGCGTGAATGTGTATATGTATATACATTTATATAATTTTATAAATTACACACACACACACACACACACACACACACACACACACACACACACACCCCAGAGACTTTGTTTCCTCATCTGCGAGTATTATTACTTGGCCTACCTACCTCATGCAGTTATTGTAAGGAAAAAACTTTGTGAATCTTAAAATATTACATAAATATAAGTTGAGAGCTTAATAAACATCCTGGGCTTCATGCTGCCCCTTCATGATGGTGAAAAAAGCTGGGGAGATATTCCTTTCAGTATTTATACAACCTTAGAATCAACCATCCAAGAGGGAAAATTGTGCTTATTGTTGGGGAAAGGACAAACTTTTCCTTTACTGACACAACATCTGTATTATTTTTTCATCTTGACTATGAACTATACTCTGAGTTTTCCAGATGTGTAAAGAATGGTAACAGTATCAGAGAACTGATTTGGGGTATTGATTCACTTAAAAATCATTTAATGCCTTTGGGGAGTTTAGAATGGAAACAGAGGATTTTATACAAGGCACAGGATTTCTTCTCTCCAATGCCTGCCTTCAATAAACACCAAGAGTTGGAAAGGCAGATTCTAGAACGAACCTCAACTCCTCACTCTCAAGCACTCCCCCATGTCCAATCCACTGTCAAATCTCATCATTTCTATCTTTACAACATTCCTTCTGTATAACCCTTTCTCTCCCCTGACCCTTTCTTTTTTTTCCAAATATAGCTTACTGTATTCCTTTCTCTGATTCAGCTACATCCCCCTATTTGCACTCCATCATCCATTTCTTGCCTTTGCAGTGGAGGTCTTCCCTCCTCTCCTCTGCTTTCTGGCTTCCTTCAAGACTTCCTACCTTCTACAGGAAGCCTGTCCTAATCCAGTAGCTAAGTCCTTCTCCTTTCAGATAATTTTCATAAGTCTACGTATATTTTCTATGGACCTAGTTATTTACTTTATCTCTCTCTCCCCCACCTCCTACCCCCACCTACTTGTATATAATTGTGGGCATGTTGTCTCCTCCATTAGACTGTGAATTGCTTGGGAGCAGGTAGTGTCTTTTACCCTTCTTTGTATCTCCAAAACTTAGCAGAGTGCCTGGCACATATTAAGTGCTTAACCAATGTTTATTACCTAACAGTGCTTGGAATATAGTGCTTCATAAATGCTTGTTTATAGACTGACTGACTGATAATTATCCAAACATAGCAGGTTATTATCCAGTGGTACCTTTTACAGCTTCATTAACTTTGCATGCAGTAAACACGGCAAAAGGCAAAGCATCATTTGAGAGAGCTGATTTGGTGACTAAATATCAAAATTACTTGCAGAAAACATTAAAGGTACACATAGCAATATCACTCATGCGTACCATGGATGCATAGGCAAATTAAACGGTAAAAACCAAACATAGCTGACAGGCATATATTGTGATGGTATGGTTCAACCCTGACCCTGCAGTGCTCCTATCACATGCCTCCTTTGTTCCTAATCAAATGCTGCTCAATAAAACTGGAGGAAGTCATGAAACCATTCTGACTAGATCTAATACAAATTGATATTTTCTAATCTCAACTGAGCCTCATTGAAGTAAGGCTATCTTCCTTCCCAATTGATTTGTTATTCCATTCATTATGGGGTCTATTCCAAATATTTTCTCTCCTCGAGTCTTTCAGGATATTCCTTACCCTCACCCTCTTACCTAATGAATGCCTCATAATTCACGAAAAAATTGTGGCAATTGAACACAAACTCCCTCTTCTTCCCTTTTCCTCATTTCATATCTATCTTTTATCATCCTCCTCCCCCACAGTCTCCGCCTTCTCTCTAGTCTTTAATAAAGAGGTATCCTTTCTCCTTCATAAGATCTGAGGATTTACATTATTGCATTTTTGTTCTGTCCTTTGGCTTCATCCACTTCTTTGCACTGATTATTCATAATTTATAATTTATCAGCTCACTGTTCTCTGTGTAGCACCTGAGAACTGAGTAACATTTCTGCTTAATATCAGCAAATCCCTGTCTTACATCCCACAGCATGACAATCATTTCAGATTTTTGGAAAACTCATGCATTTCAATCTACTTGTTGGAGAAATTTTTTTTCATTTTAAAAGAAATTATAATAATTACCAAACAAATCTACTCAATGAAATCTACTTATTTAAAATGTATATTTAATATGTAAGCCCTTTATTCATGTTTTTCCAAGACATAGCTATTTATTGGGCCAGTGAACTCAAAATGTTTTGATATTTTAATAGTCATCAACAAACACAAATATCCTAATCTAACACATGAAGAAAAAACAAAAAAATTGCACATGAAACTATGAACTTCTATTGCATGTATTTTTTTCAACATGTATATTAAATTTAATGAATTAGTGACAAAATTATCCTGTTTGTTTCCATATCCTCTTCTATATTCTCAGCTGGTTCTGCTTTTTTTGGTGTTAAATTATTTCATAAAGTTATTGCCAGATTTCTTTATATTCCTCACATAGTATTTTAATTGTACCATATTTCCAACGTATAAACTCCCTCAACACATTGAAATAATTAATGACTTAGTAAATAAAACTAATGTAGCTTGAGATACAAAGCGGTTAAGTGATTTGCACAGGAGTCAAGAGCTAGCAAATGTTCAGAGATGAGACGATGCCAGGTTTCCTGACTTCTGCATTGTGGTACAGTGGAAAGAACACTGGTTGTGTAGTCAGATGACTTGAGTTCAAATCCTACTGGCGATGCTTACTACCTTGGGCAAGTCACAATCCCCCTGCCCCTACCTGGACTCCAGTTTCCTCAAATTGTAAAACAAAGGTTAAACTAGACAGCCTCTAGGATTCCTTCTAGCTCTCTGATCTTATGCCACATGATCTCTTCCACCATTTATTTAAAGATCATCTTATTGGTGTATAGGCCATCTAATCCAACCCCTTATTTTATAGATGAAGTTACTGGGCATTATTTAAATATTTACATTATTTTTACCAATTTGATGAATAGGAGGTAGTGTCTCAAGATTGTTTAAATTTAAACCTCTTTTACAATAAGTGACATTGAATATGTTTATAAGTGATTATTAATAATTTGTGCTTCTTCTCTTGAAAATGTTCTGTTCATATCTTTTAAACAACTTATCAGTTGTGTCATAGGGAGTTATTTTGTCAATTTTAAAAGTTCTTTATCTGTTTTAGATGTCCAATTTTTATCTGATATATTTTCCTGAATATTTTCCAATTCATTATTTTTGTGTAGCTTTTATAAGCTCTGTGGGTTCTTATCCTAACTTTACTTGCCATGGTAAGTTGAGGTTCTCAGATGACTTATCTAAAGTTATGCAGCTAGTAAATTCCCACGTCTCCTAAATCCAAAAGATGACCATATCTGATGTTCCACCTCCTCACCAACACTTTAAGCCCATGCAGTACAATTTTTACCCTCTTTCTCACTGAAACTGCTTTATTGATGGTCATTAATAACTTTCCCAAAGCTAAATCCAACAGCTGTTCTTCACCCTTATCCCCTATGCAACTTTTCAACTGTTGATAACTCCCTGCTCTTGGATACCCTTTCTTCCTTTGGCTGCATAAACACCACACTCGCTGAGTTACCATACTTCAGACACCATTCTTTCTCTGTCTCCTTTATTAGCTAGACATCCCTCTTCCCAACCTTTTAATTTGCTTATCCCCCAAGAGTCTGTCTTTGGTCCTCTTCTCACATGTTCTTATACTCACTCCCTTAACAACCTTGTTCAATCCTATGGCTTTGAGAGGCATCTCAATGTAGGTGATTCCAAATTGCAAATCCAAATCTTTCTGGTCCTGACCTCTCTGCTAAGCTTCCAATGTGCATCTCCAGCTGATTTAATTTCAAGGTTTCTGAACCCACAGATTCTCTAAAAGTTCCAAGTTTACTCCCTCTCCCTCCTTCTCCATCAGCTGCCATGGCAACAGCAGTCTGGGTCATTGTAAGCTAGATATTTGAAAGGTAGAGTAATGACCTATACCAGCTTTAGAATCAATTTTACAACACTGGATTGCTGTAGCCTCTTAACACTTGATGGATTGCTTGCTTAAGTATTCTTATTTGGATAATATAGTTTAGGAATAAGCATTTGTTTTGTTTGTGTTTCCTCATGGAGTCTTCTTCTTATTCCTAATTTCCCCAAATTAGGGAAGGATGGATAAGAAGGAAGGATGGAGGGAGGGAAAGAAGAGATGAAGAAAGGGAGGGAGGAAGGGAAAAAGGAAAGGAAAGGAAAGGAAGGAAGGAAGGAAGGAAGGAAGGAAGGAAGGAAGGAAGGAGGAGGGAGGAAGGAAGGAAGGGAATGAGGAAAGGAAGAAGAGAAGGAAAGAAAGAAGAAGAAAGAGGAAGGAAGAAAGAAGGAAGGAAGAGAAGGAAGGAAGGAAGAAGGAAGAAAGAAAGGAAGGAAGGAAGGAAGGAAGGAAGGAAGGAAGGAAGGGAGGGAGGGAGGAAGAAACCCTGATTTTAGACAGTTTGATTTGGATAAAATATCATGAAATCTCAGATCTGCTTTTAGAAAACTATTTGGCTAAAAGATGGAGATTTAACAGGGATTAGACCTATGATTTCTTTGACATAGGGAACTATGGGATGGGAGACTCCTTGGTCTCCCTCTAGATATACCCCAATGTATTCCTCCCCATTTACTTTCCAGTTCTTGAATCATAATCAAACCAACACTGCCATTGCTCCTGGAAAGGTACACCAATCTCCTTCCCTATGATTGCACTCACATTCTTGTAACTTTTCAAAACAAAACACCGTCCTCTGCCAACAGTCTCCTATGTGTTTTCTCCCCCTATTCAAATATAAACTCCTTTAAGGTACAGGCTGTCTTTGCTTTTGTATTTGTCTTTTCTCCCCTTCTCCCTTCCACCAGCTTAGCATAATGCTCCTCTCATAGTAAACACTTAATAAATGCTTTTTTTATTCACTGATTCATTCATTCATTGAAAAGGAGATATTTATCGTGTTTGTGATTTATTAGGTTCAATATGCCAAGATTTCAAAGTCAAAAGATGTCTACAGGCTGCAACTCTAGCTGCATTATCCAATCTTGGTGATGGGAAGTCTTAACTCTTTAATTAGAACTCTTAATCTCCAAACTTTCAGTCAGTCCCTGTGCTGGTTTACTTATGGGTTTCACTTTCATGCAATAAAAAAATTCATTGTAATGGAAAGTGTATTCTATGTGTCAAGTATATTAATAGGTTTATATTTTATTGTTAAGTTTTACATATGCATATATTTTTAATTTGCTTCATTTATAAATCACAAACTGAAAGGGAAGGATACAAGCATTTATTCAGCTCCCACTATATGCCAGGCACTGAACTAAGCCTTTAGCAAATGTGATCTCATTTGATCCTCACAACGGGTGCCCAGCACTCTAACCAATGCGCCACCCAGCCGCCTCTATGAAATCCTCCTTCACTTCTCTCTCTTGTATAGAGAAGGAGATTTTAGATACAAGGTAAAACAGCTTTCTCATTTGTCCAGCTCTGCACTAGCTTGCGGCGTGACTTTCAGCAAATCACTCATTTCCTGATCTACAAAATTAGGTTAGACTTTCAGGAGTTCTCTAACTTTTTGTGTGTCATGCACATCTTTGGCAGTCTGATGAAATCTATGGACTTATTTTCAAAATAATATTTTGGTATATAGAATAAAATACACAAGATTACAGAGTAAACCAATTACAGTGAAACACAATTATCAATACATTAAATAAAACTTCATAAGCCACAGGTTAAGGCCTCTTCCAGTTCTAATAGTCTTTGGTCCTATGAGTCACCTGAACAATTTTGTGAATTTCTCACTTCCCCTCTGGATAATTCAATGTCATCTGGGCAGAGATACAGGGTAAGAACATCGAGATCCAGGCTCAACCCTGTGCCCAGGCCTAAATGGTTCCTATTACAGTCAATGAAATGAGTAATGATAATATGTACACAGCCCACATCAAAATAGAATCTGGGATGCCACACAAAGAAAAATAAACACAAATTAATTCCAAATGGGCTTCACGCCCAGGAAATCAGCACTATGTAACACATAGTTACAAGGAACACCCCAAGAAAGATGGGATGTTGAAAAAAAAAAAAAGAAGCTAATTTGATCTGTGGCCTGTCTTCTTTTCAGAACATGGAGAAATGGAACATCTACACTGCATTAAAATCTGCCTCCAGATAAGAGGTGGGGGATGCTTCCATTTGAGTTGGAACTACAGAGGAGGACTTTGAGAGTCCCTGAAGAACAAAACAGCAGCCCTTCAACTTTGCCAAGACTAGGCCTTACTGGAAAGGTACATGGTTTTTTTTCAAGTTTGTCATATGTGCTACAAATGTTTTGCAGAATATCTCTGATGAACAAATGGAAGATATTCAGCTTCAGATCTGAATATTCCTTTTTAGTGGATTTTAATCAGCTTTCGTTGGCTACATCTCACATGAGTTTCTAAATATAGGTTGGTTAGTCAGTGTCTGGTTTGTGGACACAAATACACATACAGGCTTGAGAATGTGGAGGGTGGATTCAAGGCGATGACCAGGGTGGATGAAACAGGAAGACGAGGCAACGACCTTTATAGTATCATTGAAAGGGTACAGGGATGGAAAGGGAAGGGAAGGGAATAAGTATTTTCAAACACTCATTATGTGCCAGGCACTATGCTAAACACTTCACAAACACTACCTCTTTTGAAACTCACAACAACCCTGTGAAGTAGGTGTTATTATTGTCTCTATTTTATAGTTGAGGAAACTGAGTCAGGCAGCGATTAAGTGATTTGCCCAGGGTCACACAGCTAGTAAGTGTCTGAGGCTGGATTTAAACTCATGTCTTCCTGATTCTAGGCCCAGCAATCTATTCACTAGCCACTATCCACATCTAGCTACCCCAAACATCTCTACCCCTCCTCCAACCTTGCCATAAGATCTAAAATTCTTAATGACTCACTTTATCTAGAACTTCATAATTTAAAACTCAAAGAGATCTGATTTCTCACTAATTCAGAACCTCCTTTCAATGATGCAGATTGCAATTCATCTTTGCCTGCCCATTCTGTACAAATATCATATACCTGAAGTGTCCAAAACACTGCCTGAAATACTCCTGAGTGCAGCTTGAACCAGATTAAAATGTAATTGGGAAATATTTAACTGAATACATAAATAAAAATACAATAGAAGATAGGCAATGTTAATGTGTGGTTTTTTAAAGTCAATATGCAGCCCTGGGGGATCCTTACATAGTATTTAGTAGCATTTGTTTCTATTTGAATTTGATACCACAGTTGTACATCATGTCTGCCTATAAATTAGCCACAAAGTGTCCAACAAATATTCTGAGGTTTATCCCAGATATACATACTGATAGACAAACTCTATAGGCTTTCCTTCCAAATTCATGGGTAATCTGGGCAAAAGATATTTTTCATCCACTTGGTCTTTCTTACGTGAATGGTCAGAGCAAACTCCTTTGAGCAATTGGAGATTTCTTCCAGAATGTTCAATAGAGTTCTGAGGCTTGATGTAATCAGAACAATACCATTGATTAACAGGGGCATTGAGAGGACCTCACCATCCACAGGAAATTCATTTTGACCTGGACTCTAGGACAGATCTCTTCCATCACATTAGTGAACACCTTTGGGAAGCAAATATCTTACTGATTTCTATTTCATCTGATGCTTATAATTAGAGTTGTTGAACAAGGTTGTTTCTGTTGTAACTTGCTAGGAATCTTGAAAGATTTTTGTAGGAGACACTTTGCTGCGCAAGCGTCTGTCAAAGAACATTTTGTCCTACCAAATTAACTATTATAATTTTTTTAATCAATGAACAATAATCATAGTGGAATACTACAGTCTCTCCATCTCACCCCTAATTGTGAAATGGTGAAGCTAGGATCCATTGTTGGATACTGCTTGCAAAGGTCCATTTGCTCCCTTCCAATACCTTTATTAAGAGAGTATATATATATTTATGTCTAATGGCACCCATCTCTTGGGCAGGGGTGGAAAGGGAGAAAAAAAAGAAATTTACACAACAAGTTTACTATATATTTAAAAGGAATAGCAAGTTGTACAGAATAGATTTGCAGTTTCATGTGTAATCATCTTTTTTCATTCTACTATGTTATGGAAAAGCTTGTTTTATTTCATAAATTAAATGTAAAGTAAATTTTAAAAAATTTAAAAGAGGGTATGTATAGATGAAACTCATGCAAATTTTGTGTAGACAGGAGAGGAGTATAGTACTTATTGATATACTCTTTCCTGTATTTTTTCAGTTTTAATATGGTTGAAAATTTTTTCTACACCTCTTATATTTTTCTACATCTTCTACACCTCTCCTTCAGATTCTTTGTATATTGGTCCCTCAGTAACCTCAAAATTTGTTGTCTTTAGCATGGATCTGCACTTTGTCTGGTCAGGATGCTTTTCCTATCTTTGTTCTCTTTAGTACTATTTCAAATTCATCTATAAGCACATATAGGTCTATAACGTGATGGCTCTACCATCCTTGATGGGGAAAACAGCTTGTTGAAATAGTTTTTGCAAATCTTTCTAATTTTTCTTTTGTTTGATGTCTCCCTTTTATTTTCACCCTTAAATGCCCTTGGGTAATTTTGTCTAGTTGGTATCTTGCAAAGTTATTTTTTAAATGGTTTTAGTCTCCATTGCTTCTTTCTGAAATATGCAATGATATTGTTCATAATAATCTCTCATTCTTCTTCATATGATTTCACAAACAATTTTATATTCTAATGAGTTGGATTCAGTGTTGCCTTTGGCATCTCTCACTGTTTAGTAAGTAAGATATTTGTTGTTTGAAGTGCTTGGGGCCTTTTTGTCACCTAGTTGTAATAATTAATTTGCATTGGTTAAACTTCTGGATAAAATTATTATAGTTGGAATCAATGTTATTTCTACCCTCTATTTCCCATTTTGATTGTCAATTATTAGATTAAATCGTTCCGGATTAAGCTGTTTCAATCACATGCCATGTCTTTTCTTCATTATTACTCATTCTTCTTCCTCCTCCTCCTTCTCTTCCTTTTTCTTCTCCTCTTCCTCCTCCTTCTCCTCCCCTTCCTCTTTCTCTGCCTTCTCCTTCTCCTCTAATTCTGATCTTAACTCTGATCAAATGATGGTTTGACGGTACACAGCTGATTCACAGATAATTCTCACATTAATAGCATGTCTTTTCCTAACTGTTTAAACAAAATCTATTTCATTCTTTGCTATGTCCAGTGCCTACCAATTTTATTCTCAAAGAAATTGCTCAGCTATGAACAAAGGCTCGAAGGTTCTCTCTGTAGTCTATGTCTTTGGTCTCTTTCATTCCTCCTTCCTGAGTTACACTTTCCCGTATATTTTTCCATATCTGCATCTTTTTGCATCTTTATAGTGAACTCACCAAGAACCAGATTAAGTGTCGATTTAATCGGGAGAATCATATTAAGCTCTTTGTAGAACTCCTCTACTACTTCATCCTCAGCAATCAGCACTGATGCGTATTCTTTTCATGAAGTCTTTTTGGGGAAAATATCATTAGTGCTGACTATATATGACGACTTTATTCCACATAAAATAATGTCTTTGTCATTCTTCAACTTCACCTTAACTTCACCTTCAACTTACCTTCTATCTTTTGGTTTGTCTTATATCAACAATATAAGAAGGATTCATATGATTCAGCCCCTCAAGCCACATAACTACTTGTTAGTCTTTGTTCAAGAATTTAATAGTTAAAGTGAAACGCACTCTCCAGTGCTAATTTCTCAGCTCCCAATTTCACTGGGCTGGGTTCCCAGCTGACTCCTACTCCCACAGTGTTCCAGAGGTAACCTTGATGGTCACAGATTTCTATAGTGGTCACTCATGAGCTCCCACCAGATTCCTCCCCAGTGATTATCAGAGTTAATTAACTTTTAGAAAGAATATTTACTAAGCGAGGATAGTTGTGGGTTCTCTGATAGGTTCTTAGGGTTGGTGCCCTTGTAAAGTTTTGAAGCTGCTTTTCCTCAATGTGTCTCATGTGTTCTTAATGTGTTTCTCAGCTTCCAATGTAGATGCTGCCACTGACCACTGATGCTCTGGAAACACTGCTAACTTCAATGATGAGAACTGGGAACATGAGATTTTTTGATCTTTCAAAGTTCACCAGGTCATCATTAAGTCAATGGCTCCCCTTCCCCAATGGAGGAGGACACACCCACACCCACACCCACCCACACACACACACACACACACACACACACACACACACACACACACTTCTCTTCTTCCTTCCCTGGTGTCAATCATTGCTACTTTTGACCACCACTTGGCTCACCGCTGCTAGAATACGCATTTCTGACCTGACTTACTTTATTATGCATAGGTCCACAGGTATGTCTGATTCTTTCAGCTGATAACAATATGTGTCCTGTATGTCATTATCTGCTTTATGCAAATGACGTAAGGCCTCTTTGATTCTTTCTTATGAATTAAAGACTTATTCACACCTAATTTTGTTTAGATTAATTCCTTTGAGATATTTGGCATTTCTGTGACTATATAAGGATTGGAGTAGAAAGCTTCACCTTTACAAAAATACCAATAGTAAAGTTAGGGTTTAATGGCTGTCTACAAATGGTATGAATGAGCCCCTAGTCCTACCACTCTTCCAGGGGCAAAAGATGGTATCAAACACTAAGAGCCATTTAAAACTTTTTTTCCTTTGTTTACTGAGTTTCTGGTCAAAACACTTTATCGTCACCAGGTGGACAGCTTTCTAGTGAAGGGAGTTTCCAAAATTTGCTAAGTTGATCTTCTGTAAGCAGTCTGTCGATAAGCATTTATTAAGTCCTTACTATGTTCCAGGCATTGTGCTAAACACTAGAGGTAAAGGGAAGAAGAAAGCAAAAAGACAGTCCTTACCTTCAAGAAACCCTCAACAGAAATAGAAAAGTTTGGGGCAGCTAGGTGGCGCAGTGGATAGAGCACTGGCCCTGAAGTCAGGAAGACTTGAGTTCAAATTCAGCCTCAGACCAAACACTTGACACTTACCAGATGTGTGACCTTGGGCAAGTCACTTAACCCCAATTGCCTAAAAAAAAAATAGAAAAGTTTGACAGAAGAGTAAGTTGAGGCACAAAGAATGACAGATAAGGAAATATATAAACAACAAGCTGAATACTTTAGTCAGAAGTATCTACCAAGGCTGTAAACATGTTAACCATCAGAATTAACGTGACTCTTCATTGTCTTTCTGACAGATTTATCAAGGTACAAAAATGCTTTTGCCTACATTCAGGCACATTGAAAGTAAATTTAGTGCATCATAATAAGTTATTGGGTTTCAGCTATCGTATCTGATCCTGATCACATAATCAGCTCAAACAACACCTCCTGTCTTTTCCTTTCAAGCTCCCACACATTCTGGCTTTTCTAGAACAGTGCTGAGTCTTAGCTCCACATATCATTTATATGCAAGTGTCAAAATACTCATCACACAGATTGAAACCAAATGAACTAGCCATGAAACTATATGAGATGGAATGTCACGTTAATCACTCTGTCAATAAACTAAGAGGTTACGTGTAGCACTGTCATCACAGATGCCATTTATATATTGATTTACATTTTGCAAAGTGCTTTATATACAATATTTCTTCATAATATTTTATCAATATATTTTGTTTTAACCTTACCTTTACTTTCGAATTCATCCCTCCACCAACCCTTACCTAGTGAGTCCTCCCTTGTAAAAAAAAAAAAAGAACTTAAAAAGGAGGAGGGAAGAAGTTTAGCAAAATCAACCAACCCATCAACCACATCTGACAGTATATGGAACATATCACACCCACATTCCCCCACCTATATAAACAATGTAATACAGTGGTTCTGCATTCAGAGTCACTCAGCCAACAAGCATTTATTAAGTACTTACTATATGCCAAGCATTATGCTAAGCTCTGGAGATACAAAGAAAGCAAAAATAGTCACTGCCTTCAAGGAGCTCACATTCTAATGGGGGAAACAACACACAAACAACCATATACTTACAAGACATATACATACATATGTAATTAGTATAACGGAAGATAATCCCAGAGGGAAGGCACTAGTAATGGGAGTACTAAAAAAGACCTTCTGAAGAAGTTAGGATTTGAGTCTTGAAAGAAGATAAGAAGTCAGAAGGTAGGAGTGAGAAGGGAGAACAGTTCCATATCCAATGGTAACTATCTGTGTAACCTTGGGCCAGTTACTTAACTCCTCTGGGATTCAGTTTCCTTATTTGTCCCTTCCAATTCTGGATCTATGCTATGATTACCTATGATCTGATAAGGGAGGGAAGTACATTTTCACAGGTTTTTCTCTGGCATCAATCTTGGTCATATATTATTAAATGATCAATCAACGAACATTTATTAAGCACCTACTATGTGCTGAGTATACAAGTACAAAGAATGTAATAAACCTTGATGTCACAACAAATTTGAGAGGTAGTAGTGGTAGTAGTAGTAGTAGTAGTAGTAATATTTTTATAGTACTTTCAAGTTTGCAAAGTACTTTACAAATTTTATCTTATCCTCTCTCAATGACCCTGGGAGGTAGGAGCTATTATTATCCCCTTGCCCTTTTTTTTAAAAAAATAAGGAAACTGAGGCAGAGATTACGTGACCTTCCCAGGGTCCCACAGTTAGTAAGTGTGTGTGTCTACAGGTAAATTTAACTCAGGTCTTCCTGATTCTAGGCATAGGACTCTATCTACTGTGCCGCCTAGCATATTATGGATGTTATTATCCAAATTTTACATATAGGGAAACTAAGACCCAGAGGGGTTATATGACTTGTCTGTGATCTTGCAGTTAATAAGAATGAGAGGATAGATTCAAATATTGGTCTTCCTGACACATACTTCCAACACGCAATCTATTATACCGCATTGTCTCTCATAGCACTCCACCTTATACATAGTAGCTGCTCAATGAACGTCAGTTGAATTGATCTTATATAATCCTTGTTACAATTTATTTTTGGAAATTAAGAATTATTTAATACTTAACATTTTTATAGAGCCTACTATATGCAGTGCATTAAGCACATTATAAATATCTCATCTGATCCCCACAATAAAGGAGATGGGAGTTAGTGCTATTTTTATCCCCATTTTACATATAAGAAAACTGGGACAATCAGAGGTTGAATGACTTGCCACAGATCACACAGCTAGCAAGTGTCTGAGACTGAACTCAGATGTCCCTTATTCCAGGTCCACTGCTGTATCCACTTCATCACCAACCTGCCCACAAGAAGACAAAAAACCTAACTCAATCAGCAAACACTCAATCTCTTTATGAAGCAGAGGGATATTATTTTAAAAGTATCTATAAAAGGAAGGGGTTAGGTCCTTTCCAACCTTCAATCTATATTTCTATGGTCCTACAAAAACCAAGAACAACTCTGGTCTACAGAAAAGAAATTCATTTGTAGAAGGTTATAGAAGATTATGAGCAGTGTCACCAAATAACAGAAGCAGTGGAGGAAAAAAACAAATTTAAATGAAATGTAAAGGCCTATTGCAAAAGACATCCCAAAGGCAATTAAAGATGAAAGTGGAAGGAAGACAATAGAGAAAAAAATGGTAAATATCTGTAAAGAATTTTTATATAAACACTCTTCATCATCAATGCCAGTGGAACCACCACATTTTGATACTAATTTTACCATTCCATTGTGCTACTTGAGGAATAATATACTTGAAGAATATAAAGATGGGAAAGAAGAAAAATTAGATTAGATCAAGTATACGCAAAGGAGATGGGAGTGGGTGGGAAAGACACAATTTAAGAGTGTTGAATGATTGATTCTCAAGTTATTTGAATGAGGGTAGAAGACCAAAGACATGAAAAAAATCTTTCACTCTGTTGCCCAAAAGAATATTAATAACTATAGATACATATGCTTACTTTCCCACTTACACAAAATTTTCAAAGCAATCTTCATATACATTGATGGCATCTTTATCAGATATAAAAAGGGAAAACCTAGACAGTACTGTATAGCAGACCACATCTTTCGCATCACACAACTGAATGAAAGGTGCAGAAACTTTAGAGCCTATTATGCTTGAGGTTTTTGTTAAGTACTTGATTCAGCAGAGCAAAATGCAATCTTAAAGGTTTTCTCTTCTAATGCAAGGTGTCTCAGATGCACAGGTCAAAATTATACAAGATTCCTTGAAGATGTATTGTTCAACAGCTCTTTGATTATTAATATCAAATGAGGTATAAAACAGGGAGATGTATGTATGCTTATCAAAGACGTTTTTCACTATCAAGGAGGATTCCAGTGTAGAGTCCAAATAGAACAGGTATTACTAATGCTTCTGTTTTTGGAAGACATTGTGCTAATTGAATCAAGCCTTGTAAGTCTGCAAAGTCCTCTAAAGAACATCCACACTGAAAGAATATTTATTGTCCAGACCATAACATGAATAGTCATAGAGCTGGTCCACCAGCACCTATGTCATGAACAGCACTGTAACAGGAAACGGGCTAGGTTTAGACTTGAAAAGGAAAAGCAAAATGGGCTGGAGTGACTTTTGGAAATGCTGTGCTTTTTAAGAACTCAGGTTCCCTCCTAAAACAAAGATCTGCTTTTTAACATGAATTTTCTTCCAGGGATGTTGGATGGCTATGAATCATTTAATGACATGGTCTCTGAAGAAGTGAAGTTGAAGATTATCCAAAGGTCAATGAAGAGGCCAATGGTGTCCATAAGTAAGCTGAAATGTAACCTACCCCCCAAAAAAAGATGCACGAGAACTGGTGTGAAGATGTCACCACAGATTTATATGACTAGAAAAGAAGATTGGTCAGTCATTTGGTGATACCAATAAAAAACCAATCAACAATCTTCTTGATCCAATGGAAACTAAATAATGTCAAGAGACATAGGAAGGAATCAATCTATGATGCATCTTTGGAAGGACATGACATGGGCAAGCATGGGTAGTTTGCAATGCGCATCACTGGGGAGGGGGGAATATTCAAATGGATGATATCATATCTCCACCAAAGTTTTGAAAAAGAATTATCAACAATAAAACACATTGCAGGGCTGAAGCTCCTCTCCACATTCTTTTCTGATGATTTAGAAGAACCATCATACTATTCCTTCACACACAAAAAGGCTTTTTAAATTGCACATCTGCTTCTATCATGTCACCTACTCTCGAAAAGGCAATGCCTCTGTGGTAGAACATGTCAGTTTTTAAACAGCATGCAAAAACAATGCTGCTCATCTTTGAGGGGGAAGTAAAAACACCTCAATCAATTGAAACCACAAGAGCAATTCAAAAAACAAACACCAGGTAACTCTATACAAACACTAGACATTCACTTTACTTGATAAAAACAGTGATCCAATTATTATCCCAAATGGATGACCTTTGGAGGGGAGCTCAAATTATAATACCTTACATTTTAACTGTGAAAAGTGCTTTCACACCTTCATATCAAGTGTTTCATTTGGTCTACAGAATTGAACCACCCTTGTAGAGATGAAAGAAGTGCTCTGACTTTAAATTATTCCAGCTAGATGTTTAAATCCTCTCATCTGATGGGCATTCTGTTGTATCCTTTCAGGGTGCTTCACATTTAATAGAGCCTCAGTCTTATGCTCTCTATCAGTATACTCTCCAATCACTATCATTAGGTAGTATTTGAGTTCTCGGTTGTGTGACTGAATAGAGTCTTTTGAGGAGTCAAGCAAAATCGTTACTTCCCATAAGCTTCCTCCATTACTCTGCTTACTTACGAGGTGTGCTTTGCTGGCCCTGAATCTGGATCCTCTTGATTTGCTCTCAGTTCATTTGAAACTGAAAGGAAGGTAGTATGAGGGTGTCCCTACTGGCAGTAATCAGGAATGACCCTTTAAGAAACATCCTTATTTGCCTTTTCCCACCTGTGCCATTCAAACTGTGAGCAGACAGGGAAATTTCAGAATGGAGAGTTCTGAACAGAGCAGTTAGAAAAGAAGTATCATCCACCGCCAGAATGAACTAGAGAGTAGAGAAGACACGATAAAGTCTAACTTCGTCAGGCTGGAATTCTAGGTCCTTGATAACCTTCCTAGATTCTACTTATCCAACCTCACTTCCCCAATTCTCTCTAACATGACCTGACACTCCCATTTGTTTTCTCTCCAAACTGTCTCCCAAACACACTACTTTCATATTTGACTCCAAGCCATTATTTCTGCCTGTACTAATTCCCGAAAGGGCAGCTAGGCGGTGCAGTGGATAGAACACAAATTTTGGAATCAGGAAGACTCATTTTCATGAGTTCAAATAAGACACTTACTAGCTACGTGACCTTGGGAAAGTCACTTAACTATATTTGACTCAGTTTCCTCATCTGTAAAATGAGCTGGAGAAGGAAATGGCAGATCACTCCAGTATCTTTGCCTGGAAAACTCCAAATAGAATCACAAAGAATTAGACACTACTGAAATGACTGAATACAAACAACAAAATCCCTAAAACTCCCTTGGCCTATCCAAATTCTACCATTTCTTCAGGGCCAGCTTCAAATACTATCTCTTCCCTGATCATGTCCCTGATAATTCGCTCTAGCATCTTCTGTCTGTTACTGTGTACAACACTTAATCATAAACAGATTTATACCATTGCTAAATGGTTTCAGGCACATGCTATGTCTCCCCAACTATACTGTAAACTCCTGGAGAATGGAACTATGTCATGTGATAATGAATACTCTTCAGTAAAGTAAGAAATCATTTCATATTTGTCTAAGTAATGAATAAATGAACAAAAAGTTCAGCGAAAAGCCAAGGTGGGGAAATGGACTTTTTAGCTTCTTTGGGAGGTGCTTGTTGAGATTTAACATGGGAAGTTTGTGAATTTCCAGATCAGCCCCATATTCAGATCTAAGTGCAAAGGTATATTTCAAAGCCAAATGTTAAAGATTTTGAGATTTGGTTTGTGGCTGTACCCCTTGATTAGCATGGATAATTGAGAGTTAACTATTAAGTCTATTAAGTTGACTCTAAAGAGTTGATTGTTATCATTTTTTAAGCTACTGGGGTTAAGTGACTTGCCCAGGGTCACACAGCTAGTAAGTGTCAAGTGTTTGGTCTGAAGCTGGATTTGAACTCAGGTCCTCCTGACTTTAGGGCCAGTGCTCTATACTGCACCACTTAGCTGCCTAAAGAGTTGTTTATTATATCTAATAAAGTCAAAGTGAAATTCAATTCACCTGGGAACACAACCAAAAACTATGCCCTCGAGGGCAGAGCTTGCTTTAATCCTTGCCCTCATGGACACAATTTTTTTGTTCCTTGAGTTACCATGAACTAATAACTAAGGAGTAATCAACAGGTCGGGACTAGGATGGTAATGGAAAATGTATACAGATAAGTAAGTGCAAGATGTATACAAAGCAAAGAAAAGTAATTTTTGAGGAAAGAGAGCCTTGGCAAATAGGGGCTAAGGAAAATATTATCCCAGTTAAGTAACAAAATCATTCTTATTGTCTAGCAGAGGTTCTTAACTGGGGATCTGTGGGGTTTTTAAAAAATATTTTGATAAATGTTTTTCAATATAATTGGTTTTCTTTGTAATCCTATGTGTTTTATTTTATGCATTTAAATACATTATTCTTGGAAGGGTTTCCTTGGCTCTTCATCTGACTCCCAGAGGGGAAAAGGACACCAAAAGAGGTTAAGAACTCTTGATATAGAAATTCTAAATTAAGTAAGTCTGAAGACAATTTAACAGAAACGCTGCCACGATGTTCAAACTAGGCTGAAAAACACCTGAGGTCTCACGAGGCATTGAACCAATAAATCCTTTAGGGATCATGCTCTTCTTGGCTTTAAAAACCCTTCGCAGTCTGGCTCTAGCTTAGCCTTCCAGGCTAATTGTACATTATTCCTCGCACACCCTCTAAGCTCTAGTCAAACTGACTCACTTAGCGTTGATTGTCAATGTCAGTCTACACCTTGTTTCTCTGTTTCTGCACAGGCTGGCTATCTTGCAGGCCTGGGGTGCTCTCCTCTCTCCTCCTTTTTGGAGCCCCTAGTTCCCTTCTAGGCTTATTTCAAGTCTTATTCTAGTTCCCTGAAGACAAGTGCCTTAACGTGTGGCTTCTTTGTTCTTACCCTTTCCAGTTCACCATATTCTTTTTTGGAGAGGGCTTTTACCTTTCAAATTTTACATTTTCACATTTCTTCTGCCACCAACCTCTTTCCACCCTTCAAACAACATTTCTTCATAGTTTCTTAGTTCTAAAATATTTTTTCTCCAACAGTTTCCCCTTTTTTAGTCTGTTTGGAAGTGTTTTCTGTGGAAAGAGAAAGCAAGATGGAAGAGTGAAGCTTTTCAAGTTTTTGTTCCTGTAGTTTATAAAAGCTTTCTGTTCAAAGAAAAAGAAAATCAGATTTGTGTCTTGATCCTAGATGATGTTGACATGGCAATAAATGAAGGAAACAACCAATTTTTACCCATCTATCTTCAAAAATATGTCACTCTAAAAACCTTACATTTACAACATTCAATATATCTTTTTTTTTCTGGCAAGGGAAAGAAATAGAAAGGAAAGAAGCATTTATTAAGTACTTATGATAAATATTGTTATATGAACAAAAATCGTATCTCATTTGATCCTCACCAAAACCCTGTGAAGTAGGTTCTGTTATTACCCTCATGTTACAGTTGAGGAGAGCAAGGTTAATTGATTTGCCCAAGGTCTTATTTCTGGAGCTACATTTGAATTCAGGTCTGCCCAGCACACTATCCACTGTATCATCTACACTGGTCTTAATATAGAGGCAGAGTATAAAGCTCATATTGTGTGATTTGAGGAACACCAAATAGTCCCCTTGCCCAGAAGTGCCTCTTTAACCATCTGGCTCCAGTACCTGAACTTTCAGAGTTAGGGGGTCTTTCCTGGAGGCCAACACTTTGCCCTTCTGGGGATACCTTTTCATAAACGTAGAAAGAGCTCTAGGAGGAATAACACATTCAACAATTACCATTCATTAACATTTCAGAATCAGATGAATTTCCTCCGTGCCACTTGAGAAAGGGGCACTGAAGAAATGAGTTAAAGTGAGGGTGATAAAGGGAAGAGAATTTTGGAAGGAGCACTGGGACCTATGAGGGAGGAGAAACAGTGTAAGAGGGGAATTTCAAGAGGGAATATCTGTGTTCGTTGTGAGGGTGGGGTATGATCAAGGAAGTTTTCATGGAGGAGGTTGTCATTGTTGTTTAATTGTTTCAGTCATGTCCAACTCTTTGTGATCCCATTTGGGGTTTTCTTGGCAGAGATACTGGAGTGGTTTGCCATTTCCTTCGCCAGCTCATTTTCAGACGAGGAAACTGAGGCAAACAAGGTTAAGTGACTTACCGAGGGTCACATAGCTAGTAAGTTGAGGCCAGATTTGAACTCAGGAAGATGAGTCTTTCTGACCCCAGGCCCAGCACTCTATCCACTACACCACCTAGCTGATTCCACTGTACCACATAAACTCTCTAATAGAATAAGGACAACAGCTTGAAGGAAATATTATAGGCATACATGTAGTTTGCATCTAAGGTAGTGAGATTGGATGATACCAACTGGGGAGTCAGAATAATAGAAGGCAGGTTGCTGTTACAAGTTCTGTGAGCACAGTCAATGTTTTATTTTTTTTTCTCATGAATTTGACAATCAATAGCAAGTAAAATCATTTCAACATACAAACAACAAAAAAAGTATATACGTGAAATTGAATTTCTGCTACTTACATTTTGTTGGGGGGGGGAGTATGTATTAAATTTAACAAGATAGTAACAAAATGGACCTATGTGTTTGTGCCCCCTCCTGAATTGTTTTTCCTCTGTATTTTAATTTTTTTTAAATTTTTTGAATCTATATCACTTTTCACTAACTCACTTCCAGTCCCAAATAGAAGCCTCACTCTTGAAACCAAAAAAAAAAAGTATATTCAAGCAAAACAAACACATCAATTACATCAGAAAATCTGCTTCATTCTGTAAGAACTGGAAAGCAAGCTTCATTATCAGTCTTCTGAAGTCATGATTATTCATTGGATTGATCAGTTCTTAAAAATCTTTAGTTATTTTCCTTTACATTTTTGGGGTCATCATGTAAATGATTATTTAAACAAATCTAATCTTAAAGCCAGAAGGACTTGAAACATACTGACTGTGTGGCCCCAGAACAAGTCACTTAACCTTTCAGAGATTAAGGTGTAGTCTGCGCCTCCCTGGGGGTCCCAGAGATCCTTTCAGGGGATCCATGACATCAAAACAATTTTTATAATAATATTCATATGTTATTTCTTTTTTTAAAATACGCCTCTCTTTTCCAACTACATGTCTGTGTAAGCCTAAATTTTCTTCATTTTTTCAACCAAAACAACATATTACAACAGATTAAATGCACAACCAGACATAAGAATCTGACTATTAAGCCAGTCATTAAAGAGATTTGCAAAGATATCTAAAACAATGCCACATCTTAATTTTCTGAAAATATAGTTATTTTCCATGATCTATTACTGCTATCTTTAAATTAATTAATAAAGATTTTAAATTGTATCAGTTTTAATTTCTAATAAATATGTGAATATTTATTAACATACAGAGAGGCATAGATATAGGTATAACTATAGGTATAGATATAAGGATAGGTATGGGTATAGATATAGATATGGGTATAGGTATAAGTATAGTTGTAGCTACAGGTATAGGTATAGATATAGGTATGGGCATAGGGATAGGTATAGATATGGCTATAGATATAGGCATAGGTTTAGATATAGATATAGGAACAGATATGGGTAAAAGTAAAGATATAGGTATGGGTATAGATATAGGCATAGGTATAGATATGGGTTTAGGTTTAGATACAGAGATAGGTACGGATATGGATATGGGTATAGATATAGTTATGGATATAGATATAGATATTGGTATAGGTTTAGGTATAGGTATGGGTATAGATATAGATACAAGTATAGGTATAGGAATGGGTATAGGATATTCCACATAAACAAAAGCCCTTTGGGATAATCAATAATTTTTGAGTATGAGTCCTGAGACCAAAAGTTTAAGAGATACTTGTCTAGGCAATTCTCTAAAAGGTCTTAGAGAGACTAACTCTTCAAGTTGCAAAGTACAGGCACTGAATTTTTTTAAATTCCCTAATTTCGGAGTTCCCTATGTCAAGGGAACCCTTTGTCTAGTATCTATCTTTTTTCCTACTAAGAATAAAAATGGGAAATAGACCACAAATATGACATCAACACAGCCTATAATGTTTTCATCCAGTTCCTTCACAGCTAAAAAGGCTGTGGTAAAAGCAACAACAGAATCTATTTGTTTGTGTGTTTACATATATATGTATGTATGAATGTGAATGTATGTGTATATATGTATGTATATGTGTGTATGTTTATGTACATATGTGTGTGGATATACATGTGTGTGCATGTATGTATTTTCATCTACAGCTGTGATTTTATCAATGCAGAAGCTCCCTACTAAGGAAACTCCTACTAATGTAGATCAAAAAATGTTTTTTTTGCAACTTCTAGTTTCAAAGAGTTACCTGTGGCATTGAAAAATTGTGACATGCCCAGGGTCACACTGTCCATATGTGTCAGAGATGGCACTTAAACTCAAACTTTTCTGACTCCAAGACTCACTTTTCACTACCCCACATTGCCTTTGTATAGGATCATATATTTCCTGATGGAAAGAACTTTTTGAAGCCAATTAATTCAAGCCACTCATTTTAAAAGTGAGGATACTAAGACTCGAATCACACAGGTATTAAATGGCAGAACCAGGATTTGAACTTGGGCTCCAAATTAATCATTTTTTCATTGTATCACTGCTTTCTCCCAGTCTAATAGGGGGTCTGACATTAACACAGATGCTGCACAAAATTGTGTTAAGTACATTACATAGATTCGAAACAAACTGTGCCTTGAAGTTTTGCCCCTTCACTATTCAATTCCAATAGCCAGTGACATAACAGGAAGGAACTGTATATGGTCAGTCTGGAGAACAAAAGATTCAGGGAGGACAGATTATCAAATATTTGAATACAGAAAATCAGCATGATTTAATTATACAAACCACATAACAACCCTTTTTCACCTTTGCAAGGAGTTTTATACTTCTCTTTGCTCCAGAAAAGCTAAGTCAAAGAGATAGAGTAATTTGGCACAACGAATATTTCAAGTCATGAATAAAGAATTTACAAATTTGGAGGATCTCCTGCACTTTCAAGTCTGACATAACCCCATTCCCTTGATCAGGATAAAAATGCCATGTATACTTCCTATGTCACAAATCAATGAAATTATTCTTTGGAAAGTGCCTGGGTTCTTTATAATAAAGATGTGACATCAATGCCATATAAATATGACTAAAAGGTATATTGATTTCAGCTACAGATTTTCTTTCATTTTGTCTGGAGATGAATGAATGAAGCACCTGCACCTTTGGCTCTATACAAAAAAGCAAAACTGATAAATTATTCAAGGGCAAGACTGGTAAACAGGTTAAAACACCAAGGATCTTATGAATTAAATGCAAAGTATAGTCAAATCATATGCTCATCTTGTACAAATTACAGATGAGTAAATGAAATTAGACTTTTAACCTGAAACTCATTCTGCAGTCCTTCTTTTCCAATGCCTGCTAGGCTCCAGGTACACATTTCCAGAGAGACTGACCATGTATTTATTGGGAATATGTTTCTATATTCTTGCTGTTGCCGTTTCTTATCCATATTGCATGTCAAAATTTGAAAATTCTATTTGAATTTCATTAGATTAGGGGCTGCTTTATTTTCAAGGTGAGGGTGGGGTAGGGGAGGATGATTGGCAGATCCATAAACCCAGTACTGATAGACCCTTCTTTGTGACTGGAGGTAAGACATAAACCAACTCTGTCCCCAGAGGTCTGTTAACTGAATGGTAAAAGGCTTCATCTAGATAAATTTAACTGAATAGAGTAGAACATCTAAATCCAAAATTATTTCTCCAAGAATTATACATATATATATATGTGTGTGTGTGTGTGTGTGTGTGTGTGTATAATACAATATATATACATATATGCATGTATATATGTGTGTATACATACATATATTTGTGTATGTGTGTCTGTGTATACACACACGCACACACACACATATATGTATGTATATATTATATAATATATATATATATATATATATATATAAATATATCATAGTGCAGTTCAGTTAGTATAGTAGATGATATAGGAGAAATGTGACCAACATTAATTCAGTTATACTATGGCCATGCCCATAGAGAACAAGTTTCAAATTTTACTGTTATTTGGCCCCAAAATCTTCTGTGTTGGGTTTTTTAAGAATACTTTCATTGCCCCATCCTCAATAGAAGACCAAACTGCATTATTCATACTAGACACAGGGACTTGAACATAATCTTCCTCCATTGGATTCTTATGAAATATATGGCTCTCTATAAGGCAACTAGAAATGTATTTCTGGCAATCCAAAATTTAAGAGATAGTGTGTCAGAGTGGTTTGCCAGCCTCAGAGGCAGAAAGACCCATATCCAAGTCCTATTCCTGGTATATACAAGCAGGAGCCCTTTCTCAGTACCCTAGCTTCTAGTGCCTTTCTGAGATTACTCCTATCTGTTCTTGAAAATGTACCTAGTTATGTTCATGTTCTCTCCCACATTAGAATGAGAGCTCTTTGAGGGCAGGGATAGTTTTTGCCTTTCTTCAGAACCCAATGCTTTAGTAATCAAGACTGGCATATAGCATTTAATTTTGCTTGTCTACTGACTGACAATGGAAAATTCATTTAATTTCTCAGTGCTCCAGGCAGCTCGCTAAGATACTAAGAAGCAAAAGAGTTGCCCAATATGCATCAGTGATGGGAGTTCTAACATTGGGTAGTAGTTTCCTATATTTATGAAATCTTAAGGCTGACCAGAAAAATAAGATGAATGATGATGATGATATAATAATAATAATAATAATAATAATAATAATAATACACACATATACACATGTATATATGTATGTGTGTGTGTGTATATATATATATATATATCACATTTGCTCTGCATGCAACCTTAAATATAAATAATTACAGGAAATGCAATTATATATTAAAATTTTCCCCAAGGGAAAAAGAAATAAAAAGAATTTCCTAAGACAAGACAATGAATTATTCGAAGACCATTAAAAGTGTTATTATCTTGCCATCCAGTGGTAACATAAAGCATCGCACTGTTATGTTCAGAATACATTTCACAATTACAATACAAAAGAACCAAGCAGGCAGATGGATCTGAAGAGGTATGTTTTAAGGACGGAACGAATTTTTGGAAGAACGTCCTGTAAATACGGAACTATGCATTACAATAATATTGCAAGGCCATCTTGTGGTAAAAATGGGAACTTCAACTGTATTATGTCACTGAAGTCACAACTTCACGTTTGCTGTATTTTTTTGAATAGATAATACTTCCATGGAAACTATATGTGAGACAAAGCTAATAGCAATTACAAAATTCAGATAATCCCTTGAAGTAGCTGAAAGAACATTTCTTTTGGACTCTGAAGATTCTCTGGGTTCTTTGATTTGGGTTCATATTCTGACTTGGTCAATTACTATCGCCTGTGCAACCTCAAACAAATCATTTAAGTCCTCTGGCTCTTAGTTTCTTTGCCTTTAAGAGGAAGAAATTTAAGCAGATGACCTTTAAGTTTCTGTTAAATTGGAAAATCTTATAATTTTATTCTTTGGAATAAGCAAAACAGGCATCTATTAAGTTCCTACCATGTACCAGGTATTGTGCTAAGCAGAAACATGTTGTTCAGTTGTTTCAGTCATGTCTGGCACTTCGTGACCCCATTTGGAGTTTTCTTAGCAAAGATGCTGCAGTGGTTTGTCATTTTCTTCTCCAGCTCATTTTACAGGTGAGAAAACTGAGGCAAATAGGGCACAGCTAGTGTCTGAGGCCAGATTAGAACTCAAGAAGATGAGTAGTCCAGACTCCAGGTCTGGCACTCTATCCACTGCACCACTTAGCTGCCCAAAAACTTGTATCATAATCTAAAATTGGTAGTGGTCATTTAACCTGCCCTAACATCTCATATCAGGTATACAGTCAGTCAATTACTAAACATTTATTAAGTATTTGTTATGTGCTAGGGATACCAAAAGAAGTGAAAGACATTCTCTGCCCTCAAGGAGCTCACAATCTAATGAGGAAAACTAGTAAACAAGTATGTACAAACAGGATAAACAGTAAATAATCAACAGAGGGAAGAATTAAGAGGGGTTAAGAAAGGCTCCTGTAAAAGATGGGATTTTAGTTGGGACTTCAAGAAGGGAATCTAGAAGGCAGAGATAAGGAAGAAAGCGCATTCCAAGAATGGGAGAGATAGCCAGGGAAAATGCTGGGAGCCAGAGATGAAGTGTCTTCTTCATAGAACAGCCAAGAGGTCACTGTCACTAGATTGGCTATGGCTAGGAATGAGGGGTAAGAAGACTGGAAACGTGGAGGGCAAGGCTAGATTATGAAGGGCTTTGAATGTCAAACAGAGGATTTTGGATTTCATCCTGGCAATGATAGAGAGTCACTGGAAGGGGGGAGGGTTGATATGGTCAGACCTGTACTTTAATAAAATAACTTTGATGGCTGAATAGAAGATGCAATAGTCCAGGTGTGAGATGATGAAGGCCTGTACCAGGGTGGTGGTAGTATCAGAAGACAGAATGTGTATTTGAGAGATGTTGCCAAGGTGAAATCAACAGTCCTTGGAAACAGATTGGAAATGAGTGGGGTGAGTGATAATGAGATGTCGAGGATGACCTAGGTTGTGAGCCTGGGGGACTGAAAGAATGGTGGTGCCCTTGATGGTAGGGAAGTATGGAGGATCAGAGGGCTTAGGGGGGAAGATAATGAGTCCAGTACTGGGCATGTTGAGTTTAAAATGTCTACTGGATATCTAGTTTGAGATGTCTGAAAGACAGGTGGATATATGCAAGAAAATGGAAAAATTCTGTTATGAAACATCAAACTTCCAACCACCTTTAATGAATTTTCAGTTTTCAATCATCTGTCTAGCACTGTGTAGAAACCACACTCTAATGTACCTCCATTACAAAATTACTTATTCACAGTGCTGAGAGCTATTAACAGAGTATAAATATATACATATTTAGAAAATATTGTCGAGTGCTGTTGCTTCTACTTTCACAACCTCTCTCTAGTCTGTTTTATTCTCTCTATTCCCACTGCTCCTACCATATTTAGCACCTTCCTAGACTTTTGTAGGCCTTTCTATCATTATTTGTTTCCCCTTTCTAATCCATCCATTAATCCATTAAACTTCCATGAAAGGAGAAGGAATACACACACACACACACACACACACACACACACACACACACACACATATGTGTGAATATATGTATGTATATACACACACATATATATATATATATGTATGTATATACACACATATATATACACATATACATATATATACACATATATATACACATATACATATATATACACATATATATATATATATATATATATATATATATACACATATATACATATAAGTATCTTACACAGAGAGATGGACATAAGATCAGAGGTTTAGAGCTAGAAGGGATCTTGGAAGCCATCTGGTCCAACCTTTTCATTATAAAGATGAGAAAACAGATACTCCCAAAAGTGAAATGACTTTGCCCAATGTCACCCAACAGTAAGTTAGAGACAGAATCTGAATCTGGTCCTCTGACTCCAAATCGATTCCTCTTTCCATTGTACGACTTTAGTTGCAACAATATGATAAAAATGATGATGCTACCCAAATCATTTACAGATTTTAGGGCTCTACCAAACTATTAAGATAACCCAAGTAAATCTCCATTTTCCGTCATCAGTTTCCTCTTCAGAAACCTGAAATCACAACAGCATATTGATTGACTAACACTTCGTGGCCTCTACCCTCTGATAAGATCTTCCAAAGCCTTCCTTTATAGAGGGTTCAGAACTCTCAGAACTTTCCAGGTAGTTCTCCATTCTCCATCAGGACCTCCACTGGGTTTCTATTCCAGGAACAGCATGCCCCCGAGCCAATCTTTTTCTAGGGACTTCTCCCTTCTCTTCTCTTTTTAGATTCCTTTTTTGGGTTCGTCTTCCCCTATTACACTATCAACTGGAGTTAAGTGACTTTCCCAGAGTCACACAGCTAATGAGTGTTAAGTGTCTGAGGCCAGATTTGAACTCAGGTCCTCCTGATTCCAGGGCCGGTGCTCTATCCACTCTGCCACCCTGCTGTCCCTAACTATAAGCTTCTTGAGGGCAGAGTTGTTGTTCAGTCATTTCAGCTTTCATTACCCCTTTTTTTTTTGGGGGGGTCTTCTTGACAGAGATACTGGAGTGGTTTGCCATTGCCTACTCTAGCTCATTTTACAGATGAAGAAACTGAGGCAAATAGGGTTAAGTGACTTGCCCAGGGTCACACAGCTAGTAAGTGTCTGAGATGGGATTTGAATTCAGGTCTTCCTGGCTCCAGGTCCAGCATTCTATCCACTACTTCTTGAGGTAAGGACTGTCTTTCTTTCTCTTATTTGAATCTTCAGTACTTACCACAGTGCCTGGCACACAGCAGGCATTTAATAAATGTTTATTGAATTAAATTACTAAGAAGGTTCTTTACACAAAGAGGCAAAATAGCGATATAAAAATATACCCCCTCTGCCCAAAAATCATCATTGGCTTCCTATTGCCTACCAATTAAAAGCTCTTGCTTTTCCAGGCCCTCCACCATCTGGCACTCCCCTACTGGCCTGATTTCGTATTAGTTAGATAATCACTACTGTAGCCATACTGGACTACTCTCTATCCTATAAATACACATCATGCTTTCCTGCCTCCAAACCTGCACTCCCAATCACGCTTACATTTTGACTAGCCTTTCTCCCCTTTATGATCTGACAAATTCATACTTACCTTTTAAAGGTGAGGCAGTGGATCAAGTGCTGGGCCTGAAGTCAGTAAGACGTGAGTCCAGATCTGGCCTTAGACACTTACTAGTTAGTGTGTGACCCTGGGCAAGTCACTTAACCTCTGTTTGCCTTGGTTTCCTCAACACTAAAATAAGGATAATAATAGCACCTACCTCCCAGGATTGTTATAAGGATCAGATGAGATATTTGTGAAGTGCTTAGCACAGTGCTTGGCATTTAGTAGACACTACACAAATGTTTATTCCTTTCCCAAAATTCAACTCAAATGCCATCTACCTTCTCTAATTCCCTTTTTAGGTAATGATCTTCTCCCTTAACTATCACAAAGTTCTTCATCTTATACCTCTCTAACATGCTTCAAATAGAATATTGTGCTTACAGCACCTTGAAGTACCCCCTCAATGGCGAGGCAGGTCTCCCAGAGAAAGCCAGCCCTAGATTTAAGGTATCCTCTGACATAGCTCACAAGCCCCCGCAATTGTGTTTACCTTTAGCAGGTAGAGGATACAATAGGTCCAAAGCAAAGCCATTTAATGAAATGGCATATTAAGAAAAGTAGCAATAAAACATTCCCCCTGTAAGTCTGGGGTACACTCCCCCACAAATAAATACACCATCAGTAGGAAAAATGGACACACATAAGACACATGGGTGGAGAGGCACACATGCAAGAAGCATGTGTGGTCAAAGAACACACAGGGAGGAGTAATAAGAAACATAAGTGGCCAATATACCCACATGGAGGGTCACACATGTGGAGTATCACACACATTGAGAACATGTAACCAGTGTGCATTGGACACATGGAGTGCATACATATAAGGGCTATAATATGTGGCCAGGACATGAAAGTGGAAAGACACACATGCAGGTAGCTTCAATGTCCCGGCTCTACATGTGGAAGAGCAATTCTTACTTTGATACTTCTAGGCCACTTACATCCTCGAATGACATTATTATACAGGCTCCCAGTTGGACATGGCACCACTGGAAATGGACTCCCAATCAGATGCTACTCCATGTTTGTAGCTCAGCTCTATGCTGTCTAGCTTGATGCAATATCTCCAGTCCATCCTGCCATGCCCAATTGGGCATGCAGACATAGTTTCTCTCTGTTTCCAGCTTCTGGCCTCCTCTGAAATCCTTGACTATATATATGCTATCTCTTCCTGATGAAAAGAGTAGGCTTTTCCAGGATGTTTAGTTCAGAAGCCAGAAGCCTTTTTTATAGTTCTTATACAAAAGTAGCAGTCCCCGCCTCAGCCTCAGGACCAGCAACAGCCTAGGGGCACAAAAGTCTTCTGGTTTTTGGTATTTTTTCTTCTGCCTCTTTTTCATGAAGTTTCTTTATAAAAGATTAGATGAAATAATATTAGTAAAATGATCAACACAGTACTAGATACATAGTAAGAACTTAAAAAATGCTTATTTTTCCCCTGCCCTTATGACTATACCTTTCCAGAGTTTTGGCTGAAAGACCAAAAAAGACTCAAATTCTTTGCCTCAGGTGCCAAGCTCATTAAGGGACAGAGCAGAGTCCACCCAGCTAGCTAAAATCCTCAGGCTTAAAATTTTCTTTGAACTGAATGTTCAGAGTGCTAGGTCAGTCAGGGGTCTCTCTGGGCTATCAGATTCTAGCTTAGGGTTAGAATTCTTTATACTCCTTGATTTTAATCTTTGAATTTTTTAGGGGGAGGATATATATTTCAATTCTTTTTGTCTCTGCCCCCCCCAACATTGAATTTAGCATTTTATTTGCAGCTCCTGGTAAAACCAGAAGCTCTGAATGCCCTCTACTTTGACTCTATCACGCTGACCTATTCCTTCAACTACATTCTTCATCTAAAAATAAAAAGTTCCTAATGAGAAACAATTTGCTATAGGTTGACAGAGATCAACTCAATCTTTCAATCTGTTTTCCCTCAGTATTTGCTCTGTAGCAGTGATAGGCTAATTTTATCTCTCTGAACTTTCAAATCTAAATTGTCAAACTGGTTTAATGAGGGCAGGGGCCTTATGAGGGAAAATGTCAAGAGATTCCAAGGTACCACTGGTAAAACACGATTTTTTAAAATAATCAACTAAGCAAGAAGATAGACAGTTTCAGAGTTAGAGTCAACAAATTACCTTAAGAAACAAACACAAACACACAAAAGAAAAGCAAAAATAGAGATTTACATGTTAGCATGGGTAATATTTTGACCAAAATTTTCTACCTTTTCCTTTGGGAATTTTGGAGCTAGAAAGAACCTTGGAGATGACAGGATTTGAGATTTAGAAAGCTGAAAGAGATCTCAGGAATCTTCTAGTTTGACCTTATTTTGCAAAATAAAGAAACTGAGGTTCTGACTGCTGACTTTCTGACTCTGAAATGACTTGCCCTAGGTCACACAGTTAATTATTGGCAGAGCCGGTCTTAGCAGTTGGGTTTCCCAATGCTGAATCTGGTTCGATCACCCTATCTAGGTTCATGTGATCATGCTCTTCCTTTCTCCTCTTGCTTTTGCCTTTGCCCTATTTCTTTACTTCTTTATGCCATCTTCTCTTTTTATGTCTGTCTCTCCCAAGTTGCCTGCCTGTCACTTGTTGTCTTATCTATATTTATTTATATACTATCTTTTCTTGCCTCTCCTCTCAATTCAAAAGGAATGAAAAAGAGAAAATTGTTTTCATTTTGAAATGGTCAAAAAGACAATACTTCCTTTTGGAGGTGGTGGGATAACCGGCAAAACTTTTATCATATTTGAATTTGCCTGGTCTCACATGAGATAGTAAACTGCTTACAGGACTTTATCTAAGTGGAAAGCCCACTAGCCCTGAAACCAGAGGACCTGGCCCTGCTACATGCCGTCACCTGGGGTAAGTTACTTAGAGTGCTGGGCCTGGAGGCAGGAAGAGCTGAGTTCAAATCTGGTCTCAGATGCATCATTATCATCATCACTATAATAGCTAACATTTCGATAGTGCTTATTACGTGCCAGGCACTGTGCTAACTGCTTTACAATTATCATCTCATTATCTCTGTCATCTCACAACAATCCTGGGATGTAGGTGCTAGTATTATCTCCATTTTACAGTTGAGGAAACTGAGCTAGACAGAGGTTAAGTGATTTGCCCAGGGTCACACAGCTAGTAAGTATCTGAAGCTGGACTTGAACTTAGGTATTCTTGACTCTTAAATCTTGTGTTCTATCCACCGAGCCACCTAGCTACCTTACATAACAGTTGTGTGGTCTTGGGCAAGTCACTTACCCACTGACTCAGTTTCTTCATCTGTAAAACGGGAACAATAATAGCACCTACTTCACAAGATTATCTTGAGGATCAAATGAGAAAATTGCAAAATGCTTAGCACAGTACCTGGCACATAGCAGGCATTTAATAAATGCTTATTTCTTTTGTTTCAGTTTTCTCAACTATAAAATGAGAGGGTTGGACTAGCTTGCCTCTGAGGTCCCTTTTAGGTCTGGATCCATGATTCTGGTCTAAAAAGTATTTAATAAATGTTCACTGGTCACAGTGAGAATTCCAGTAACCAGGTTGTAGAAAGTTGATGAGATACACCTTGACAGTAAACTGTTGTCACAAAGGGACATAACGTGAGGATAGAATAAATTGTTTTGGAAGTGAAATCTTAGCTAAAGATTGATTGCTTTTCAGAGAGATAGCATTGTCTAAAATCTTTTCTGCTTATTAATGATGTCAGCCTTTCGAAGTGCTCTTTAGCAATGGAGATATAAGAAGCATCCGTGTCAACTTCGATATTTAATGACCTTTCATGCAAGATATCTCCCTGGGCCTCTTCTGGTTCACTTATAAAAATAAGTGAACAGCACAAAAGGTATGCAACAATGAATGGGGGTTTTGCAGCATCAAAGGATGGACATAATTATCCAGGGAAAATCAGACAAAGTCATTGCTTGGTATTTTGATCAGGGCACTTTTTAATCAGTAAAGATAAAAAAAAAAGCTGGAACTACTGCATTATCTTGTTGAATATGGAAATTATTCTCATTGGTTTATTTTTTTTAAATAATCAGTACAGGTACTTGTGGACTTCCCAATCAATGAAGATTTACTAAGTGCCTGCTATTTGCCAGGCACTCTGCTAAGTGCTATGGATGCAAAAAGAGGCAAAAGGCTGTCTCGGCTCTTAAGAAGCTTACAATCAAATAGTATGGGAGCAGTGCTTCTTGGCTTAGCTCCCCTTTGGAACCTGAACACATATTTTCAAATCCTGGCTTTACACTCCCATGAGTTTGCTTCAAAAAAGAACCATCTTTGCTACATCTCTCATACATGCCCTCTTCTCTCCTCTAACACTTCCACCACTCTAGTGCAGGCCCTCATCCCTTCATGCCTGGATTATTGCAGTAGCCTGCTGGTAGGTCTACCTGTCTCAACTCTCTCCCTACTCCAATCCATCCTCCATTAATCCACTAAAGTGATTTTCCTAAAGCTCAGGTCCAATCATGTCCCTGTGCTACTCAATGAACTCCAATGGCTTCCTATTGCCTCCAGGATCAAATAAAATATGCTCTGTTTGGCTTTCAAAGCCCTTCATAACCTAGCACCTCCTCCTTTTCCCGTCTTCTCAAATCTTGCTGTCTAATACATACCCTTTGATCCACAAACATTGGCTTCCTGGCTGTTCCATGAACAAGATACTCTGTTTCTTGGTTTCAGGCATTTTCTCTGGCTCTCCTTCTTGCCTTGAATTTTCATCCTCCTTTCCTTCAACTACTGACCTCCCTGGCTTCCTTTAAATTCCAACTAAAATACCATATTAGGAAGTCTTCCAACCCCTATTAATTCCAATGCCTTCCCTCTGTTAATTATTTTTGTTTATCCTGTATTTGTTTGTACATGTTTGTTTAGTCTCCCTTACTACCCTATGAGCTCCTTGAGGTAGGTACTGTCTTTTGCTTTTTTTTTTTTGGTATACCTAGCACTTAACACTGTGCCTGGTACATAGCACGTGCTTAATAAATGTTTATTTATTGATTGAGTTGATTTTGAACCTCCAAAATGGGGACTAAATTCCCAGGACAGAAGAATCAATTTCAAAAACTTCCTCAATTCTGAATTGCTCAAATCTATGCTGTTTTCAGCGACACCCCTACCCCTTTCAAGGGATTATCATTCTTCATGCTCTTCAGCTGCAGCTTTTGAGCCTTTACAAGTTATCCAGCATGTTTACTACCAGTGTGACCTTATATAAGTTATTTTTGACTCAGAGCCTTGGCTTCCTCAAGAGCAAAGTGAGAGAATTAGGCAAGATGGTCCCACAGGTCAATGGAAACTGACAAAGCCCAACCTCCATCCTGTTCCTCCTTCTTTTAGAAATATTAAGGAAGCATTCTAAAATCTTCTGGGTCTGGTCTTTCACATAATGTGAGAGGGAAATCTTATTGGTCTTTCTTTAACTTATTTTTAATTAACTTAACTTTAATTCTTAAACAATGTCCTACTCTCCACCCCATTCTTTGCATTAAACCCAAAAGGGACTGCTCCCTTGACTTAATTGGGGTGACCAATAAGGGCGAGGTTACCTTCAGAGTGAGCAACTACATCAAATTTTCTCTCTCTTCCAATTTAATATCTCTATTAAATGGCATACACTTAAATATCATTGAACGTCTGTTGAGCTAAAAATAAAATATAACATAACTGAATGTGGATACATTTAAAGCCAGCTTGTGTGTCTGTCTCTGTCTTGGTATTAAACATATGGTTGTTGGTTTCTCTGGGTAGGGAGAGTATAGCAGAGTGAAATGCTTAGAGTTTGAGGATTGGTTTAGAGAATGCGTTTCCAAAGAGTTAGGAGAGATTTTGACTCTACTACATTTTCATTTATTATCTCTAGCTGCTTCCTAAACCATGAAGTTTATGCCCTCTTCTGCAGACATTTTAAATACCTGCTTTTCAGCTAAAGTAATAACAGTTTACATAAATACCATGCTTTAAAAACACTTTCATTCATTAATTCCTTTGATTTTTAAAACAACTGTTAAGGTAAGTCATGCAAATATAATGATCCCCATTTTACATATAAGGAAACTGGGAATGAAAGAGGTTTTTGTGACTTGCCCAAGATCATACTAAGTGGCAGAGCCAGGTCATAGCTATGGCTTTTGACTATACAAGTCTATGTTTTATTTAATTCCACTACATGGTGCTTCCTCAAATTAACTCTTTGAAAATTACTTCTAATAAGGATAGATATATCATGCTACTGGTTATAATGGGAGCCATTTGCTTTAGACAGCAGCCCTGAAAACTCTTTTGAGAAATGATGATGACTTTGTGCTAATACATAGACACTCTCACTAGGTCCTCTTTAGATCTTTAACGGGCAACCTTGCTAATTTGCTTCGGAGTCATGCCTTTTTGCATGAACTAGTTAGCTTTGCTCAGTTTCATGGATCCCTAACCTTAATCAGCTGCCTTGGAAATGTATGCTATTGACCATGACTGGGACTAAATAAATAAATGTAGCTTCTTTTACTTAAGTACCTGGCTCAAGTACCTGGTCTCTTGATGGTGAGTCAAAAATATCATTTTGATATTGTCAAAGGACAAAGTAATTTTGTGATACAAGTTACTACATTGGAAGCAAGACTTTCTCCCAGTGATTGTAGGATTTGGAGAAGGTCATAAATTACCTCAACAAATACTATGGGTAATAATCATGAAAACAGAGTTTGAGGTACTTTAAAAGTGTGACCAAATTAAATGGTTGAAGAATTGTCAAAAAAAATGACTGGATAAAGAAATACACAAATGCATAAAAACAGAAAATAAAATATTGTCATATATGGGAAGAGTTAACAATCTTTGCAAGTTCATCTTAAAAGACATGGGTGATCTTTGCATAGGTGGGAAATGTATTAGTTCCACATACTGTACATAATTTGAGACTTTTTGATAGTCTGATCCATTATGCTGAATTTTTGTCTTTTAAAAACACTATTTTTTATATGGGATGGCTCCCTATGAGGTGGAAAGGGATACTGAGGGAAACTATGGTGACGTTAAAAAAAATACCTATAAAAATTTATTTTAAAAATATTTATTACTGAAAATAGTTTAATCAAGAAAATAAATTAATTTCTTCATAACATTTTAACTAATAATAAGGATCTAAAACCACTCCCATCCACGCCAACCAAAAGCAATAGTTGTTAGCATTAACAAGAAAGCATAAGATAAAGCTAAGCAACCCAATTCTCTGGAAAATTTTCTATCTGTGACTTGGGAATTCTGAATCATTTAAATACTAAGGTATTAGTCAACAAAGTAGCCAGTAAGCAAACACAGGAAAAAAAAACAGAATGACTTGGAAAATTAAATGTTTGTACATCTAAAGCAAATAGGAATTCAGAATATGCCTGACTATTGAGGTACACATTCTTTACCCAGGGACCATGATCTCTAAGCCCTGTATTTCAACAGAGATGGAAAAAAAAAAACATTTTCACTAAGGCACCTCTGATGTCATCCTCTGAGGATACATCCCCAGCTTAAAAGAAATGCAGCACTAAGAAAGAAACTAAGATGAGCTTAGGTTTGGGGGATAAAGCTCAATAAACTGGAGGAGGAAGCTGATTTAAAGTACCATGAATTTCCTGGTTATTGCTGCACCCACTGATGAAGAACTAAATTTTTCTCAGGATAATTTTTGTTGTGGAATAAAGACAAGAGCATTAATTCTGTGACACATCTTCTGTGATGGCACTAAATTGTCTGTGCTATTGGGAGTTTCCCTTATGTGGCTGGCCCCTTCTCTGTGTTCCACAGAGAGATTTCTTACCCTAATGACTACTGGATTTGAGGTCACCATCGGCCTTTTCTCACTGAAGCTTGTTAGGAAGCAGCCTACAATCAGAACCATAAACTGAATTCTAAGGCAAGCTGTTTGTAGGCTTTGAAATGACTTTCTTTGATATTCAATTTTTTACCCCCAGTTTTATTTTTGCTTTTAAAAGGAGTCAGCCTGGCATTGGGGATAGAGTGTTGGATTTAGAGCCAGTTGGATAAGGATTCAATCCTGCTTCTGACACGTATTATTGTTTTGATGAAATAGTATCACAATGGATATAGTGCTGGGTCTGAAGTCAGGATGACCTGAGTTCAAAGCCAGCCTCAGACAAATATTTACAAATATCATCTCATTTGATCCTCACAACAACCCTGGGAGGTAAGTGTTATTATTATTCCCATTTTAGAATTGAGGAACTGAGGCAGACAGAGATTAAGTGACTTGCTCAGGGTCACACAACTAGTAAATACCTGAGGCAATTTGAATTCAGGTCTGACTCCAGGCCTAGAACTCTATCCATGGTGCCACCATAAGTCAAGATACAGGCAAAGGAGATATTTAACTTGACGTAGATTAGGTTTGAGGTGAGTGAGGAGGCCATAAGAGGTTAAAAATGTGGTCAAAGAATGCATTTCAAGGTTTCAGGAGAAAAAATATCCTAGAGACTTATAGATCTCAAACTATATTCTGCTAAACTCCAGGAATTTCCAAGGGTCTTTTGAAATAAAAATAGGGTCATTGTATATACCTGGTCTGAATCTTGCCTTAATTGCACTAAAGAGTAGGGATTCACAACCTCAAAAGGGTTGAAAATAATTGTCATGGATATAAAAACTCCTAAGCTAAATTCAGAATGTTCATGTTTCCAAAAACCAGAAGGAATTCAAATCCTCATTGGCCTTAATTGACTCACCTGTAAAATGGTAGTGGCAAACAGCAGTGACTGAGACAGCTAGGGGCAGATACTGGAATAAAAAAGATCTGAATTTGAATCCTGCCTGAGGAAGTCATGTGTGAAGCAACGCAACCCCGAGCAAATCACTTAAACTCTCTGTGCTTCCGTTTCCTCATAGGTTAAACTGGAATAATAGAACTTACCTCACAAGTTTGTCATGAGGATCAAATGAGGTAATATATTTGCATATGCAAAGCTTAAAGTGACATACAGATCGACAAATTAAAAAGCATTTATTAATCGCTTACTATATACCAGGTGCTATCCTAAGTGCTGAAACAAAGAAAAGCAAAAACCATCCCTTTCCTTAGGGAGCTCATATACTAATGGGGAAGACAACATGCAAATAACTGTTCACATACAAGATACATACAAGATATATAGCGTATAAACGGTATGTAGTCTCTGAGAGAAGGCACTAACCTTCCTGCTTCTCCAGGGGTGGGGAACCTGTGGCCTCAAGGCCACATGTGGCCCTGTAGGTCCTCAAGTGTGGCCCTTTGACTGAATCCAAATTCAAAGGGCCACACTTGAGGACCTACAGAGCCACATGTGGCCTTGAGGCTGCAGGTTCCCCACCCCTCTTCCCTTCTATTTACTCTCCTTTAAACTGCTGCCCAAGCCATCTTCCTATTGCAGTACTTTGATTATGTTAGTCTTTTATTTGTAAACCTTCAGTAGATTCCTTTTACCTACTGATCCTGAGATTCAAGGCACTCCATCATCAGGCTCTGGTTTTCCTTGTCTTTTTTTTTTAATTCCCAGTGCTTAGCAATGTGTCTTACACATGGCAAGAGCTTAATAAATGTTTGTGGGGGCAGCTAGGTGGCAGTGGATAGGGCACAGGCCCTTGAGTCAGGAGTACCTCAGTTCAAATCTGGCCTCAGACACATAACACTCACTAGCTGTGTGACTCTGGACAAGTGACTTAACTCCAATTGCCCTCACCAAACAAACAAACAAACAAACAAACAAGAAAAGATTTGCAAATGGCTTTTTTAAAAAAGCAAAAACAACAAAAAATAAGTGTTTATGGAATTAAGTTTCTTTCTTGAATTGATTTAATAAGTTTATTATCAATTCACAAAGAAAGTGATTTTGATGAAATTGGTAGATTACTTAATTAGATGAAAAAGATATTTTGTAACTACAAAATCCTAAGCAGATATAAAGTGTCATCATAAAAGAAGTGTTGATAGACATTGACAGGGCTGAACAGGTACAATAATTCACAGGGTCATGAGGTCATAGGAACATATATCTAGTGTTGGAAAGGTCCTCAAGTTCAAATCCCAGATGAAGTCCAAATGAGGCCTAGCAGTAACTTTCCCAAGTTCACGCAGGCAGCAAGTATCAGAAACAGGATTTGAACGCAAGTCCTTTAACTCAAGGGCAGCTAGGCAGCACAGTGAATAGAGTACCAGGCCTGGAGTCAGGAAGATTCATCTTCCTGAGTTCAGATCTGGCCTCAAACACTTACTAGTTGCATGACCCTGGGCAAGTCACTTAACCTTGTTTGCCTTAGTTTCCTCCCCTGTAAAAGGAGCTGGAGAAGGAAATGGCAAACCACCCTAGTATCTTTGCCAAGAAAATCTCAAACGGGGGTCATGAGGAGTTGGACACAACTGAAATGACTGAACAACAATATCCTCTGACTCAAGAGAAAGTACTCATTCCACTGGAAACTGTGGTTAATTCCCTTGGAAATGGATGTTGTTGACAATGCTCAGTAGAGCTATAGCCAGCGTGAGGTGAAAGGAGCTTTGACTTAGGGTGCTGACAAGAAAAGGGGACCTATTTGAGGCAAGGGTTTGCTGGTAAATGCTTAGGCTCTCAAAAATGTACACAGGACACACTTTAAAGTTTAATCTCCATGATTAACATGTTTTCTATCACTTTCTTAAGTCTGTACAATCAACACAACAGTCAATCGAGGGAATTGAACTTGATTTCTAGTGTTTGCTGATTTACTAGTCTTAATGTTCACGCTGAAATTTTAACAATGGTGTACTTGAGCCAGTGTGGAGCTGGTTCCAGAACACCCCTGCTTGACAGGAAATTTCTTCCCTGGGACAGTCCCCCCAACCCATTGTCTTTGTCTAAAATCTTCTCCTTCAAGCCCATCCACTACATGATACAACTGCCTCAGTTTCCTCATAAGGAAACTAAGATGTCTAAATTCTAAATTCTAACATTTCTTCTAGCTCTAAACCTAGGATCCTGTGGTCCTACAAAGTTGAGAAAGTGCTTTAGCTAGGTAGTGCAATAGATAGAACATTGGGTCTAGAGTCAAGAAGACCTGAGTTGAAATCCTACATGAAACACTTACTAGCTATGTGACTCCAGGCAAGTCACCTTATCACAGGGCTTCCTAAACTTTTTCCACTCATGACTCATTCAGCACTTCTTAAACTGTGGGTCATGACCCATGACCCTGTTTGCCTCAGTATCTACAACTGTAAAATGGGGATGATAACAGCACCTACCTCATAAGGCTGTCATGAAAATCAAGTGAGATAATATTTGCAAAGGGCTTAGTGTAGCACCTGGTTATTTTACTGTTGTTCAGTCATGTCTAAATCTTCATGATCCCATTTGGGGTTTTCTTGGCAAAGAAACTGGAATGGTTTGCCATTTCCTTCTTCAGCTCATTTTACAGATGAGGAAACTGAAGCAAATAGGATCACACAACTAATAAGTATCTGAGGCTGGATTTGAGCTCAGATCTTTCTGACTCCAGGCCCTGGTGCTCTATCCACTGTACCACCTATAATAGATAATAAATATTTGTTCCCTCTCTTCCCTTTCCCTTCCTTCACTTCAAAAATCACCAACCACTTCCATTTAAAAAATAGTTAAGTGCACAGAAACTTGAATCTGTGAATTTTTTCCTTATTATTATGGCAAAACATTGAGTGGTTTTTAACATCCTACATATGTTTGAGATTTAATGTCTTCCATAATGGTTAATGGCTTTAGATTCAATGCCTTCCATAATCTGGATCTTATCTGCCTTCCAGTGTTACTTGAATTCTAATTTAAAAAAACTTCTATAAAAAAGTATGAGGAGTGATGATACTGCAGTAATAGCTCACAATCAGAGTTTACTTATCCTTCAGTCTAATAATAACAATCGTAGTCAGCATTTATGTAGCACTTTAAGATTTGCAAAGCTCTTTCCATATATTAATTAATTAGTTCCTTACATTCTCGAAGTGGATGGTATTATCATCTCCACTTTACAGATGAGGAAACTGAGGCACATAGGGATTAATTTGTATTCATAACCTGCCCAAGATGTCCACGAACAGATTTCCAGGATCCAGGAGCTTTGACAGGGAAAAGAAATACATCTTTATTTTCACTACCCTCTAAATGAAATTAGCTTTTACTTCAAATGCTTAAAAACATTATTCTGAAAAGCAGTCCCTAGATTGTCACAGGTTCACAAAGCTAGCAAGCATGAGGCAGAATTTGAACTCAGGTCTTCCTGACTCCAGGCCCAGTGCTCTGTCCCAAGCTAGAACCTGGCTTCCTAAAGTCATACAATAAATAATACAATAGTTGTCAAAGGTGATACATTGGCAGAGTTTATTTGCTATGGTTTTTTTTAATCGTTATCTGAAAATAGCAAAAGAACATACAAGTTATACAATGGTGCTGGAGGCAAAAGAAAATCAGTGTCAAAATAATTCTTGTGGATGGGTGCCTTTTTGAAGACCAGCTGTCTGTTTTGTGTTTAAGTTCACAATCTAAAAAGAAAACTCAGTCTCAACAAAACTAAACATACAAATCTACAAATCTGAATTCAACTCCAGCAACAGGGAAAATAATTAAAATTCCAATATTCCTAGGAAAGAAACCACCACCACCCAAATTCAAAGTTGTATTCCAATATCTATCAAATTACTTCCTACCCCTCTCTGTGTTTCACATTTCTCAACCATGAAAAATGGGATTGGATTAGATGGTCTTTAATGTCTTTTCTAGCTCTAACAATCTGTGATTCTGTAGGTCTATAATGGTTTCTAATTTACTTATAATTGCCATGAATGTCATTTTTTTTTCAGTTAGCAAAATAAACAACTAAGTTTCCCAGTAAATCAATTATATAGCTGCCTTCCTCTACTAAAATGCTACTTGGATGCCTAATCATGGCCTGGAGGTGTTCTTGAGTTCTGAAGGGCTGCCATGTTACCATTATGAACGTTCACTATCCCATGTAAATTTCAATTACAGCTGATAAATATGTCTGCCTCCTTGTGAGGAAGCCAGTCATCTTCCATAAATGTTTATGATCATTCTGTGCAACTCTTGTCCACCTGATCCCCTGAGTTCACCTGAAGGAACCTGCTCAACATGCTAGGGGGTAGGGGAAGGATTTGTCAGAAGGATGGGCTAGTGGAGCACACTGGCTGTAGAATAGCAGTCTGTCTTTCTTGTCACAAGACCAGCCCATCTTCTTTTACAACATATTAATCTAAGAGCATAAAAATATTATTCAGTAATAGAGATTGAGTCCATTTCTGACCTGAAGTAGTGAAGATCTCTATGTTCTGAACATTTTCAGATCAAAACCTTCTGACTTAACTTGACTGGTTCTTATTCAAATGTTATCATCATTTTGAGAAAGAACATCAGAATTTTAGGACCACAAGTAACTGTTGCAATCACCACTTCCTGTTCTTTCAACGCCCATTTCTATCCTCATTTGTCATCGCTGGAGAACTTAAAATGCTTGGCCTCTCAAATGTTACTGAGTAAACTTTCAAAGGCTTTATGCTTATCCAACACCAGAAAAGAACCCATGGAAATCAGAATTTTAAAAAATTGTCATCAAAGATCTAAGAAAAAGGAGAATAATAAGGAGAAGAGGAACAAATTCTTGTATTAAAAAGAAATAAAATTATAGGCCTTTAAAGATTTCTCAAGAAATAAAGTTGTACTGGAACAATGCAACCTTATCTTTTCAAGTTGTTTAAGAGTTTAAAAGTACCATTTAAAAAAAAACAAAATCTCTAATAATATGAGACAAAAAAGAAAGACAAATTTAAGCAGGTCTAGCTTACACTTTAATTAGATGTGATCTATTGTTCTAACCAACAACACACATATCCCACAATGTAAAACCATACTATTTACATATAAGGTAAGTCTAAGGTGTGATTTTTGCTTCAATGCTTGTGGTTTTATTGTGACTCATGTGTCTCAGCTCTGTTTATCAAAGTATCTTTTCAACCTCTGGCAGTCTGGTGAAGACTAGGGATCCCTTCTCAGAATAATGGTCCTAAGTAATTGAAGGAAAAGTTAAATTTCATTTAGAGATTAGTGGAAATAAAGATGTATTTGTTTTCCATATCCAAGCTCATGGATCCCCTGAAATCTGTCCATGAACCCCCTGGATGGGTTAAGATTGCAAGTAAGGAACACCTGGTTTACAAGAGAACATTGTACACAATAACAGCCACATTATGCAATGACTAATATTGATAAACTTAACCCTTACCAGCAATACAAAAATCTAAGACATCTCCAGAGGCCTTGTGATAGAAAATGAATTGCTATATTTTTCTCTTCTGTTGAGTTTTGTTTCCTCTTTCTGATGGTTCCTCCTATTGGTTTTAATTTTTACTTACAACACCACTAATGTGAAAATATGTTTAATAGAAATGTAAATGTATAGCCTATGTCAGATTGTGCTCCATCTTGGGGAGGGTGGTGGAGAGGAAGGGGGAGAAAAATTTTAAACTCAAAAGCATATGGAAGTGATTATTGATAAATCAAAATAAATTTTTTTAAAAAGAACACCTGGTTTAAGTCAATGTTATTTCTTTTAAGTCAAAAGAGAAAGTAAAGACTATCTACTTTGGTTTGCAAAGTGGTGAGCAAAGTTATGTTATGGTGGCACTTAATACAATGGCGGCCATTGACTGTATTTTGATGCTATGGTTCTAGGCTTTAAGCCAGATGCTCTGGCAACCAATCTTTGAAATGCTCAGTGCTTATACATCTATCAGGCTAAGGGGATAGGAGTGGGATGGATTGTTGGAAGACAGCCTTTCAATTCTAAGATTACAGGAGCAACTCAGGGAATATATTATCTCTCAAATACATTCTCAAGAAGAATGGAAGAGGGTCACTGAGCAAACATAATAATAGAACTACCATATAGATAGCACTTTTATCACCTCATTTGATCCTCATAGCATCCTACAGGTGGGGAAAATGAGATTAAGGCAGGTTAAATGACTTGTGCAGTCATCTAGCTACTGAATATCTGAGGCAGAATTCAAACTTAGGTCTTCCTGACTCTAAGTCCAATGTTTTATGCACTCACTGTGACATCTAACTGGAGAAGGGTTAGAAGAGTGAGGAAAGCAATCTCCCTCATCATTCCTAGTGTGACTATGAATATCGGCAGCAATTAGTCAAAATCTGAGACAGAGGCAATAGAAAGCTCAGCCAAGAGTTAGCTGGGTAAGCAAGAGGTCCCAATGAGAGTGGCTCTTTGGGAAGCAAAGATGGCAGAGTTTATCCTTTCATTGTGTCCCCGATGCCACTGCCATCACTACTACTGCTACCAGACATGTCATAAGAAACGAGCTGCCGGTGGCATTTCAGAGTCCAGCTGGGAGTCAAGTTTGTGAGGGACAGGGATGGGAATGGTATTCCATGAAAGGACAAATATGCTGCAGAAGCCAGGCTATTTCTAGCCTCCAGCTAAGTTTACAGCAAGGAAGACATCAAAGATGGTGGTATAGCTAGAATCTATAGATCAGGTTTGGATCTGTCCAGTTACTACCATTTAGAGGCACAGATGGAAAGTACCGCATTTTTGAAAGGTACAGATCTGACTTACAGTCAACTGTAAGTAGGGCAAGTTATTATGAACGCTACAGCACAGTGGTGGGAAAGAGATACTCTTAATGATAAAAAAATTTACTTGCTAGGTCACACGGGTAAATGAACTAAAGTTCGAAGAGATTTTACTTCGCTGATTGTTGCCACAGAAACATCCTGCTTGATACCTGATTCTTAAAGGCCTCTTGGTGTTGGCTCTGCATTCAGCTATTGACATCTCTGAGGAACTGAGGATTACAGAGCAAGAAAAACAAAGAGCTCCTTCATTTATTTAATGGAAGGCCACAATATGGAACAATGAAAATGGCGCTCTATTTGGAGTCAAAGGATGTGGGTTCAAATCCTAATTCGGTCACTTACTATCTGTATGACCTTAGGCAAATCCCTTGACCTTTCTGGGTGTCAATTTGCTAATCTATAAAATGAAGGATTGGACTGGATGACCTCTAAGGTCACTTCTAGCTTTAATTCTATGATAAAGGAGGAATAAACTACTGTATTCATTATGAATATCTTCTGTGAGAAAATGATACAGTTGTCAATTATGTAATCCAAGGTTATGGAAGAAGTTTTTGTTCTTTTATGTTGTAGATTTATATACAAGATGTCCCAAAAGATTTAGTATAATTTTAAGCTTCATTAGTTAAAAAGCATTCCAGGAGGACATTGTACCTGACAGTAACAGCAGTATTGTAGCTATGATTAACCATGAAAACTTAACTACTCTAATCAATACAATGATCCAAGATAATTCTAAAGGACCTATGATGAAAAAGACTATCCAGAGAACTGATGAACTCTAAGTGCTGACTGAAATATACTTTTTCCACTTTTTTTATTTCTCTTGCTTTTTTAAAAAGTAACATGACTACTATGGTGAACTGATAATTAATTTATGAAATTTTGAAATGGGGGCAGGCATATCCTGTTCTTTGGGTACTCACCAGGAAAGGCCATGATTAGCTGTGGGAAACAAGGTGGCAACCACATTTTAATTAAACACAGAGGACATGGGGACAAAAAGCCCACAAAAGTAGAGACAAGATGTGAAAAGCAGTACAGAGGTAAATGGTGGTGTGGGGATGGGGAATGTGATGATAAAGGAAGGCAGTGTGAGGAAGAGGCTGGGGAGGGGCAGAGACAGAGAATATCACTCCCGTAACCATGGATTAGAGTTGGGATTACTGGGCAACATGGACCTGAGGGACAGGGAAAATGGCTTGTGGTGGGATATAGGGGCAGGAGCTTGAGGTCTCATTTTTATAGGTATTTTTGGGGAAACAGACCGACACCTATCTGAGCCACATTGAGGTTGGTTCACTATCACATCCAAATTATTTCGAAGTTATCGGTAAAACTCCAAAGTTGCCATCTCCAAGTTATCAGGGACCTTTTTGCTGTTTTGGTGCTCTGGAGCTATAAGGTCTAGATATTGTCTGGAATTCACATATCACAGGACACGAATTTTTAACAAGTAGTGCCTAAATGGTTTCCTCTGGTTCAGCGCATATTTGGCACACAGGATGTGAACTTTAGTCAACACATGATACAGTTTGTAAGTTATGCTCCTTTGATCTTCAGGACAGCTTCCAGGTTCCCCTGTGCAATCTTATTTAATGCTATTGCTCCTTTATATTGGCTACCTATAGAAGTTATGTACTATACTGACTAGAAGGGGAAGAGGGTTATGGTCAAGGGAACCAGAACAAGATACAATTTTAACATATATGGAAATATGTTTTGCATGACTTCACATGTACAAATGATACCATATTGCTTCCCTTCTTATTCAGTGAGGGAGAGAAGGAAAGAATTTGGAACACAAATTTTTTTTTAAATGAATGTTAAACATAAATAAATTTTAAAAGAAATAGCTAAAAAGTTTTAATAGCTTAAAATTGCACTAAGACTTTTGAAACATCATGTATATTGCTACATCTTGTCTATCTATGTTTTCTCTAAGTCTAGAAAGAGCAGCTGGGTGATACAGTGGATAGAGTGTCAGGCTTGGAGCCAGGAAGACCTGAGTTCAAATTTGGTTTTGGACACTTACCAGCTATGTGATCCTTAACAAGTGACTTAGCCCTGTTTGCCTCAGTTCCTCATCTGTAAAATGAGCTGGAGGAAGAAATGGCAAACTATTCTAACATCTTTGCCAAGAAAACCCCAGATAGGGTCACAAAGAGTCATACATGGCTGGGGGAAAAAAAGTAAGCAAGATTAATCTTGGGTAAATGTACTGACTTAAAAGGAGGAGATAAAATTCCAGAATTTCAACTATGCTATTATCTAAAGTAAATATAAAAAATCATGATAGCAAGAGAAAGAAAACAGGGAAATTACATTCTGTTTTAATGGAACCATAGATAGTGAACTAATATGTACACCAAATGGATAGCATCTAATTTCATAGGGGAAAAGTATGTTAAATTCACAAAGGATATAGTAACACAATAAGTGTAGGAGATTTCATTGTTTCTAAGAGCTAAGCAAATCTAATAGAAAGATAAATGGTAAAATATAGAAATGAACAAAACTATTAGAAAAGGTAGAGCTACAAGACTTATATAATATGGCGAAAGAATGTTAAAGAATAAATACATTTTTTTCAACTGCACATGGTTCCTTTACAAAAATGGGCCACATTCTAGGACACCGAGAAAAAGACAAATAAATGAAAAAAGGATGCATATTACATATTATAATGCAATAAAATAATAATTAATGCAGGGAACAAGCAAAAGATTTCTCTAAAGGGAATTTAATTATGACACCACATATTGAGTAGTTTAAAAAGGGAATTATAAAAATAATTAAAATCCAGGAGAAAAAAGGGAACATTGAGATAATATCTGAAAAATTTTCAGATGTAGCTAAGGTAGTCCTCAAAAAAAATAATTCTCTGAAAATGTGTATGAGCAAAATAGAAAAAAAGAGAGTATAAACAGAATATGCAATTAAAAACTAGAAAATCAATAATAACCAAAATTAAGCATGAAACAATAAATCTCAGGAGAAATTGATAAGAAAAAAACAAAGAAAAAACTATAGAAATGAAGAATTAAAAGCATATTCTTTGAAAAGACTAACAGAACTGGCAAACCTTTACCTAACTTTGTCACTGAGAAAATGGAAGAAAATCAGATTTAAAAAACAAAGTGAAATCACAGCAGAGAATAAATAAAAATAATCATCATAACCTATTAGGCTAATCCTTCTAGCTCCTCAGCCAACCAAAAGACTTTTCATCATCACATAATACCAACCCCAAGTTATAACACAAAATACCAGTTTCTGAACATCAAACCAGTTTCTGAATCAGACTGACAAAAGACACAAGCTCTACACAACCCACTCAAAAGGGCAAATTTGAGCATGTTTCCAAGCCTGAATACTTATTGGCCAGTCTTCCCCATTACACTTCTTTTCAAAAAGTGACTGAAATGTCCATGCCCTACCCACTACTTGCCATGTACCCCAAGGTAGTTAAAGACAAAAATGTCACATAAATACCAAAATATACATAGAACTGTCTTCTTGTGATAGAAGGGGAAGGGGAAGAGAATAAGCATTTACGTAGCACCTAATACGTGCAGCCACTTTGCTAAATGTTTTATGACTATCATCTCCTCTGATCCACACAAAAACCCTGGGAGGTAGGTGCTATTATTATCCCCATTTTACATATGGGAAAACTGAGACAAACAGAGGTTAAATAACTTGCCCAGGGTCACACAGCTAGTGTGTGTCTAAGGTCACATTCGAACTTGGATCTGATTTCAGGCCCAACGCTCTATCCACTGTTCTACCTAGTTGCCTCTGTAAAGAAAACTTCAGATAGATAGATTAGATAGATAGATAGATAGATAGATAGATAGATAGATAGATAGATAGATAGACAGATAGATAGATAGACAGACAGACAGACAGACAGATAGATAGATAGATAGACAGATAATAGAGGAATAATAAGCAAATATAATTAAAGAAATAAATGGGTAAACAAAACAAATAAATGGAAGAATGAATATATAAATGTGTAAATAAATACATAAATATGTAAATGAATACTTAAATAAAAATTTTGAAATAAATAGAACAATTAAGGAGTAGTAAAACAAACCATGGCACATGATATAATAGGATATTATTGTGTCATAGAGACAACAAATATGATGAATTCATAGAAGTATGGTAAGACTTGGATTAAAAGGTGCAGAATGAAGTAAGCAGAACCGGGGGGAAATATACACAATGTCACATCACAACATAAAAAGAAAAGACTAAAAAAAAAAACCCAACTGAATGATGCGTGATTAGATTGACCAAGTTTGGTGTCAGAGGAGAAGTGAGAAAATGAACCTCCCTCTTCTCTTGGCAAAGATACTTCCCCTATGTGGAGTGTTGCTCGTGTCATCTGATGGGAGTTGATGTGTTGGTTTTTCCTCACTGCTTTGTTCCTTGTCATAAAAGAAAGTTTGTTTGGCAGAGGAAAGTGATGAACATGTAGTGATGAAGGTGACATAAAAACAAATGATAGCAATAAAAATAAGGCTTTAACAGTGTATTATCAGCGCATACCCAACCTATCTTGGGCTATCTACTTTACAGAACTGTTGGGAGGCTTGGATGAGATAATCCATTGAAAGTGCTTTGTAATCATTTGTAAATGGTAATGCTGTCAATAAGAGGGCTCGAGGGTAAAGGCTATGCCTTTTTGGTTATGAAGTACTTAACAGTCACGGAAACTTAATGCAAAAGAGATTGCTGAAAGTCAGCTACTCCAATGTTTCAGTCTATATACACACTTGTCAATTTTCAGGGACATGGGGCCAAGGGGTATACAATATAGTCATTTGTTTGGGCACATGGGTTTCTACTCACCCACAGACACAGTTGTGCTACCTTTCCTTGTCTCTATTCAAATATTTCAAATATTTGACACCACATATTTTCAAATATTATCAAAAGGTTGTGAAAAAAACCCAGACATATAAAAAGCAAGGATGTCTTTGGTGTATGCAGATTAGAAACTGTAAGGGACTTTATAGGTCATCTATCCCAACCTGATCATTTTACAGATAGGCAAGGGATGCCCAAAGAGGCTGACTTGTCTAAGGTCACACAGATTATAAATGGTCTAATATCCGCCTTCTGCAAGAAGCCTTTCTTAGTACTCCTTCTCTCTCAAACTGTTTCCAATTTATCTTGTATATCAATTCATCTTTGTTTTCCAGTATAATTGTTCAAATTATGTCAAGAGGAATCCATCTTCCCATGGTAAAAGTTAATAACCAGTTATTTTGGAATATTCAATCTCTGTGAACTCTCAGGTGTTTACTACTTATATCAACACTAGCAGCTGAAATTTGTAGACTGTTTCAATATGAGATCCCAGATTTGAAACTAGAAGAGTTCTTTTACAATTTACAGAGCAGGGAGCTGAGTTACACAGGAATCTTGGCACCACACCTCTTTCTCCTCCCCCTTAGCTCCACTAATAGTAGACTCATATGGGAACATAAATTCATCACTGAATTCCAGTTCATTTGGGAAGGGCAGCCATATAGTATGAAAGGCCCTAACCTCTGCTTGTATCATGCACAACCAGAGTAGTGAAAAAAAATGGCTAGTTTTTATATAACCCTTTAAGGTCTGAATAGCACTTTATATATGTTATCTCATTTGGTTCTCATAATAATACTGAGAGATAGGGGCTATTATTATCCCCATTTTACATATGAAGACACTGAAAAAGAGATTAAGTGACTTCTTCAGGATCACATAAGTATCTGAAGCTGGATTTGAACTCAGGTCTTCCTGACTCTAGGTCCAGCACTCTATATATTGTGCCATCTAATTGCCTCCAGGTTTCAGCCAACCAGGGAGGGAGACAAAACAAAGAGGGGAAGAATGTTTTTTCCAAGGAGGGCACATTGCAAAACCCTAAAATAAAAAATGATGCCTAGAGCAGGAAGCATCTCTACTGGATGGATTGTAACGGAGAGATACTTGTTAAGGTCCTCCTCCACTCCCAGCTAAGATTTTGGGGATGGGGCACCAGGAAGCATTTTCACAGGCTACACTTAGAGGGTGACATTTTATAGAGTAACTGGGTCAAGGAGAGCTGTAGGTGAAAAGTATTCCAAACTCTATATACCTGCAATCCATTATTTAGGGCTGGCAAAACTGATTCAAGAACCCTGAGACATAGAATCCCTAGCCAGCAAAATCCACAGAAAAGGAACTAAAAATAAGTTTATATCGAGGCCAGGGCCAGAAACAAAGTTACATCTAGGAGAGAATCCATGCAGAGAGGCCCCAGTACCTAACAGTTGGTGCCAAGAACCCAGAGAAGAATCTCTGAACCTTTATATTAAGGTGACCCTTTCATCCAATTTCAGAACCCTTGTATCCACCCCACCCTCTACGACATACACTTCAAAATTTTCTTTAAAGAATCTAATGGTGATTATTGTTTGGTAGTAGATGGGTAAATGAAATCCCTCTCTGTTCTTCCCTCTGTAAAGGGCTTAGACTTTAGGGAACCCCTTTAGGCTAGGTGGTGTGATGAGAACAGGAATCCAGCAGATGGCACTAGAAGATGGCATCAAATGCGGCTTGGCCTGAAAATGAGATGGGGTCATGTTGTGGTGCCAGTCACTTCACTGCACCTAAAAGCCTGCAGAGAAGGAAAATTCCACACTTAGAGATCCAGTAATGATAAGAGAATAGTCACAGTTAACTCTGATTGATATAAAATCCAAGACAGTGTTGTAGCAGCTCTACTTAATTTTAAAAAAACAATAATTTTTACAGTATCACAGAATCTTAAGTAATAAGAGATTAAGATTAATTAAGAGATTACTTAGATCAGTGGTTTCAAATTCAAATAGGAAACAGGATCCCTGCAGACTACATATTAACTTAGGAAACCACCTACTATGTTCTATTGTGTTTTTATTTATTTTGTTAACTCTTTCCCAATTACATTTTAATAGGATTTGGGCCTCACTCAAGAGTGTTGTGGGCCAGATGCTACCTGTGGGTCATGTTTCTGACATCTCTGACCTAGTTCACCCTTCCTGCCCCAGTAATGTCTTGTTCAACAGCATTCATAACAGGAAATCAAACAATCTCTAAATGATTATTTCCAACAACGGAGAATTCATGACTTGTTAAGGTAGCATGCTACACTATTAGAGAGGTCTGTTAACCCATATTTTAACTGAGGCTAGATAGTACAGACTATAGAGGAAAGAACATTAATTAGCCTGGGAGTTAGGAGATCTGGGTTCTACTCTGAGAACTGCCTGAACTTGCGTCTACTAAGTCACCTGACGTTTTAAGGCCTCAGTTTCTTCATTTGTAAACGAGATCATTAGATTTTACAATCTCTAGGTTCCATTCAAGCTCTAAAATGTCATGATTTCAGTTTAGTACTAATGTGCTATATTAAACAGATTGGCTAGAATCAATTTATGGCATCTTATTCTCTAATTCAGCTTCTTCATAACATGAAAAAAGCAACTATGACCGAGAAGTGAAAAACACTATTCACACTCACATATCTACATATATATGTTGTCTATTCATGTGTGTATATAATTTACTTAAATATATACATGTGTGCATGTATGTAAGATATCTCTGTATACAGTGGTAGCTATTTTCCCTGAGGGGAAAATACCAATTGCCTTACTGCATCATGAAGTCTTCTTTTTAAGGTTCATAGAAAAGGTAAAGGTCAAAGCAATTTGTTTTCCCATGTGAATACTAGCTAAGTAAAACCTGGCATGAGTATTTTCAGATGGTCCTGGCAAATGAATTATTTTTCATCTAAAATTTAACCCGTGTCTCTCTAGATTTTTTTTTCCAGCTCAACCAACAATTTGATAAATACTTTAAATCAAATGAGGAGCAGCAAGACTGTACTTTATTACATTTTCACAGTCAAAAACATTTAACAACTTCAGTTTATGGTGATATTATCAGGGTTATTTTTATATAATCCAAGGTTAAATAGAAATCCTTTTTACAATGAGACCTTAATTAAATGGAAATGTGTATATATATTATGTGGCAACTCATATAAACACACATACAATGAACTAATGTTTGAATTTAGATTAATGCTTGAATTTAGATGGTTAGTGTCCAGTGTTAATTTTTAAAATTATTATTGAGTTTAAACCAAAATGCCCTAGAATTCAGTTGTAAAATGAATACACATTTGAGTTAATAACTATATTTCCTGATAAATAATACTATAATGAAATGAGTATTTTTTTTAGTATGTTTTACAATGAACATTAGAAAATCCTTCAGGCATTGGTTTATTCCAGAATGTTAGCTAATTGCAGAAGTGTTACGAAATTCAATTGAGATAATGTATGTAAAGCATTTTGCAAACCTTAGAGCACTATATAAATGCCAGTTATTATTATTATTATCATTATTATTATTAACCTACAGTCACTAGGCCTTCAGTCTGGAGATAACTTTATTCCCTGAGCCTTCTACTACATTCCTGCTAAGCTAAAGCAATCTTTTAGAGCAATGGTGGGGCATATTGGTAAATGTTTAACAACCAGACTCCCTAAAAGAAAAAAAAAGGATGCATATAGTTTTGAATTTAGTCTGCATCATTAACAATTTCCTAAGTCTAGACAATCAACAAAACAATAAATTAAGTCCTAATTTGTGGCAATTGCTGATTTTTTAAAAATTTTCAATTCAATTTCATTTTATTTTCAGTTCCAAATTCTCAGTTGCTGATTTCTGAGGTGTAAATGGTCATATTGAAAATTTGGCCAACAGCTCTCAATAGAGCTGGCTCCAGTACTCCTCTGGTTAAACAGGAAAGTGTATTTTGTGAACATATGTAAGACTAGTAACTCAGCTCACTATCATCATCATCAAAAGCATTAAGTACATAATTTCAATGAAGTAATATTAATATGCAAGGCACAATTCTAAAAGAATTAAATAGGTTATCCCTTACAGCCTAGGCAGAAAGTTTGCAGAAAACACATAGACATAACAACAAAATAAAAATACATCATTACTGCACAGATGTTGTTGTTTAGTCATTTTCAGTCATGTCCTACTCTTTGTGACTCCTTTTTGGGATTTTCTTGGCAGAGATACTGGAGTCATTTATTATTTCCTTCTCCAGCTCATTTTACAGATGAGGAACTGAGGCAAATAGAGTTGAGTGACTACCTCAGGATCACATAGCTAGTAAGTGTCTTAGGCCAAATTTGAACTCAGGTCTTCCTGACTCCAAGCCCCATGCTCTATCCACTGCGCCACCTAGCTACCTAATGCACAGATATCCCTTGACATTATTTTCATTCCATTTTGGAATTTCATTTAATATTACACAAACAAAAGAAAAAATATAATACTTAATATTTTACATTACAACTAGAAAATCCTGGATGAACACCCCTGCAGTGCTGTGGCTGTCCAATGGACAGAAACAACTGAGTCTGGAGATGCCACAGAATTGTTTTACAATGAACATTAGAAAATCCTTCAGGCATTGGTTTATTCCAGAATGTTAGCTAATTGCAGAAGTGTTATGAAATTCAAATGAGATAATATATGTAAAGCATTTTGCAAACCTTAAAGCACTATATAAATGCCATGTATTATTATTATTCATTTATTAACATTCATTTCTTCCCATTATTATTATTATTAATAGGTCTCTATTGAACTATTGGACCTCTTGGACCACTAGGTTCAAGTTTTATAGAACAAATCCTTTCATTAAGGGGATTTGTTCTGTGAAGTTTAGATTCAGTCAAATGGCTGCACTTGAGGACCTAGTGGGCCACATGTGGCCTCAAGGCAGAAGGTTCCCCACACCTAAAGTCCAGAAAGTATAAGTGGTAAAGGGAATCAAAATGTGAAAATGGAAGGATACATTCTCCTGTATCCTCTCCCTCCCGCTATCAAGGTATTCCTCCAGTATTACAAGAAGCAATAGCCTTCACCTACATAATCTTTTATTTTTATTTATGCAAATAGGCTCAGGCAGCTAGGTGGCACAGTGGAAAGAGTTCCAGGCTGGAGTCAGGAAGCCTCATCTTCCTGAGGTCAAATCTGGTCTCAAATACTAGCTGTGTGACCCTGAGCAAGTCACTTAACCCTGTTTGCCTCAGTTTCCTCATCTGTAAAATGAACAGGAGAAGGAAATGGCAAACCAACCCAGTATCTTTCCCAGAAAACCCCAAAATCAGTCACAAAGAGTTGGGCATGCCTGAAAAACAACACAACAATAACAACAAATAGGCTCTGGGCTTACTCTCTCAACCTTCACTGGACCTGGTAGGCCGAGTCCCCAGAAGGTGACTGGCTACTTTTCCCCTCAAGGTACAAGGGGACAGTACACTCCTCCCATCAATTATCAGTTGATAGTATTTAGCCAAGCAAATGTAATTAGCTTTTACCAAGACGGTATGGTTAGAACAGTTGTTTAAAAATATATTCCCCCAAAGGGTAGAATACACTCTTGAAGTACATACAGAGACCAGGGGGAAATGTATTCAGGCTTTGGAAGTACACGTGGCAAAGGAGTAACCCACAACTCCTAGTTGGATGGAAATCCTTTCCCCTTTTGTGGAGTCCTGAAGTCTTAGCTTTCTAGCATAGCTGTCTGCTGGGCTCTGTGTAGAACTCTGAAGCTGCCTTTCCTCAGTGTGTCTATATATCCCTGGCTCCCAATGCAGATGCTACAGTCAGCTGTTCCAGAGACATAGACAGAAGTCAGAGTATTCTGGAAATTTCAAAATTCACAAGTTCTTCCTCTGGTCAAGAGGACATGGAGGGATGAGACAGAGGACAAAAGTCCTCACTTGAAAGGATGCTGAAGAAATTCCCACCACGTTAACTGACCACGACTATGCAATTGAGCAACAAGACCTTGGACCTGGAATCTACAGATCCCACTTTAAAAGACACTTGAGTTTCATACTGAAATAGAAGAACATTATGAATATGCTGATAACATCTCCTCCGCCTGAGAGGATGATGCCTTCACAATACAGTCCCTACAACCTCAGAGATACTAAGCCATGTCAGTCAATCTTAACAAGTGCCATTGCTATCCTAAAGAAGCCCCTATCACTTCTCTGTAAATTCTCTTTACTAGCATAAAATCTCACATCGTTTTCTTATTGTGAATGTTAATTTGTTATTTTGTTGTTTGCTTTGAAATGTATTATGGATATCACATTACATATAGCGTGAATAGAGAGGGGTGCTGGTGTCACCAAATGATAAGGAGGTAAATGCATCTATATGCCTCATATGAACTCAGGGGGTACAAAAGATGTTTTAAACCAAAACATACTTATCAAATGCCTGCTATGTACCAGACAGTGGGCTAGCTACTGGGGATACTAATATAATGAATGAATCAAACAATATTCCCAAGAAGCTTATATTCTAACAGAGGAGAAAACAAGGACATTTATAAACATACAAAGAATAAATATAAAAAGAATGAATGCAAAGTAGTTAAAATACAAGAGAATTTAAGAGATTGAACTAACAGTTGGGGATATCAGGAAAGATTTCACGTAGAAGGGATGTCTGAACTGAGTCTTAAAAGAGAAAAAAAAAATCTTATGAAGGTGAAAATGGAGTGTATTCCAAGCATAAGGCATGGCTAATGCAAAGGCAGAGAAACAGGAGATAGAGTACCATATGTAAGAAACAGAGTGAAGTTGTAGCACTGTTAGAAAGGATTTTAAAGGCTTCACAGAGGCACTTATATTTGATTCTAGAGGCAAGTGGAAAACATTAGAGTTTAATGAGTAGGGGAGTAACATGGTCTAACCTGATGATAAGGAAAATCACCCTGCATTTTAGGCAGGAAAACCAATTAGGGCAGTATCATTATTAAATATTGTGCATTGTTATAGCTGGGGCAGTTAGGTGGCACAGTGGATAGAGTGCTAGTCTTGAAATCAGACTCATCTTCCCAAGTTCAAATCCAGCCTCAGATACTTACTAGCTATATGACTCTGAGCAAGTCACTTAACCCTGTTTGCCCCACTTTCCTCATCTGTAAAACGAGCTGGAGAAGGAAATGGCAAACCACTTCAAAATTTTCGCCAAGAAAACACCAAATGAGGTCACAAAGAGTTAGACATGACCGAAAGGACTGAACAACAAAAACAAAAATTGTTATAGTTGTGGAATATCAATGTCTTATATTATTGTTACCTCAGCAATAACTATGTACAACTCTGAATTGCAAACAGTGAAATTTACTATGTGCAGAAGAATGGAGAGGGCAAATGTAGCCTTATTTGTACTTACTTTGATTAAGGTAAAGGCGTTCCTGCTGACATATCATCAATCTACCACGTAAGCAAAAATGCCAAGAGTGTAATGTAATGTTAAAAAAAAATGCCCTGAGAGAGTGTAATGTCTAGCACTACCAAGCTGGACAAACATCACTGGGAGGTTTGGCATGGCAGCCAAAAAGAGCATCACAGGACCATTCCAATGATTACCCCCTCCCCTGGTTTGGCTTCCTTTCTCTGAATCTGAAACCCTCACATCTATGAGGGCCTCGTTCTTATAGTACTTGAAAAATACAGAGTTAAGAGACATGTTAGTCATTCGATCATCACTGATTTAGCATCTACAATGCCAGGCACTGTCCTAAGTCCTGAAGATACAAAGAAAGGCAAAAGACACCCTTGCCCTCAAGGAGGAGCTTATAATTGAATAAAGGGAGCATAACATAAAAAAGGAAGCTGAAAAAGTGCAGGGGAGGGAAAGATACTCAGAGTAGGGGCATGATGAAGAAATCCAGAAGTCCAGCTAGGTGGGAAACGAAGAGATGACTGGCCTGGGCACCATCCTACAATGGAAGTTTAGGAAGGAGTTAACCGCCCTCCCTCAGAGGGATAGAGGGACTCCAAGGGCAGCTGGAAATTCCAACTGATTTTCTAACTTATATTTCAGATCAAACATCTGAGAAAATTGTTTTAACTTGTTTTTCAGAAGATCAGTCTGTAATTTTCAAATTCAGACCAGATAGAAGTTTATAGTAATAGCAATGCCCCACTTCCCATCTTACAATAAATCCCTCTGAATGGCTTATAGTCATGCTCAGTTTCACTAAATATCCTTACCCCCGCACGGATAGAAATACAAGGGTGAAATAATTACTTGAAAAAAAAAATCAAACATTTCCTAAATGCTCTATGAGTCAAAGTTTGTGACTCCCTACTTCTCATGGATATCATTTTGGAGTTCATTTAAAGAATGCAGCTCCTCTATAGAGGGGAACCTCGAGTTCCAAATCCAGTCAATGAGCACACTCCTTCTTATCCAATGGCAGTAGAGATCTGACAGTGCTATATCCACTTGCTTAGCAAACAAGGCTACTCACAATGCCTAGGTGAGCAGGAAGTCACTAAATATCACTGTTCTGCTAAGATGAAGGACCACTAGTTCTTATTATCTCCTTTGGCATTGCACTGTAAGGTCTAACAGGCCTTATAACATGCCCTCAGCACCCCGAAGTCTTGCCATCTACCTTGCAATTGAAACCTCCTATGTGTATTCTCTTCAACAATTAGAATGGGGACTCCTTAAAAGCTTTTCTATTTATATTCCTAGCACCTAGCACAATTCTCGGCCCATAGTATGTAAGCAATAAATGGTGGTGGTTTTTTTTCCTTCTTCCCATTCATGTCATTCATTTATTTAACCTTTTTGTAAGCCCAGCAGTACTGTTTGAACTGTTCTATCTACAAGAGGAAACTGGGAAATCTACAAACAAATCATGACTCCCTTATCATGGTGACATTTTATAAACAATTAACAAATTGTTGCTTTTCGGAATAGGCATTTAAAATTGTTTGCTATTTTTTAATGACGGATTGGTGTCTCCTTTGTAGAAAACAGATATTGCTAAACTTAATACAAAACTTTAGATTTTATATTTCTTGTCCAACACTAGTGACAGAGGCTCTTAAACCTCACAGAAAACATGAAGATAAATTGCATGACTTTGTATATTCAACAGCATTCTCACTGCCCATACCACTCTGAGTCTACAGATCTAAAGGATACTAGAATAAGAACCAGGGGTCACTTTGGACAGCATCAAGTCTAAGTCCCTCATTTTACAGATGAGGAAACTAAGACACAGAGGTTCAATGACTTACCCAGGGTCGGTTGGAAGCTAGATTTGAATCAAAATCTGCCTGACTCCAAGTATAGCACTTACTCCATACTGCAGTGAAATGAAATGTAATTCTTTTTTAAATTTCATTTATTTTTAGTTTTTATAGTTTTCCACTTTTTATAGGATTTTGAGTTCCAAATGTTTTCCCTTTCCCTCCTCTCTCTCCTCCCCAAGATAGCCTGCAATCTCATATAGAATATACATGTACAATCATATTAAACACATTTCCACATTAGTCATGTTGTGAAAGAAGAATCAGAACAAAAGGGAAAAACCATCAGAAAGAAAAAAAGAGAGAAAATAGTATGCTTCAATCTGCATTCAGACTCCATAGTTCTTTATCTAGATGTAGACAGCATGGATGAAATGTAATTCTTTATTATTACTATTATTATTTTAATTTATCAGCAATGACTTCTATAAGATTTTGAGTTTTTAATTTTTCTCCCCCTCCTTCCCCACCTCCCTTCCCAAGACAGTGCCCAATCTGATATAGAATATACATATATATTCCTATTAAACATATTTTCACATTAGTCATGTTGTAAGGAAAAATTGGAACCAATAGGAGGAACCATCAGAAAGAGGAAACAAAACAGAAGAAAAAAAAGCAAATAGTATGCTTTGATCTGCATTCAAATTCCATAGTTCTTTCTTTGGATGTGGATAGCATTTTCCATCATGAGGCCTTTGAAGATGTCTTATATGCTTGCATTGCTGAGAAGAGCTAAGTCTATCAAACTTAGTCATAGCACAATGTGGCTGTTACTGTGTACAATGTTCTCCTGGTTCTGTTCACTTCACTCAGCATCAGTCCATATGAGTTTGAAATCTAATTCTTTTTTTTTTTTTCTCGGTGAGGCAATTGTGGTTAAGTGACTTGCCCACGGTCACACAACTAGTGAGAGTTCTGTGTCTGAGGCCAGATTTGAACTCAGGTCCTCCTGACTCCAGGGCCAGTGCTCTATTCACTGCACCACGCAGCTGCCGCAGTGTAGGAATCTATAAACATTACTATTTCAATTTACAGTTTACAAAATGCTTTTCCTCACAAAAACTTGTGAAGCACATTGCTACCACAGATAATAGATTTGGAGTCAGAGGACCCAGGTTCATGTTCTGATTCTGTAACTTCTTTGTTGTTCAGTTGTTTTAGTTGTGTCTTACTCTCCATTTGGGGTTTTCTTGGCAAAGATACTGGAGTGGTTTGCCATTACCTTCTCCAGCTCATTTTACAAATGAGGAAACTGAGGCAAACAGGGTTAAGTGACTTGCTCAGGGTCACACAGCTAGTAAGTGTCCGAGGCCAGATCTGAGGACTGACTCCAGGACCAGCACTCTATCCACTACTCCACCTAGCTCCTATTTGCATCTTTGGACAAGTGGTTTAATTTCTCTGGGCCTTTGTTTCCTTCTCTGTAAAATGAGGAAATTACATTAGGTGATTTCTGAGGTCTCTTGCCAACTACAAATCTATGACCCTGTAAACCCCATGATAGAGGTAGTTCACATATTATTACTCTGTCTCCCATTTACAGAGGATGAGTAAACACACTCAGAGTTTAAGTGACTTGCTCAAGGAAAATGAACCTATCTATACCTTCTGCCTCTGGATTTAGTACACTAGTCATTAAACTATAGTGCCTCTTTCCATCCTCATCCAAACATTCGCCATCATGCTATCAGGTTTGATTGCTATATGATTTGATCTATTCCTTTGAACACAGTAAAATGACTGTTGCATTCTAGTTATAAATCCCAAACTAGTAATTCATAGTGATTTACCTCCTTGTGTTAAAATATGTTAATATGATGTTCTTCCTGTTTTTATTCTTGAATATAAACTATTATTACAACCATATTGCCTAGGAACCCTTCATGGTTTCTAATAGGCTTCAAGATAGAGATACTTTTCAGACTTTCACCTTTTCCTTTATCAGGGAGAAGATACAGTATTTGCAAGAGTTAGAAAACCTCAGGCAGAAAGACAAAGTATACAACCTGAAGGTACAGATCTTCCAATGTCCATACTTCCAGGGCACCGCGGTTTTTAGGGAGACTCTTTGGAAATTCATTCTACCCAATGCCACAACAATTGTCTATTCCTGCTGTTCACAGGAAGCAGCTTTTGCAGCTCTTTAACCTTGCTTTCTTCTACTTGCTCAACCTGCTTCAGAGTGCTATTAATTGACAAACTGCCAACTGCTCCTCATGCATTCACATGCAAAGTCTCCAATAAACTCAGAACAGAATGTCAAACTGTTCTCCCATCTCAAGAATGTCAACTCTGACATTTTATTCAATTTAGTTTATAGCCAAAATGCCTGTAGATTATACAAAACCAACTAGCATTTTAACTCTCTGTGCTGACAGAGACCAGTGAAAAGTTAATTAAAAGTTTTGTACAAGGATTCCTAAAATCTAAATAGACTAAAGATAGATAACTGATTTAAGAAAACTTTCTATCAGTGATTCAGCCACCAAGTAATTAAAAAGGAAGAAGACACAAACCTCTTTCAAAATATAATAAGGTAACTGATTACCTGTTTATCCAACTTAGGAAGTTCCTAATGAGACCCAAGGGCACCAGAGTATAATATGAAGAGATAATTCCCAAAGCACTTATGAGGAATAAAGCTACTTTATACAAAGAAAAAAAAACTCACCCAAACTGGATTTAGCCATTAGTTTAAAATAATTTTCGGTTTGCTACTATAGATTAACTCCATGCTGCCTAAAGAAAGACCACACTGAAAAATATCTCCCTAAGGGTTGATGACCCTGGAACATTATCCAGTGGTCACATAATCATTAACATAATCACCAATTTATTTGTAGTCCATTTTAGGACTGTCCAAAAATTTTTATGTACATAGACACAATGCTAACAGTTCAAATTACTCTCTGATACTTTAAAGGATCCGATTTCATCTATGTGGGTACTCCCTTTAATAATACAGATTTATGCTGGCTGATTGTGTGACTCATCTTCCCATTAATTTTCCACAGCAGGCCCATTCAACATGATGGGGACTTTCCCCTTGCTCTCTGAATTTTGCATGATGCTAATGAAGCATAAAGAGCAACCACTGGTTTTCCTTCACTCTCACTCATTTTGTGAACAGCCCAGTTTTTGGAGGGTTATACAGCAGGGTGGGCTGGTAAATATGTAATAAGTGGCTCTGCTGAAACATATATGCATATATATGATACACTTTTAGTTTTAATCTGCATCATTAACATTTTCTTCATCACTTTCTTCAGAACAGAAAAGCAACAAAACAATAAACTAAGCCCCCATTAGTAGCCTTTGCAGACTTCTGAGGTATAAATGCTCTAAAAATAGTCATTTTGCAAGCCAGTTTGAGACGGTTCCAGCACACCCTTGGTTATACATCTCTCATATAACAACCTTTATGCAACTTGTTCCATGCAATTTTTTTGCTGGCAGATATGTCAAAGCTTACATGTGATTACCACGTGCCTTTTGATTACCCTAGGGATGATCTTCAAATCAATCCTTTGGAGACTAGGGTATTCTATGACTCATCATCAGACAGCAATAATGAAAAAATGCCATCTTTAAAAAGATTGACCTTTTTATACCCCAAGGAAAGGCTAAGAGTAACATATAGCATCATACAATTTTTTTTTCATGCACTCCAGCTTACTCTCCTATTCAATTCTGGGGCAAGCTCAACGTCCACTCAAATATCTATCCAAAATATTTGTATTGATAGACCATTTACATATAAGGTTATCAATCAAAATATTTGTGGTCTAGAGTTAGACCAAGGGTTTGCAAATTATGACGTAGGAGCCAAATCCAGTCTGTCCTGCTTGATAGCTTTTTATATGGCCTGATAGCTAAAAATAGTTTTTACATTTTGAAAAATACAGTAACATTTTTTAAAATGTAAAAACTATTCTTAGCTACTAGGTCTAATGCATGCATGACTCCTCATCTAGACAATTGGCATTCTTTGTTCATGTAATATTTCCAGTGTGGATAGTTGGGATTAATTCTTTTGAATGATTACGGTTTCACTTAGGAAGCTCTGAAATATTACAAGGCTTAATGTAAACAAAAAAATGTTGTCCACAAATGAACATCTGAGGACAGGGAATCCCTCTTGCATGTGAACTCTGTACTAGGCATCCTCCCTGATAATGAAAAACACCTTAGGTAAGCACACATCTTCATGCCTTACTAGAGATTAACAGGAGGTTGTCAAACAAAATTTCCTGTTACAAGTTTCAAAGAATCTTGTATGATTTTGGCATTTCTATTTTGGAATATCTCCTTTGTTAGAGGATAGCCTTTAAAGTGGCTACAGAATCAAAATGTGTTTATAGTACAAAAACACAAGGAACAATTTTCACTCATCTTTAACTCTTTGTGACCCCATTTGGAGTTTTCTTGGCAAAAATACTGACGTAGTTTGCCATTTCCTTCTCAAACTCATTTTATAGATGAGGAAACTGAGGCAAACGGGGGTAACTGACTCGCTCAGCGTCACTCAGCTAGTAAGTACCTTAGGTCACATCTGAACTCAGGTCCTCCTGACTCCAGGCCTGGGGTTCTATCCACCGCACCACCTAGCTCCCCCATAGGCACACTAGTATCTTGCATTTCTTACAATTTTGAGTCACCTGTGTGAGACTAAATATGTGTCATGTTACAGTGTAGTGTTCATGACAGCCTGTTTCTTTCTACTTTTATCTTCTCATGCCTTTGATGCACCTGAAGCAAAGTGAGGCTGGTGACTTTGCACAGCACTCCTTCACTTAAATCCAAATCACTCGCATGTCACGGCATGACCTGCCTGATGTCATGGTCCTTGTGGAGCATGAAGAACGAACAACAACAAACAGGATTATTCTAATAAGAACTTGTGAGAATGAGAGCACATACACAGGAGCCAAGAGAAATTGCTATTCTCATGTTTGTTAGTTTTGAAATAACATTTAAGATGTTTCTTCATGCTCTGGGTATATTCCTCTTTGAGAAACATGATACTTCAATGCCTTCAAAATTGTGTCACCTCCAGCACAGACATCTTCTGTATACACTTGGTCTATTCCAGCTGTTTCTCCTATCCTTGCTTTCTCTAGTGCCATTTCTATTTCCAGTTATACGCTCACACCAGAGACTACAATGTTAAGACCTCTGATGCGGTGGCTCCACTATCATCAATAGGTAAGCTTGTTATAAAAATCTTTATAAATCTTTTCCTTTTTTTTCTAAATCACTCAAAAATCACATCAACAGTTCCAATAATGCTCAGCACGTAGAGACCCTACTGAAATATCTACAGATTTCTAAAACCTTTTCTATTGCCTTTGGGGCAAGATTTTTCCCTTGTGCACTGACTGTTTTGTGCTCAGTTCATCTAACATTTACATGGCACTTAAAAGTTTACAAAGCACTTTGCATACATGACCTCATTTGAGGCTCAAAACAGTTTTGTGCTGTGACAGTGGGATTTGAATAAAACTCCCTTCCTCCCTTCCTCCACAAAACCAGCAGCGCTCTGCTAGTTCTAAAACTACATGGCTGCAAGGTCTATGGTAGGTATTGTATTCAATTTGCACCAATTATTTTTTCTCCCCTATTCAGATTATCTTTGGCCTAAACAAGATCAAATGAGATAATATGTGTAAAGGCTTAGCACACTGCTTGGCACACAGCAGGCACTTAATAAATGTTTGTTTCCTTTCTCCTCTCATCCTAGAAAATACAAAAGCAAGTTTCCAAATATCCATCTTAAAACATTTAAAGGGTACATTTTTAATGGTACTAATGAAATTATAAACATTAGTATGAAAAAAAATTCTCCATATGATTCTCAAAATATCTAATTTTAATAGGATTTACAATGTCTTAATTATACCAGTATACTAAAAATGCTAATCAAATGCTTCTGCTGTTTTAAAATTTTTTCCCCTCTCCAAAAAATAAAAACTAAAGGCCTTTCTCTAGCATATTCAGCAAAAAGCTTCTTAAATACGCACTGCAAAGAATATTCAAAATGCTTCTATTTTTAGTTACATTCTCCTAAAAGTAATCCTTAATTGAAGCTGGCAACTATTTGGCATAGCTCTGGCAACCCAAGATAATCCCATAGTGGTTAAAAAAAAAAGGGAAGAGAACTCCCACAACTCTCCATCAGCTTCCTGGTGGGTTGTAACAATCTCCTTTTCTCTGCACTTTCTGTATCTTAAGATGTCAGTCACCAAGCGTGCCACTGAAAGGGGGTGGGGAAGATGGGGAAGGAGTCTCATATTTGTCAAGATCATCTTATGATGAACTTTTTTTCTTTTAAAGAGAAGTAGTATCTCTGTCTCTCCCCCTCCTCTCACCCAACCCTCCCCATCCCCTTGATTTGCTTTCTTGGTGAGACTTTCCAAGTAACAGCTATGATACTGGGAGGTGTAGACAACTGACCCTCAGGGATGGAGAATTATTCTTTGTTCAGAGCAACAAAGTACTGAGTAAGTGTTTCCCCTGCAGGGTTACAGTCACACTCTCCACATTTAAGGAACTGTTAGAAAAAGTAAGGTTCCTGCCATGTTCTTCCTTCCCAACCTGTAGCTGAGTATTGGGAGGTGGAGGGAAATGTAATTACATGATGCTGTGAAGTTGTTACACACACACACACACACACACACACACACACACACACACACACACACACACACACAGAGGAATTCATCCTTACAACAACCCAGTGTAGCAGGTATTATGAGTATTATTGTCTCCATTTCACAGATAAGAAAACAGGCTCAGACAAGTTAAGTGATTTGAAAACAGGTGTAGACAAGTTACATAAATCTTAAATGATTTACAAATGGAGGAGCCTTTCCATGGCACCACACCTTGCACTGATGAGTTCAAGGCACTAACCTAAATGAACCACATTCCCAACATATACATGATTGCTAGGTGATTATTGGCCATCTTTGAAAATGTTAAGAATGAAGATAACACAGGAGAGGAGTATTTTCATAATTGTCATAAATGGGAAGAGAATTAAATCTGCAAACACTTGGTCAGTAAACAACCTTAATTCCTAATAAAATACAGAATAAATTATCAAAGTTATGTAATAAATGCCTATAATGTCAGTTACTTATTATTTATTTGTTTCTATTTATGGCAGGGTCTATCAGGTTACTTGTGCTCCACTGACAAGTTAACAACTTCTCTATCTCCTATCAGAATTGTTTCTCAGGACATTCTAATCTAGAGCACAGAAAAAGCAAAACAGAAAAGGAGAGAGGAAGGAAAAGTCTGTCTGATGTACATCTAGATAATTTCCTGTCCAGTTGATTCTTTGGGAGGAAGGGCTAGCGAGAGGTTTTGGGGAAGTCTAACATAAAAACACCTGAATTAAATATGTAAACAAGGACATGGTAGGTATTATTCAGAAAAACCATAAGAAAACTGTGATTCTTTTTATAAACTGGCACATGCGTAAGAAATATTTTTTCTTGTAAAATAAACTATACATTTAAAATATTTCCTATTTTGTATGACTTTATTAGTTTCTCAAAGAACAGTGAGACTATTAACAGGAAATGGAGAAATATGAAGACTACATTAAAATGGAAAAGATGAAAATATATAGGACACAGAAGATTAAAGAGCAGGGCAAAAGGTTTTAGAGGAAGATGGGAAGAAATAACAAATAGGAACATGAACATTCAATTCACATTCTATTTGGTAAATAATATCATGCCTTGCCAGATAAGATGATACTGAACATCTAAGTTTTGGTTCTACTAGCCAAGATTATACATGTATTATCATGGCATAGGTGGTTTGCTCTGTGATAAATTTTCTTCGGTTTGCTTTGCTTTTAAGATAGGCTGAGCCACTATTACTAGAAAGTAGTGTCTAAAGTCATAATCTACTGAATTGATAGAGATAGATTGGTGGCATGATTTTTAAAATGATTATCAGAATTTTTGCCTGGAGTTGTGCTAAATCAGTTTTATATAATTTAAAAGCATTAGTGTCTTAAAGTGTTTGTACTCTATGCTTAAAGTACCATAAAAATAATATTCCATATGCCATTCACATGAAGTAGAATAACAATTATGACCTATTCAATAATTCAATGATGGAGGAATTCAAAGGCAAGCATTTTGCACCACTGAATCAGTCCTTTCCATGACGGCTTCCTCAATGAGCTCTCTGGCACTGATGTTTTAAGTACTGCTCTAGAATAATCTCATCACACTTACTCATATCACTTTATTTCCAATTGTAAAAATAGTTATGCTGTCCAATAATGAAACAAATTTAAATAAACAGTATATACTTATCAAAAAGACTGCATTTAACAGGTTTATGCTAACGGAGAGACCAAGATAAAAACCTGGTTCCTGCTCTCAAGGATTTTATAGTCTAGTAGAGGAATTGATATTCTTAAAGTCCTAAAGTAAGGGAAAAAACTATTAGTAGTAGTTGCTGAAAAATGGAAAGATTCATATGAACTGATACATAGTAAAAGTAAGCAGAACCAGAAGAAAAATTTATTCTGTAACATCAATATTATAAATATAATTTTGCATACTTGTAGAATGAAATGAGCCAAACAACACTGTAAAAACAACTTTGAAAGTTATGATTAATACAATGACTATGCATGATTCCAGAAGCCCCACAATGAAACCTGCTATGCATTGCAGAGAACTGATGAATTTAAGAGTAAAGAATTACACATATACATATATGTATGTATATAAGAAAATAGATTTGTTAATTTTTTAAAAAAAAACAAAAGGTGGGCAAGCGTTACAGATGTGAAATACTGAATGCACTTTTAGATGAAGTCATTGTATTAATAGTTTTAATTAACTGTTTTTCTTTGTTATAAGAAAACCTACAAAATGAGAATGTAATATAAAAACAAAAGACATCAATAGAGCTTAAAAATAAAAACTTTACCAGCAAATGAAATCAAAAAGACTCTAAAACCATTTCATTTTACTATTAAAATAAAACTAGACAGAGAACATTTACTTGAGTTGATTTTCTGGTTCTATTCAAAATTTGCATACCTTTTATCAATAAAATTTTGCACTATTTTACATCCCAATAGTCTTCATTCAATTTTAATTACTTTTCTATAAAAGATGAACAGAGTATTAAAAATGTCATACTGAATCCTCCTTGGTCCTTACTTCTGACATATACAGCACTAAGACAAAGTCTAGCAAGACTGTGTGTGTGTGTCTGTGTGTGTGTGTGCGTGCGAGAGAGAGAGAGAGAGAGAGAGAGAGAGAGAGAGAGAGAGAGAGAGAGAGAGAGAGAGAGAGAAAATTTAAGGGCGACAAAATTTGGCCATAGTAAAATTCAATTTAATTCTAATTGTAAGATATTTTAGGGATCTTTTAAAATACAGGTATTTAAATACCAAAATACTTATAATTCATCTGATCATAGCTGACATAATTTATACAAAAACTACAGAAACAGAGCTCCAAAAAGCTATTTGATGCAGCAGCTGCCAACTGGCGAGGTATGCAACCATATGCTGAATGACCGCTTCACTTTTCACCTCATCATTCTGCACTCTTTCAAAGTAGCATTTAATATCTGCTAAAATACTTAACGGTACAACTAGAATTCTAAACAGAATTCAGTAGTAGTGTTCATAAAAAAAGAGAAATGTTTATTTTTGCTACGCAATATAAGTGACTAAAAACAATGATACTAGAGAAGGCTGTTAACTTATAGGGAATGGAGTTAGAATTATCGTTGAGATCACAAATGTAAACTTAAAATTTAAAGTTGAAAGAAATCTTAGACGTCATCTAGTCCTATTCCTTCATTTTACAGGTTTAAAAAAAATTGAGAAACAGAAAAGTTAAGTGATTTGATAGTCATTAGGAGAGTTCATATTCAGACCTAGTCCCAAAGAGTCTAAATCCAGTGATTTTTCAACCACAACACAATTTCTAAATGAAATAACAAAAAAGGTTTATTTGTTTTGTAAATTAAACCCTAGCTTCTCCACAGAGTTGTAGTAGAAATAAGTTGTTTTTGCTACTGAGTTATCTTTTTTATTTGATTTCTATAAAATAATTATTAAAAGCTCACAGATATCTTTCAACGTACATATGGTATCAACATAATTAATCATTAAAAACCACAAGACACAAACCACATCATCTCAATAGAGGCCAAAAAAAAAGCCCTTAGTAAAGTACAACACTCATTTATGCTAAAAATCCTGCAAATTACAGACACAGAGGGGCAGGGTTTTTTTAATCATAAAAATTATCTATCTATAATCAAAAGCAAGCACCATAATTCAATGGGGACACACTAGAACCTTTTACAATAAGTATGGGAGTAAAGCAAGGATGTCTCATTTCCCCATTACTGTTTGATAAAGATATGAAATGACAGCAGTAGCAATAAGAGAAATTAAAGGTATAAGATAGGTATAGATGAAACAAAACTATGCCTATTTACTGATATGATGGTACACTTGAAAAATCCTAGGGAATTAGCAAAGATATTAATTGAAACAACAGCTTCAGCTGTAGGCTGAAAAATAAAGGCTCAAAAGTCAACTGCATTTCAAAATCCAAGAAGTAATAACAGAAACAAAAACCTCACTCCAGATTTAGCTACAAAATGCATAAAATATATGGGAATTTGCACAAAAGACTATGAGGTGCTCCTTATAGAAATAAGGAACAAATTAAATAGCTAGAGGTATATTTAGTGCTTATGGCTGGGTCATGCCAATATAATAAAAATACTACCAAAGTCAATTTACACTTTTAATGCCACACCAGTCAAATTACCAAGGGAATACCTTCATAAAACTTGAAAAAATAATTTTAAAAATTAATTTGGAAAAACAAAAGATCAAGAGCATCAAGCAAAATGATGAAAAGGAGTTAGGACAAAGAGGGAATAGCACAGCAGTAAACAAAACCATCTAACATTAGTGAAAAAACAGAGGTAGATCAATGGAATAAACTAGACAATGGAGAATCAGAAACAATACAATTCAATAACTTGGTATTCAACAAAGCAGAAAACCTAAATTACTTAGGAAAGAATTCCTTATTTGATTAAAAACTGCTGGGAAAATTGGAAAGCAGTCTGGCAGAAACTGGGCTTAGATCAACATTCTACACCATATTGTACAATACATTCTACATCAAAGATCATACTATAAAATAATTATAAAAGAAAGCGATCTTATATCTCTCAGAGCTATAAGTAGGAAATGTATTCTCAACCAAACAAAGGATAAAGGAAATTACAATAGATAAAAGACATAACTTTGACTATGTAGAACCGAAAAGCTACTGCACAGAGAAATTTAATCCACTCAGGATAAGAGAAGACAAAGGGGAAAAAATTCTTTTGCATCAAATTTCTGTGATAAGGGTTTATCTAAGACATATAAACAATAAATACATTCATATGCGTATGTATATATGCATATGTATGTTTATGTATGACTAATCGCCATTCCTCAGTAGATAAATGGACAAATGATATGAACAAACATTTCTCAAAATAAGAATTGTACAGTTATTAATAACCACATGAAAGAATGCTCCAAATCATCAATAATCAGGAAAACACAAATCCAAATAACTCTGAGATTTCACCTCACATCCTGCAAATTGGCAAATGGCAAAAGTCACTAATGCATTGTGAGTGGAGCTGAGAACTGATACAGCTACTTTGGAAAGCAATTTAGAATTATGCAAAGTAATTGAAATGTCCATATTCTTTGACTCAGAAATCCCATTACTGCGCTTATACCCCAAGGAAGTCACTGATAAATCAGAAGAAATTCCTTCATATGCACTCAAATATTTATAGCAGCATTTTTTGAGACAGCAAAGAATCAGAAACAAATTAGATACCCATCAACTGGGAAATGGCTAAACAAACTGAGGTACATGAATATAAGGGAATACTGCTGTGCTATAAAAAATGATTTGAAATAAATACAGAAGCATATGTTAAGATATATATGAACTGATGCAGCATGAAGTAAGCAGTCAATTAAACAATATACATGACTACATCAATGTAATCATTGAATTACACACAAAAAACAAAATCAAAAATGAACATATTAAGACTAAAAAGACCAAGCATAACTCAAGAGACACAAGTGGACACTACCAACAAACACATCCTCCTCACAGAGGTGGGAGGTCAATGAGTGTTCCATGTTGCACATGTTACTGGATTTTTTTCAATGTATTGATCTGTTATGCTTATTTTTTCTTTTTTTCTTTTTTGTCTTGAAGAAATACCATATTAAAAAAAAAAAGAAATACCATATGTTACATGGGATGGGTCTCTGGAAAGGAGAGAGATACTGATGAAAACTATGAAAATGCAAAAATCAAGACATCAATAAAAACTCATTTTAAAGTGTATTTGGCAGTTCAATCTGTGCTCTAGGGTACTTCATGAGAACTTTGACCTTGAAAACATTTTATGACTGTATGCACCTAGAAGACAGTAACAAACACAATACATGATGTACTGATGATTTCGTTAGTTCAAGCAAAAATCTACCCACAGGGTCCTTTCAGCTGGCTCGAGATCAGAGCAAAGTTCAAAGGTTCTTAAGAACTTGAGGCTAATGTTAGATCGGAAAATACTGTATAACCTGACATAATGACCTAATAGTACATCAGATGATATAATACTCCAAATCTATATATAGGGACTGGATGGTTCCCTTCCCAACTTCTTCTAAATGTCATTTCAATACCTCTAATAAGTTTTCACTTTCAACATGAAAAGAAAGTTATATTTTCCTTTGCCATGAAATAAGCAATTTTGCCAAATGTAACAAAATTGATGCATATATTTCCTAGATACTTTTCTTCATTCTGATGTCAAATGAAAAAAGATCTGGAAAATACTTATCCATTATTTAAAATTATTTTAGTAATCATTCGTAAGAATGTCTACTGGATATCATATTTTCAAAGTATTTTACCATTTACCTACAACAGAGTTCTATTATCTTTCTAAAGTGAAGCTATTCCTAGGTTGAGGCAGCTAGCTGGCTTAGTGAATAGAGAGCACTGGGCTGGAGTCAGGGAAGAATCGAGTTCAAATCTGTTTACATCATGGGAAAATCACCTAACCTCTGTTTGCCTTAATCCACTGAAGAAGGAAATGGCAAACCACTTCAATATCTTTGTCAAGCAAACCCCATGGACAGTAATGTGCTAAGGTCCACAGAGTCATGAAGAATCAGAAAATGAATGAACAACATAATTCCTACATTTCAGCCATTTGGGGTGATTTCAAAGAAACTGAAGTTGAGGGTCACCAGCAATCACCAAAGAAGATGCTACTCTCCTTTTCCATGCATACCCCTTTGGCTGCACTATTGTTGCCCTTTATTGATTTATTTTTGCCTTTAAAATGTTAAATTGATTTCAATGATTTGAAAACACTAGGGGTTGAAGTCCACAGTATGACTTGGCCCAAGTCTTAGATTGCCTTGAGGACACCCTAGGCACTACATGTACCTCCTAGGCATTTTTAACATTTTCTATTTTATAGCTGGAAAAGAGTCAAAGGTGTAATAAGCTTTGAACAAAATCCCATAAGTCATCAAGAATCCATTCACTAAGTAACTGAAAATATAGTCTGATGGCATTTTAGACAAAGTCCAACCCACCCTCTCCTGATTCCTGGTCTAGTACTATTTCCACTATTATAATCACACATTCTCTGACATAATATATGCCCCCAAGGTTTCTAACAGAAGTCAAAATTCAAGCAAATTAATTCTTTGTTTTCACTGACTTTCATTACGTTACAGGCCTGCATGCAAAAAATGAAGAAAAACAGTTAAGAGTACTAAGAGTACAAAAAACATTTATAATCAACTTCTTTAGGAAGCAGCATGGAACAGCAGAAACAACACTGGCTCTCTTATCAAAAGACCTGGGTTGAGATCCCATCCTGGACACTTACATTACAATATATGATCTTTGAGCCAGTCCCTTTTTCTCCTTGGTCCTGTTTTCTCATTTGCATAAAAAGGGAGTTGGACAAGATCAATCAATCTTTCCATAATCCTACGCATTTTTATATACATTTAAAAAACATTATTCTAAAAAGGGTTCCACAGGCTTCACCAGATTGCCGAAGAGGACCAGGACACAAAAAAGTTAAGAATCCCTGCAAGGATTTAAAAGGAGGAAAACTATAGAACCACAGGGGAGACATCAAATTAAACTGCATAAAGATAAGAAACTGTTAACATTTTGTTTTCAAATACTACACCACTACCTGAATTGCCCGGCTCTTTCTCTTACTTTATGAACCTTACCATCTTCAGAAAGAGACTCAAAACTTGTAGGCTGCATCCACCATGTGTTCAGTTTGATCCACAGTGTAGTACTTCGTTCTGTAAAACTATTTTTCAGTGGTTTGAGTATGTGTATATGTTGTCGCTCTAACAAATCATAGCTCTTTGAAAGGAGTTATTAGACCTTCTAACAGTTCATTCAAAATGCCTCTTTTAATATTTCCTACATAGCAGGCAAAAAGTAAACATCTTCCCTGACCTCTTTCCCAGAGAAGTCAAATTGAAGGTAGTTAATAATTGGCCTAATCTATCACAATCAGGAGATTGTTTCTTGATTATAAGATAATCATTACCTCTTCATTCTTATTCCACCTAACCTCCCCTTCTAACCCTCCACAGCACCCCGCCAAAAAAAAGTTAGGTAAGTGCAACAAATCATTAAGATTCTTGACTCTCAACAATGAGCCCAGCACCAAAGAGACTTGCCTCCATTAATCAGGACACATCTGTCTATCTTTGCTGTTGTTTGAATGTAATACTGTGAAACATGCTCAGAATTGCTTCTTAGTCAACTAGATGGTACTCACACAATTAGGTTTAATTATGTCTCCTTTGGGCATAGATCTGACAGGATGATTCCATAGTAAAAGTAGATGGAAAACTCAGGAAAAAAAGAAAACATTAACTCGGAAGGGAAATTGCAGTTACAGTTAAGCAGGCTAATGTACAATCCAAAGTAATTTCAGTGGATGTAGATTTACAGATAGAGAGGTAAGAGAAAAGGCCTCTTTTACCTTCACTGTTTTCAGAGTTAAAAACATTAATGACAGTTTTGATCACTATATTTATGTCACAGAATGTATAAGCAGGCATTAAAGAAATGGACTTCCCAACTCTAATCATACTTATAGCTCAGAGATTAGATTTTGTATTTGGCCCAATACGCCCACCAGTAAATCTTTCCCTTGCCTCTCATCTATCAGGATATTTTCTACAAAAACTTCTCTTTCATTCAGTAAGCTATCACAAAAGTAGAGGATAATATAAATGTGTTCTTTAATTCATATTATTTCTTCATTAATAAGATAACTAGTTAATATGAAAAAAAATTAGATAAGACCTAAATGATTAAATTTCAAATTGACTACACATTCATGGTTAGTAAAAAGAAAACAAAAGCTTTACTCTCTTTTTTTTTTTGGGGGGGTCCATTAATGAACTATCAAGAACTTTTACTGACTTACCTGCTTAGAGTATCTTACCTTCAACAATGGGAAAATCTTTTAAAGTAGTCAGTAATCAATTCAGAGATTTGGGGCTTAAATTTTAGCTGTCATCATGATGTTTGTTCAATAATTACATAGTATTATTAGAAACTCAGGATTAACCATAATAAAGCAAGATTTCACTATTCCTGGGGGCAGGTAGGTGGCACAGTGGATAGACTATCGGCTCTGAAGTCAGGAGACCAGAGTTCAAAATCAGGTCTCAGAACAAACACTTGACACTTATTAGCTGTGTAACCCTGGGCAAGTCTCTTAACCCCGGGCAAGTCTCTTAACCCCAACTGCCTAAAAAAGGGGGGAAAAAGATTTCACTATTCCTATCTTAATGGGATTTTTTAAGACTAAAGCAAAAACAGCATTCTTAATTGTTTTCATTCAACTCTGCTATAATTTGTTATAATTGTTTCAGTAGTATCCAACTCTTTGTGACTCCATTTGGAATTTTCTTGGCAAAGATACTGCAGTGGTTTACCAGTTCCTTCTCTGGTTCATTTTATAGGTGAAGAAACTAAAGCAAACAGGGTTAAGTGACTTGCTGAAACCAGGGTTGCAGGTGTAATAAACACTGACTTATTACTTGGACACTTGCTATGTGCTATAGAGCCTGAAAAAAATCTTGCTGTGTTCATCAAAATAAAATATAAGTGGTTTAGATTTAGCAGAGGAGAGAAACAATGGAATAAAAGAGAAATTCCTTGATACTTTAAGATTTTAAAAACATTCAATCCAAGCTATTTTTCTTTAAGGAATCTGAGTGAATTTATTATATAAAATTATGATTGGCAGGATACAGAAAAAAATCTTTTAAAATGTACATTACTCTTTAATCTGTACACAAGTATTACAAGTACCAATCAAAATGCAACTGGAAGAACTCATTTCAAACTACCAAAAACTTGAAGTTACTCAAGTTACAAAATGTTGTGTAAATAAATGCACTTCAAAATACATATTTCTGAATTTTTAAACAATTAGCAGGGTACACAATCATTAATGCGATCATACATTTTTTACTTACAGAAATCAACCAACAAAAACACATGGTTAAATCTTTTACAGATTAGTCAAACTAGGGCATAATTCAGGGCATACTGTCACGCACATTGGTTGAATAGTAGCGCTTTTTACTAAATGATTTTGTATCAAATAATAAGAAAACTAATTTTCTCTTTTAATAGTGATCCAAGAAAATGTAAAATAAAAATCAGAAGCCAGTTTTGTATTCTGTATGCCTCTGGAGCATTTGCACTGATTGTCTTTTAATTTCACTATTAGCTCTATCCAGTTCTGTCTGCACGATCATAAGATCCAAAATGGGAGAGCTACATAACATATGAACCATTAAATAAAACTGAAATTGTAAGACGGAAAAATATCAAAATTATTAAATGCATCCCCAGAATCAGGCTAGAACCTGTGCCTCTAAAATATTATTTTAGAATGTACGTTGGCTAAATCAGTGGTAGAATTTTGGCCCTGAAGGCCAAAACAAATGGAAGGAGGCACTGTAAATAAGACGGCTGACTCATTACAGCAAATAATATAAAACATAATTTTAAGTTAACACAAAAATATACAATCACTTTGAAAATAGCAAATTATAAATTCAAAATCAAGCCATAATGTAAGGTGATAAATTGGTAAGAATGCATATGCACTGTATAAAAACACATCTAAAAACAATATATTGTACCTATGCTCATAAGTGCTATACATAGAATATATACTAAATTCAGGCTACATAATGAAGAATCAAGACCCCATGTTTATTTCAATTTCACATTTCAGAATTCCTGAGTCTTACCAAAACAACAACCATCAAAAAAAACCTTGTTCTTTAAAGAGGAAAATGTCCCCAAATTTGGACATGTAACAGTAATATAGTTATTTTCTTAAAGCTGAAATCTGGGGAAAATATACTTGAATAAACCTATAAAGTTTATTTAAAGCTTAATTTTTACATGGAAAAAAAGGCATTGCTTTTTTTTTTAAAGGCCACCTGTGTTGTATTTGCAGTATTAGTAATTCCAGCATTTTTATGGGGAGAAATTTCTCCTTTTAAAAGCCTAATTATATTTTATAAATTAAAACCAAAAAAATTTGTATTTAAAAAAAGTTTTTAAAAGTAGAATTGCAAATGTAACAGCCCTTTTATGAAAGAACTTGTGAGGGCAATATGTCACTGTAACACAATTAGATCATGAGTTTCAATTCTAAACCAACCTTATTGAAGTCACACAGTCCATCAACTATGCTATAGCTTCCCTTTTGCTTTGCATATTACACAGTGTAAATAAAAAAGATATCTTAAGAGCACTTCAGTCCCACAATGTAGGATATAAGCTTGTGAATATGCATAAATGGCCCTGCAATGATTTGATGATATACAAAAATACATTCAACCAAAAGTTAATGTCTGTTTTTTAAAATAAAAAGGGAAGGGGAAGCCAAATGGTCCCATAATATATAAAATACTGTTTATCAGTTTCAGAAATATTTCCAAAGCAAAGGACATTCAAGAATATTGTACACTAAATTGCATACTTTTATGGTTCTTTATCATTAAGAAAGATACACACAACTATTCACAGACTTATAAATAAAAACGCTATGAAGAAAAATATTGGGCTATTTCTCCATTTAAAAGGTACACAGAAATAAAATAATTTTAAAAACAAAACAAAAAGTCACTAAAGTGCAGACCTACAGGCCATTACAGGCATAATGAATGGTAAAAAGGTGCAGTCAAAATTACAACTAGATTTAAATTCTTTACCCCTTAATGGTACTCCACTTAAAAACAAAACAAAAATCCATTGTGCAATTTAAGAACTGGTCAGTTGGTTGTGCCATAATACAACTTGAATTTTAATTTCTAACCTGACTTGGCCCACTAGTGAAGTGATTTCTAGGCATTTAGCAACACATCAGGTTCCTAATAATTATGTACATTTTTGAACTGGGCTCATACAACATTGATTCCACCTCCAGAAAATGTTAAAGTCCTCTTGTTGAAGAATGAAGAGCCACTGGTGTTTGGTTTATTGCCTTTAACAATAGAAGTTTTCAGTTCCATTTCACATGCTACAATTGCTGCATTCAATTCCACTTGAGCTCGATGTACTACATAAAACATGAGGCCTATACTTATAACAATCTGTGAATAAAAGAAAAACATTAAGAATTGAAAATATGCTTATAAGGAAAATGCTCAAAATTTTTAAATATTTAAATTCAAAGGAAAAATAAATTCTTTCTACAAATTTTAATATAGGTAAGGTTTTTTGAAACTCTATTACAGAATAATATCGAAGGGGGAAAACTATTATTATCATTACTACTATTATTATTTAGTAGGTGGCACAGGGGATAGAATGCTGGCACTGGAGTTAAGAAGACCCTTCAACTCTAGCCTCAGGAGCTTACTAGCTATATCACCCTGAACAAGTCACTTAATCTCTGTTTGCCTCAGTTTCCTCAACTGTAAAATAAGAACAATAATAGCACCTACCTCCCAGAGTTGTTGTGAGGATAAAATGACGTAACATTTGCATATGTCTATAAAAATTTACAAGTAAATATGTATAATGTACTATATGTTATTACTGTTGTGGTGATATACTCTCACCTTTCTTAGCTGCTTTCCTTGAGGGTAAAAGCAACCAAAATTTATGAGTTATTTTTAAATTGTGAATAAGACAAACTTATACAGCTCCATTCTGCCCATCCAAATTATGTATATTTTATACAAGTCAATGAGCATTTATTAAGCACCTACTATGTACCAGGCATGGTGCAAAATTCTGGGGAAACAAAGAAAGGAAACAAACAAAAAAAGTCATTGATCTCAAAGGAGTTCACAATTCAAAGGGAAGACAACATACAAACCACTTTATACAAACGGGTTTGATACAGAAAAAATTGAAGATAATCACAAGAAGAGGCACTAGCATGAAAGTAATGGCTGAGAGGCTTCTTGTGCAAGCTGGGAATTTAGCTGGGGCTTGAAGGAATCCAGAGAAGTCAGGAGGCAGAGAGGAAGAGGGAGAGAATTTCAGGACTGGGGAAAAGCAGTGAAAATGCACTGAGTTGAGAGATAGGAGTGTCATGTTTCACAAATAAGAGGCCAGTTATTCCTGGATAGCATAATACATGGAGGGGAGTAAGGTTTAAGACTGAAAGAGAAAGAATGGGTTATGTTATGAAGGGTTCTGAATGTCAAACAGAAAACTTTATATTTGATCTTGGAAGTGACTGGGAGACAATGGAGTTTACAGAGCATAGAGTGACACGGTCAGACTTGCCCTTTAGAAAGATCACTTTGACAGGTCAGTAGATGATGGACTAGAAAGATTGGTGGTAAGGAAATCCACCAGAAGTTATTATAATAGTACAAGCATGAGGTGGTAAGGGCCTGCACTAGGGTGATATGGCAATGTCAGAGGGGAGAAGGGAACTTAGATAGAATTGAGAGCATTCATAACGGGCTACATGTGGGGGAGTGGGCTATGGAGTATGAGAATGAGGAGGATGATACTTAGGTTGTAAGCCTGGGTGATTGTGAGGATGATGATGCCTTGGACAATAATAGGAAAGTTAGGAAGAGAGGAGAGTTTGAGGGGAAAGATAATGAGTTCAAGTTTGGACATGATGAGTTTAAGATGTCTACAGGACATTCAGTTTGAGATGCCCAAGACTGGAGATCAAGAAAGAGAATGGGGCTAGATAAATAGATCTAATAATAATCTGCAGGGAGAAGATAATAGAATCAATGGAAGATGATGAGATCACCAAACAAAACAGGACTGAAAGAGAAGAGGATTCATGACTCAGCCTTGGGGGGCATGCACTGTTACTGAAACATGTGTGCCCAAGTTAAACTGCTTTGTTGTGCTAAAAAAAAAATGTCCTACAAGGAATGATGTATTTCTATAAGTGAGATTTTTTTAAACCAAATTTTGCCGTTATAATTAGTGGAGGCTAGACATGTGATTAAATCCTGTGCCTTAGATGGGCAAGGAACCACAGAAAATGGAAGAGGTGTCAGACAAGCAAATGTCAAGTTTTCAAAGAAAGACTAAAATTATGGAATCAGGAAACTAAATAATTGAATTTGATGCCAATCTCTGACAAATTTAAGAATATATTTGGAGTACTACATTAAACAGATTATTTGTGAGCACTCTGGAAGGTAGTTACTAGGAACCATGAGATTCACTATGAAATCATGCCAAACTAACCTCATTTCCTTTTTTGGAAAAAACTGCTAGATTATTGAACCAGATAAATACCAGTCACACTGTCTTCATTTAAACTTAGATCACAGTCATAAATTTAGAGTTGGAAGGACCTAATGGTCATTTCACATCTAAACTCCTTATTTTAAATATGAGGAAAAGGAGCTTCAGAGAAGTTAAGTGATTTATACAAGTAATAAGTAAAAGAGTGAGGATCTGAATATAGGTCTTCTGATTCTAAAGCCTGTAATCTTTCTACTATATCTCACAATACCCTTGTATGAAAAAAGACAAATGTAAGCCATGTGACTGTCAACTTAGATCGACCAAATTAGAGTGTCTCTAATAGTGGGCTATCAGGTTGACACACAGTAGTTCAATGTTTAGGAGGCCCTGAAGGAAAGTGTGGGAGAGAAGAGGTAGTAGACTGACTATCAAACTGGAGGTCTACAAAAACATTGTGCTGACCTCACCGTTGTAGGCCTGTGAAACCTGAACAGTATACCAGCGCCATGCCAGGAAACTGAATCACTTCCATTTGAATTGTCTTAGGAAGATTCTGAAGATCACCTGGCAGGGAAAGATACTAGACACTGAGGTCCATTCTCAAACTAGACTGCCAAACATTCAAACTCTACTGCAGAGAGTGCAACTAAAATGGGCTGGCCACGTTGCTCAAATGCCAAACGTACGTTTGCCTAAAAGACTGTTTCATGGAGAACTCACACAGGGCAAGCACTCATATGGTGGTCAGAAGAAGCAACACAAGCACACTGTGAAAGTTTCTCTATGAACTCTGGAACTGATTGGGTGACATGGGACACACTGGCATAGGATAGCCCAGCCTGGCGTGCCCTCATCAGAGAAGGTACTGTGCTCTATAAGCAAAGCAGAATCAAAGTAGCTCAAGAGAAATGCGAGATGTGCAGATTTAGAGACTCCACCCCAAAAGTTCACAGGAATTATTTGTGCCAGACCTGTGGTAGAGCATTCTGAGCTCATATTGGTCTCATCAGACACAGCTGGAAGCACTGTAATTTGACTCTAACATAGTGATGTCATTTTGGTCCTCTTGAAAGACAACCATTAGGCTCTGTTTATTCTATCCTGTTCAACATTTTTATCAACTATCAGGATGAAATAAAGGCATGCTTATCAAATCTGAGAATAACCTGAAAATGTTGATAGCCTGGAAAAATAGATCAATACGAAAAGCATGAAATGTAACAGAAATAAATTTGCATTCAGGCAAAGAAAATAAACAAAAACTGTAAAAGATAATAAGAGGTTACTTCAATAAGTTTAATAGACTTTCACGGAAAAGATGTAGAACATTTAGTCAACTACAGACTCTTGTAGAATCATAAGAAAGACAAAACATTTAACAAAAGAATGAATGAATATTTAAACAGTACTAACAGAAGCACTGTCATCAGATCAAAGAAGATTTATTTTGTGCCAGTCAAACAATACCTGGAGTATTAAGCATAACTCCAAGTTCCATAAGGACAAAATGGAGTACATCCAGAGGAAGGCTACTAGGACAGAAATAAGGTCTGAAAGTATATTATTAAGGCAGACAAACTGAAGGAATTAGGGGTATTTAACCTAAAGAAAAGAAACATGGGCAGGAAAGGGAAGGAAAGTTAATGGCTATCTTAAAACATTTGAAGAGCTGTGATAGAAGAATTATAATTATTCTAATTCCAGAGGATAGAACTAGTACCAATGGGTAGAAATTACAGGGATGCAGATGTCACCTCAAAAAAACTTCCTAAAGCTTTCCAAAACTACAATTAGCCACCTCGTTAAGTTACAAACTCCCATCACTGAACACATTTCAAGCAGGTGCTAAATAAGTATCTGTTAGAGATACTGTAAGGGAATTTTGTTCTGTTTTCTGTATTAAGTAAAAAGGTACGACTAGATGACTACCTACACTTTCAACTAAGATTTCATTAGTTTTCTACAATGAAGTGAGAAGCAGCTCATTAACAGAATGCTGCTACTTGCAAATGGACAAGATACCACATTGCTAAGCATGAAACAAAATGAAATGTCAATCAACTCCAAATTGGGCCATAAAACCACAATAAACAAAACAAGGAACACTGAAAACAAAAAGAGGCCATTAAAACAATAAAATGAATTAGAATTAGAAGGGAAAGGCAGTCTCCAAACTTCGCAGTCATTTGGTGGTTGTATTTTCTCATTAAAACAATTTCATAGCTTTTAGGCCTCCATTTTCTACAACAAAAGGTTAATAATAATTGTTCCCATGTATATAACAGGAAAACAAAGCACCTCCCACATAATAACTCTGTGAGGTGGTTAGTACAAGTACTATTTTCTCATTTTAGAGACAAAGAGACTAACGATCAAAGATTGCTTCTACTCCCAGTAGCAACAGAGCTAACAAATTAAACCCTGGTCTTCTAATTCCAAGTCTGGTGCTTCTTCTATTTGTTGTCTAATGTGACTCAAATATAATAGTAATGGTATTATTTCTATTGCAATTTGTTTCAAAGGAAAAATGTATTTAGAATTTTAATTCAAGATACCAAGGAATACAACTGACCTTGGAGGAGCAGGCACCAGCAACCCAGCATTAGTCACTTGTTAGCTCTCATACATAGGAGACATTTCTCTATGTCAATCGTTCCCCCTATGTTCCAAATTAGGGAACAATAGGTGAACTGCCCCAAAGGCGTGAAGAGGTGCCAAACAGCCTTGACTGCACAACTAAGTCAGACTCTAAGTTCTTGGCAAGGAGGAGTTCAGTAAACATGAATATAACCAATCAAAAGTGTTGTTCGTTCAGTTAATCTGACGTCAGAGTTTAATTCCAATGGCTTTGAATGGTTCTAAAAGGTTGGGGTTTTTTACTGAATTTGGATACAGCCAATATAATTTACAAATAACTTTATATTTAATATAAACACAAACTACAGAAGACATCCACTGTATTCGTAACCATTGTTCTTGACTGACCTGATAAATGTGTACACCTCAATATTTGTGTGGACAGAATATTTTCTTGTATTCTAGCTTACGATGAACATTAGATATTTCCTCAAGCTAGTATTTTGTGTATTGGTTTATTTTGAGAAATTACATCTGTGTACAGAGACAGATAGTTTAATGGATATTTTACTTATCTATGTCTACATGTAGGTATAATTTCAACAAATGTAAAATGCAATATGATAATGTGTTTATAACCTACAATATGTGTATTCCTGGTACACAGCAGGATTTTAATAAATGTTTATTGATTGGAATGCTGTATTTCATTAAGAGTTCATTTTTTTACCCTGTAAATTTTGTTGGGCATGTTAGACATCATGGAGAATGAAATCAAGTGGGTCTTAGGAAGCATCACTAACAATAAGGCTAGTGGAGGTGACAGAATTCCAGTTAAGCTATTTAAAATCCTAAAAGACAATGCTATAAAAGTGCTACATTCAATATGGCAGCAAATTTGGAAAACTCAACAGTGGCCACTGGTCTGAAAAAGATCAGCTTATATCCCAATCCTAAAGAAGGGCAATGCCAAGGAATGTTCAAGTTACCAGAACAATTGTGCTTATTTCACATACCACCAAGGTTATGCTTAAGATTCTTCAAGCTAGGCTTCAGTAATATGTGAACCAAAAATTACCAGAAGAGCAGGCTGGTTTTCAAAGAGACAGAGGAACCAGAGAACAAATTGCCAACATTCACTGGATTATGTAGAAAGCAAAGGAGTTCCAGGGAAACATCTATTTCTGCTTCATTGCCTACACTAAAGCCTTTGACTATGTGGATCACAAAAAAATGTGGCAAGTCCTCAAAGACATGGGAATTCCAGATCATCTTATTTTTCTCCTGAGGAACCTATCTGTGGGTCAAGAAGTAACAATTAGAACAAAACATGGAACAACTAATCGGTTTAAGATTGGAAAAGGAGTACAACAAGGTTGTGTATACTGTCACCTTATTTACTTAATTTATATGCAGAGTACATCATGCAAAATGCCGGGCTGAACAAATCATAAACCAGAATTAAGGCTGCTTGGTGAAATATCAACAATCTCAGATATGCAGACAATACTACTCCGATGGCAGAAAGTGAGAAAGAATTAAGTCTCTTGAGGACAAAAGGGGGAAAAGTATAAAAGCTGGCTTGAAGCTTAACATAAAAAAAAAACCCTAAGATCTTGGCAATAGGTCTCATCAATTCCTGGCAAATAGAGGGAGAAGAAATGGAAGTAGAGTCAGATTTTATGTTCTTAGGCTCAAAGATCCCCGAAGACAGTGACTTGCATCCATGAAATTAAAAGATGTTTACTTCTTTGAAGAAAAGCTATGGCAAATCTGGACAACAACTTAAAAAGCAGAGACATCACCTTGCTGACAAAAGGTCCATAGGCAAAGCTATGGTTTTTCCAGGAGCAATGTTTGGCTGAGACTGTTGAACAGTGCAGAATCAAGCTTTTAAATTGTGGTGCTGGAGAATAATTTTGAGAGTCCCTTGGACAGCAAAGAGGTCAAATCAGTCAATACTTAAAGAAATTAATTAATTCAGACTATTCACTGGAAGGTCAAATATTAAAGCGTAAATACTTTGGCCAAATAATGAGAATTCAAGCCTCATTAGAAAACACCCTGATACTGGGAAAAATTGAAGGCAAAAGGAAAAGGGTATTAACAGAGGATAACATGAATAGGTAATGTTATGGAAGCAAGGAACGGGAGCTTGGACAAACTTTGGGAGATAGTAGAGGACAGAAGGGCCTGGAATGCCATGGTCCATGAGGTCACGAAAAGTCAGACACAACTGAACAACATGTTCACTCAATTATATAACACAACATCTTTTGCCTTTTGAACATCATATTCCTAGTTCTCTGCTCCCTTATAGCGGTAACTAAATCTTACGTTCTCCTGACTGTTGCTCCTTAGTAATGAGCTTTCTGATCTCCTTGCCTCAAGTTTCTCCCCACTCTAGTCCATCCTCCATCCCGCTGTCAATTTAATATTTCTAAAGCACAGATCTGACCATGTAAGCACTCAACTCAATAAACTCCAGTGGCTTCTTATCGCCTCCAGGATCAAATATAAAATTTCCTATTTGGTATTCAAAATCCTTCACAAGCTGCTCCCTTCCTTCCCCTCCCAGTCTTCTTGCACTTTCACATCCAGGGACGCTCACTTCCTCTCTCTTCCTTGCACAAGACATCTATCTCCAAACTCCAGGCATTTTCACTGGCTGTCCCCCATGCCTGGGATACTCTCTCTCCTCATCTCTGCCTTCTGGCTTCCTTCAATCACATATAAAATCCCATCTTCTATGAGAAGCCCTTTCTGACATCCTTTAATTCTAGTGCCTTTCCTCTATTGATTATTTCCAATTAACTCTTAAATATCGTATATGGTTTATTTTAGTGTTGTCTCCCCCATTGCAAGCTCCTTGAGAGCAAGGACTGTCGTTTCCCTTTCTTTGCATCCCCAACACTTAACAGTGTTTAGCACATATTTGACACTTAATAAATGTATGCTGATTGATTTGACTGTTGGACTTGACTTGTCCCTTTTCTGCCACAAAGGATACAAGGGGGCTTGCTACTCTGAAGAATAATATTACTAAGTAAGCAGGGCAATGATTGGCAGGACCTGGATAACATCTAATTATTTGTATACCAGAATTTTTATAAAACCTTATTTCTGGCTTTATATATTATCCAGTGAATTTTAAGGCTCCTTTTATCTCTAAGAATTCTGCGAATAATAATTCTAACAAATACTAATTTCAGGAACTTGCTATGAAAGAGTAAAGTAAGCTCTTCACACCACACATCTGTGGTCTGCAATTTGCTGCAGTCCTTCCATGGCAGCAATGAATAAAAACTGAAAACTCATTTCAGTTACACCTATTAATGAGATAAAAAGGCAAACAGCAATTATACCTCACAGGTATTCTGAATATTTACAGTGGCTAATGATGGGCTATGGCAGGAGACAGAGGATATTAGGTTCTGGAGGAAACAATAACAAAAAAAGATCTTTAGGGTCAACATGCTTTACTTGGTTCAGTGAAAAAAATTATCCTTTCAGTCTCTGTCTGAATGTTTGGACTAAGTCTGAACTACCACTCCCATTTGAACCCTAAGCGTTCGTCCCCATCCCCGGTATCCACCCAGGATCACTTCTAAGGAAACTATTACATTTTAATTACTCTCAATGGTTATCTTAAGGCTGCCAGTTTTCATTTAAAGAGGCAAAAGAATAGCTAGAGAAAGACACCCTCTTATAATTTAGGGAACCAGCACTCTTGACAAATAATGAACATTCATTCTTTCAAGCTGTTAAAGCGCCATTAAATAACCCAGAATAAAAACGCAACAAATTCTAATTTACAAATACTATAAGAATTTTTAGCCAGTACAGAATGAAGTATTCTGACCAGAGTATTTATAGTGGCTTAGTAATTTTTTAAAGTTTAAATATTATATAATCCTAAACATAACTGAATCTTTCTTCAATGATTCAGAATGTACTTCTAAATCTTGTAGGATCTCAAGGCTACTATGTTCAACTAACATTAAATTGTAAATGTGCAGAAATTCCACTTGAGGAGAATTTATTTTCCATTTATGCAAAATTCCAGTAGAACACGTTAAATTACATAATGGCAAACTCTAATCCTAAAGTCTCATTTTTCTTAAATGAAATTAAATTCTGCTGATAAATTATGATATCCAAATAAATTATAATGAAGAGCAAAATTCCTAAACTTCAACAAGAACATGAATTTATTTCAAAACCAGTATTTTATTTTGACTTAACTTTTAATCAAGATAATAAACGTAAATATTCCAAGGCCTTCTTATTAAACTTTTATATTAAAAGCACAAAGAAAATTAACTTTGGCTCCATACTTATTACACTTTCTGATATCAATAATCCTGAGAATTTATGAAACACAGCACCAACTACAACTGACATATGTCAAAGCCATTTAGCTGTTGCCTCTGCAAATCTGAAAATGTAATCTAATATAACACTGCTACAGTTTTTATCAGCTCACTCCATGGACTCTTCCTGTGTGCAATTTAAAGATGGTTGAATTTATTTGTGCTGTTCATTCACAACAAATAATAATAAAATTAAATTAAAATAATATTATTTTATTTATTTAGTGATACTATGAAAGGTAGTGAATAGAGGGATGGATAACCTTGGAGTCAACAAGATGTGGGTTCAAATTCTGCCTCTATCACATACTAGCTATGTGACCCTAGTCAAAATCACTTACCCTCTCAATGTTCCAGTCAATTCTCAAAGACTAAACTTGCAGAGCAACTGCAGTTCTACATCGATGGAAGGAGTGTCCACACCTGCAGTTTCCATGCACTACCACCACCTTCCCTGTTCCCCACCCCCCTCAAAAAAAAATCAGTACTATCACCACACTTTATGGAATGAAAAATGTTCTAAAAATTCCAAACTAACTGCATACCCATGCCAGAACTCCAACTGAAATTAGAATAGAATACATCACATATAAAGCATATTGTAATACTTTCCAAGACTTAGCAAACAGAACTCCATCACATCTCACTTTATAGTAATGCCCTGTTTTTTGTTTTTCTTCTCCCCCCCAAGAATGACAGTATTTGCCATAAGATATACACACATAAATATATGTATTACACAGGGTTTAAATATGATTACAATTGAGCCCTACTCATACTTTAATGTATTGTAATATAATTACAATCTTGCTCAAGTAAGAAAACAAAGGGGAAGATCTTTGTCAAACATTTTTAACAAAGCGTCAAATTTTTGAAAAATCAACACAAAAAATGTCAACTATTCACCCAGACTTACCTGTAAACAAAAAACAAAATAGCCACTAAAACTCTGTTCTGCGATAACATCCTCCATTGTACGCAAGGTGGTACCCAAATAAGAATTTAGGAGCTGGGTAGGAAGCAGTCCAACTGAAGATGCCATCAAATAGTTGGGTAATGAAAGATCTGTAATCTAAAATAGTAGATTAAAAAGGAGGAATACATTACTTAATATCATTCTCATTGAACAAAAACTGTTTCTGTGAGACAAGCTAAAATATCTTCACGTAAAAATATTTGATTTCTTAAAAAAAAAAAAGCCAAGAGTTGCCTAAAATGTACAGAAACTTTACTAGTCATTTAAACTATATGTGTCCAATAAAGCTAATAATTACAAACAATTAGTAAATCAGTTTAGGGAATGCCTGGCAAGAAGCTTCCTCTAACAATGCAAATCAGCATCTTCTCCACAATTTCTACTCTTAGAAATTTTATGTATAAAGTTTAAGTTAAACTGAGAGTTTAAGTAAATTATTCAGGATTATACAGCCTATAGGTATCAGAGGTGGGACTTGAACCGGCCTCTTCTTCCTGACTTAGGAAACTAGCTTTCTATTCACTATGTAACACTACCTCTCAATTAACAATTAATTTTTTAATAAAATTAATTATGTACATTGCTACAAATATGAGTATGAACATTATTAGTTTGCATCCATATAGTACTAAAAGTTATAACATATATCTTTCAGATAAAAAAATTAGTGCTTTGAATTCTAAAATATCATAAAGCAGATTTGTAGCTAACTAGCTTTTAAACTCTAATTACAACATATAATTAGCATTCATCTATGAAATCAACAGTAAACAACTGAATTATATCTACAGTAGATTTCTAACACTTAAAAACAAACTCTTAAGTAGACATCATAACATAAGAATGGCAATCAAGGAACAAACTGAATTGTCAAACCTTTAAATATGACAGCCTGACCAAAGAAATTTTTTTCCTCATCCTCTACATTTTGTATATCTTCCTCTTTTGAAGAACTTTACATAAAACATTTCTTAAAAGCCTATTTCTTGTAACCACTGAAAATGAATTGACCCTAGACTTCACCTAAGAGCTGATCCTTACAGTTAAAATATTTACATTAGATGACTGAAAACATCATCCTGCATAATTTTAATAGCAAGCTGGTACTCATTCCTTCTCCTAAACACACAGCCTATCAATTTTGCTAAGGTGATTTAGCTGTGCTTTTTCTGGAGATACCAGACCTTCAAAAGACTAAGTATCTGCTTTCTCAAAGCCAGATATCCTAGATCTGGGGTGGGGAACCTGCAGCTTGAGGCCACATGTGGCATTCTAGATCCTTAAGTGTAGCTTTTTGACTCAATCCAAATTTTACAGAACAAATCCTTTAATTATCCAAGACAATTCCAAAGGACTCATGATGAAAAATACTATCCACCTCCAGAGAGAGAACTGATAAAATTTTGAGTGCAAATTGAAGCATGGAATTTTCTATTTTCTTTATTTTTCTTACTCTTTTTTACAACGTGGCTCATATGGAAATATGTTTTGCATGATTTTATATGTATAACTGATACATTGCTTGCCTTCTCAATGGGTGGGGGAGGGGCCAGAGAGGGGGAAAGAATTTGGAGCTCAAAATTAAAAAAAAATAAGAATGTTAAATAATAAATTGTCTAAAAAAGAAAGGAAAAAATGTAGACCATGAAACTAAACACAATATCTCATATACTGGAACACAGCAGAATAGACAGGACTATTTCCCCTGTCGTGGATACCACTTAAAGCTTTCTTCATTCAGCTAGTTTCATCTCTGTTCTCTCCTTCAGTATTAAACCTAGGAAAAGCTATCTATATCCAATTCTTCCATTTCATCAGTACCCTCCTTTTCATCAACTGTAATCTGGTCTCCATTCCTCCCACCATCCTTTTGCCTATCAAAAGTCAAGACCCTGCAGCCGCTAGGTGGTGAAGTGGATAGAGCTCCCCTTGCAGTCAGGAGGACCTGAGTTCAAATTAGCCTCCGACACGACACTTGACACTTACTAGCTGTGTAACCCTGGGCAAGTCACTTAACCCTGATCACCTCACCAAAAAAAAGCCAAAAAAAAAAAGTCAAGACCTCCTTCAATGACCTCCTATTTGACCAATTCTTCATTCCTCATCCTTCTTGATCTTTCTACACCTTCTAACATGAGAGATTACTACTTCCTGCTGCATACTCTCTTTTCCCTTGGTTTCAAAAACACTTATTTCTCTAAGATCTCCTTCCCCTTTGCAAATCCTCATTGTCTTCCTGATTCTATTAATATACGTGTTCTTCAAGGATTTGACTAAGGACAATTTGGCTTTTGGCTACTATACTCTTTAACTTGGCATCCTCATTTTTATACCACTGATATGTTCCTGTCTTCTGGGCAGAGATCTACATCTTCAACTACCCACAGAATGTCTTTACTTAGATATTCTTCTGGTACTTCATTATCAATACAACTAAAAGCTTTACTAACTTTCCCATAATGTGCTCCTCCTGAGGTCACTATTTGTATCTGTGGTACATTCAACTGTTTTCCCACACTCATAATCTCAGATTATCTTTTACTTTCCTATGTCTCTCACTTGCCATATCCAATGTTCAAGTCCAATCAACCCACCTCTGGAACTGTCTTCTTTTCATATTGCAACCAAGTTCTCATTATCATCACTGGCTTAGACTAATATAATAGTCAGTTCCCTAAAAGGTTTTTTCCAACTTCAAAGTCATCCTCTCTAATTTTTTCTTCAAGATGTTTCTAAAACAGTTTTTGTTATACACAGATCTGGTCATGTTACTCCGCTGCTCAAAAATCTTCAGCAACACCCTAGTACGTACTAAATAAAATTTTTTCCCTGGTACTCTGTCATGACCTGATCCTATCTTTCCAGTCATATTTCTCCCTTCCATGCTTTCCCTGATTCAGCCAAATTTAAATACTGTTTCCTGAATATACTCCCCTGAATGCAACCTTGCTTACCTTGTTTTCCTGTATCTCAAACCCTCTCCCTCTCCAACTCTACCTACCAAATTCTTATACATCCTTTAAAGCCTAAATTAAGTATCATGTATGAAAAATAGCCATGAGGACAGTATCACTAAATTGCCAAATACAGGGAGGGAAGTATAAGAAATCAGTGAAGACAGGAAGGAGCTAGGTTATAAAAGGTTTTGAATGCTAAATAGAGGATTTTATATTTGATCCTAATGGTAAAAGGGAGCCACTGGAATTTATTGAATGGAGGGATGACATTATCAGACTTTTCCTTCAGAAGATCAATTTGGCAACTACGTATAAGATGGACAGAAATAGGGAAAGACTTGAGGCAAGGAGACCAACCAGCAGGCTTCTACAGTAGTCCAAGCATGAGGGGATGAGGACCTGCACCAGGGTGGAGGCAATGTCAGAGGAAAGAAGGGGTATACAGGACATTACAAAAGATAGAACTGAGAGAACTTGGCACTGATTGCAAACGGGAGAGACAAGAGTGAAGAATAAAGGACAATTCCTTCTTTGCAAGCCTGAGTGACTAAAAGGATAGGGGTACCCTTGACTGTAATCCAAAAGTTAGGAGAAGACTTAGTTCAGTTTTGGAAATGATGAATTTAAGATATCTATGGAACATCCAGTTCAAGACGGAGTTGGAGTTGTGAAGCAACTTGGAGAAGCAAAAAGTCAGAGATATGAAAATAGAGGTCAAGTTAGAGGTCACAGCTGGATAAACAGATCTGAGAGATGATAATTGAATTCATGGGAGCCGATTAAATCATCAAGCCAAATAGAACAGAGAGAGAAGTTATTTTATGCCTTTAAAAACATTATTATGAGAAGGGGTCCCTGACACACACAAGAATCATGAACCTCTCTCCTGGGTAAAATCTTGATCCCATCCCCCAATCCAATATAGAACTTTGTTCAATAACTTTAGTGAATTTATGTAATATTATATATTGTAGTTATCTGTGTTTTGACATATCTCTTCTAGACTTGGGGAATATGGCATAGTTAAAAAGAGCCTTCATTTGGTTAACCTGGTTTTAAATCCTAATTTCACTACTTAATAACTGTGTGACCCTGGGTAAATCAGGTAACTTCTCTGGGCCTCAACTGTAAAATGGTAAAAACAGGGGGCTGAATTAGATCATGCCTTAAGGTTCCTTGCCAGCTCTAGATCCTATGACTAAATTAACTCTTAGCAGTTTTTGTATGTGATCTTTGGCCACGATCAAGGAATTGACAAACTACTAAAAGAACCAAGTCACATACATGCAGACATTAATTACTGCTATAAATCAGACAAACAAGTACAAAAAAATATACCGGTAAAATGAATAATATCTTGTAACGTTCTCCCTGAAGAGGTAAGCAAGTATAAGTAGTTGGTATAGTTGATTTTATGGTGCACCAAATGTTAACAGGAAACAATTTCATGGAACACTTAGTCATATCACTTTATAGTGCTTGCTTACAAGCTCAAGCAAAAATACATCACAAACGTATCTGTAGGTTAAATGTCAGCGCATTTGTTGCTTGAGAATGAAATAGAAAAGCTTCATAACTTGGTCAGATTCACCAAACAAAGCTAACATACATTTTGATACTCAGTAAACAGCAACACACTGACTTCAGAGTTGGAACACCTGATTTTTTGTTCTGCTACTACCTGTGTGGCCTTGACCAAATAATTTATCCTCTCTGTTCTTTAAGGTCCTAAACTGTAAGATGAGCAAGCTAAATTACAGCATTTCTACTTTCCCTTCCAGTGCCAAATTCTATAATCAAAAAAAAAAAAAAATAAGACAGGAGAAAACTACAAATACTATACTGGAAAATGTGGTTTAGGATAAAGAAGGTATCTTTCCATGATGAACATTAACTTCTAAGAAGGGAATCCGAAGGTGACAGATGTCAAGCACAGAATGATATCATTAAAAAAAAAACACAAAGAAATGAAAATGCATATATCTTAAAAAGTTAAAGATAAAGGAATCACTTCATAATCAGATGCTTATATGTAAATACTCAACTAGCTAGAGAAAAGAAAATAATCAATTAAAAACATACAGATGAAGAGATACTGCATAACTATACACTAACAGGAGCTATTTAAATAGCATGACCACTCTAAAAAATTAGAAAAACAAATGTAAAGACACTACCATTATTTCTTAGAGAAGTTTAATTGATGCAAAGGAAGTCACCACACAGAGGCCAAAAGGGTCTGGAAGCCTTAGCCAACAAGCACTTCATCTTCATGAAATGACCAACTACAGTGTCAATTTATAACAAAAGCTTATTTGTTAAAAAAAAACACATTAAGGAAGAGAATGAAAGACTGAGTAATAGCAGCTAAAAGCAGTGGCAGGCAATTATGAAGAAATGAGCCTGTAGAGAGCTTCCCATGATAAAATCAAGCTAGATCATCTTCAAAACACAATTACAGGAACTTTAAGTCAGAAGGAACTTCAGAGTTCATTTATTTTGACCTACATCTAAACAGGCCTCCACTATACAACACTCCCAAATTACAAATGAAATCAGAGAATAACAGTCACCCATATTTACAACTCAGGTGTCATCCGTAACTCTCTGTGGCCCTACATGTTTAAACATTTACCACACCCTCTCAATTCTACCTTTATAACATCTATTATGTATACCTCCTTCTCTCCTGATATTGGTGCTACCCTAATGTAGAGACCCTCCTCACCCCATCCCTGGATTACTGCAATAGCAGGCTAACAGGTCTCCCTGCCTCAAGTCTCCTATTTCTGGACTCCTCCACTCTGGTATCAAACTGATCTTCCAGAAGCACAAGTCCAAACCATGTCACCGTCTCTCTCCCCCTCCCCCATTCAATAAACTCCAGTGACTCCCTTTCACCTCTAGTATCAAATTTAAATTCTCTGTTTGACATTCAAAGCCCTTTTACAATATGGCTTTCTCCTATCTTTCCAGCCTTAACACCTTACCCATCTCTACTATCCCAATGCAAAGACCAAAATGTAACAGATCTGCAGACATTTTTATAGTGATCATCACTGATGAAACACAGCATCAGACCTCTAATACCTCAGTATCCAATATAATATGTGAAAAAGTGAAAATGGTACTGAAGGAGATAAAGAAATGCTGAAGACGATATTAATAGAAGTAATATAATTTTAAAGTTACCTAGGGATCAATTTTCAAGATATCTCAAAGAGTGTAAGATTTCTACAGATAGCACTTTCTAACCTCCAGTAAGTGACAAGACAAGCCTATATGACTACTTTCTCATTTCAATAAAATCTTTCTGAGAACATGCTATGAATAATCAAGAATATTTTTGATCAAAAGAAAATAAGTGAAGTCTCACAGATAGATGACCTTCTAAAGCAGACTATATCTAGAAAGTAACATTACTCAATGAGAAGCATAAACACAATAACATTCCACTATATTATTTATTTTTAAAAAAAATTTGACTCAGTAGAACAAAATCCATTCTTTAAATCTCACTTCAAGGAGTATCTCATGTATTACATTAAAATTACATCAAACTCTTTGATAGATGTGATCAAAGAAATAACCTTGTTCGATGATCTGAGTGCCAACATGAAATAAGATGCACAACATAGAAAGATATTTTCTCCAGAGGTGCGTTCACCAGTGTCTTAGTAGACATCCTAAGCAAAATTAAAATAAGATTTTGCCATTGATGCTGACATTTGCCAAATGTTCCTGTCTAAAAAAGACACTATACTATACTATCATAGAATCTCATAGTTGATAGGGACCACAGAGGTGATGATCCAGCACAATTGGTACTTAAACAAGAATTCCTTTTATGACAACCTCAAAACACAGTCAACCAGACCTTGCTTGAAGACCTCTAGTGAGAAAAAACTCATTACGTCTCCCAAGGTACTTCTACTTTGGGATAGCTATGATTTTTAGCAAGTTTCTCCTTATATCAGGTTGAAATTTACCTCTCTGTAACTTCCACACATTATTTTGAGTGCTGCCCTCTGGAAGGCCAAAGAAATGAAAATCTCTCTTCTAAGAGAAGAGACAATATTTGTCTCTAATTGGAGCCCTAGAAAATTACTGTAAGCTCCTTAGTGAAACCCCTAACAATGCCAAACAAATGAAAACAATGGAAAAAAATGCTTATTTACAATAACACATGTGGCTGGAGGAAGTTTTTTTGGGTTATTCTGTCAATATGTTGATCTTAAACAAGCATTCTTAGACAATAGGTTGGGCTGAGAGGAGAGCTAGCTGAATAGTATTTGAGAAATTAAGCTAGGTTTTCAATGATTTCAAACTACATACTGTCACAAAAACCAACATTACCCAACAAGGTTACATGGATATGAATCATGGAATATTGCAGTCTTAGAAGAATAAAAACCACAAGTGACCCAGGAGGTACAAACAGGTCCAGATACTCTGTAGCATATTACCAATGAAGAATTCTCTTGGACAATTTTTAAAGCTGTTTTTTGGAAGCATACAGGGTTGGTCATAAACCTGGGCACTTAAGTGCTATGATGATAATCTCATTTAAAAAAAAAGTCTTCTAGTGAATTTGGTGGATTGCCAAAGGAAGATTTGTGGAAAAGAATTACACAGGATGTGAAAAGGTGTGAAAAAGCTGTTATCTATATATGGCAGGTGCTCAGAAAATGTTTATTGTTATTTTGTTAATGGAGCCGACATCTACAGGTGAAACTACAGATCCATTTAATCATGAAAACAAAAGAATTTCTAGGGAAAACATCCCTGACCCTAGAATCTATTGGAACAATGACACTGGAATTGCATGTTTATCTCCCAATTCTGAGGAAATCTTACAATCCTCATCACAGGGAATATAACCTACCCCAGTGGAACTGATACTATGATCAAAGCTTCTCAAATGGAGGCTTTAAAGTAAATACAAAATGTTGATTATTTGTTCACTGTCCTAAGATTACATACACAGTTAAATACATAGTAAGAGTTTAATAAATGTTTTTCCGTTCCATTCCATTCTCCCATCCAAGTCACAAGGAACTGATTCACTGCAGTACACTGTAGCAAATAGAACCTAACAATAATAGTCACTACCTCTCTAAATCAGTACTTAATTTTCAACAGGAGAAACATCCTGTCTTCATCTCTGAATATGATATTTAGGCAGCTGGCAATAGAAAATTTTCAGCAGAGAAATCTCTATCTTTAGATCTCTCACTGTTGAGTGAGTCACTGAAGTTGAAAATTGCTTTCTTCCAGGACACAGAAAAAAGCAACAGAATGATTTGTAAGGACCTCTACTTTTTATTTGCACAATTATTAAAGTTAGTTTACTTATTTTAAACTTAGTTTAAACTTAGTTCATTTTACAAAGAACACTTAAATACTGAGATCACAATTCTCTAAGTTAAAGTGTTTTGAGGAGTATAATGGATTGTATAACCATAAAGTGACAATATTAAAAGTTCGTGAGACAGTGGGGCCAAGATGGCAAAGAGAAGCTCTCCCCAGTTTCCCTCAGAAACAAAGTTAAATCAAACCTCCAAAAGAATTCTGGAGCGACAGAATCCACAAAAAGATGGAGTGAAAGAATTTTTCCAGACCAAGACCACTTAGAAGGACTTCAGGAAAGGTCTATCTAACTAGGGTAAAAGGGGAGCACAGCCCAAGGCAGGCAGTGGCCATGCAAGCCAAAGGGAGACTTAGACAAAGCACAGATAAGCAACAAAGAACCTGCTGTTCTGGATCATCAGGCCACCTGTGAGGCCTCCAAGTACAGAAGGCAAACTGCTAGTCCCAAAACCTAGGGCACAACAGGTGTGACTAGGCTTGGCCACCCCAGGACAGTGGCCAAACTGTCAACTCCAGAGGCCCAGGCAGAGAAAGCCAGTGACCAGGCTCCTGGCCCTCAGCTCAGGAAGCTTGGGACAATGCTCCTTGTACCCAAGGAGTGGAGTTCAACTTTTTTAAAAATGAGCCAAAAACAAAAAGAGCCCTAACGATAGAAAGCTACTACAGTGACAGGGAAGATCAAAATACAAACTCAGAATAGGACAACAGTGTGAAAATGCTTATATGCAAAGCCTCAAAGGGGGAATATGAATGGGTTTCAAGTGCTCTTGAAAGAGCTCAAAAGGGATTTTAAAAATCAAGTAAGAAAGGGAGAAGAAAAGTTGGGAAAAGAAATGAGAGTTATGCAGGAGAATTATGAAAAAAAGAGTCAACAGTTTGGAAAAGGAAGCATGAAAATTGATTGAAGAAAACAACTCCTTAAAAAATAGAATTGGCCAAATAGAAAAGGAGGTACAAAAGATCACTTGGAGAAAATAATTCCTTAAAAAATAGAATTTGGCAAGTGGAAGCTGATGACCAAGATAATACACTATTACCAGGTGGGATTTATACCAGGAATGTAGGGATGGCTCAATATCAGGAACACTATTAGCAGAAACAACCATATCAATAACAAAACCAACAGAAATTATATTTTTATCTCAATAGATGCAGCACCCATTCCTATTAAAAACACTACAGAGTATATGAATGAATTGAGCTTTCCTTAAAATAAGTAGCATCTATCTAAAACCATCAGCAAGCATTATCTGTAACGGGGATAAACCAGAAGCCTTCCTAGTAAGATCAGGGGTGAAACAAGGATGCCCATTATCACCACTATTATTCAATACTGTACTAGAAATGTTAGTTTCAGTAATAAGAGAAGAAAAAAATTGAAAGAATTAGAACAGGCAATGAGGAAACAAAAATATCACTCTTTGCAGATAATATTTATGAGAATACAAACCATTCCCCAATTGATAAACGGTCCATGGATATGAACAGGCAGTTCTCAGATGAAGAAATGAAAGCTATCTATAGTCTTATGAAAAAATGCTCTAAATTACTATTGATTAGAGAAATGCAAATTAAAACAACTCTGAGGTACCACTTCACACCTATCAGATTGGCTAATATGACAGAAAAGGAAAATGATATATGTTGGGGAAGGTATGGGAAAATCTGGACAGTACACTGATGGTAGAGATGTGAAGTGACCCAGCCATTCTAGAGAGCAATTTGGAATTATATCCAAAGGGCAAACCGTACACACCCTTTGATCCAGTTAATACCACTACTAGGTCTGTATCCTAAAGAGATCAGACCTACCTGTACAAAAATATTTATGGCAGCTCTTTTTCTGGTGGCAAAGAATTAGAAATTGAGGGAATGCCCATTAACTGGGGAATGACTGAACAAGTTGTTGTATATGAATGTAATGGAATACTACTATGCTATAAGAAATTATGAAAAGGTGTATTTCAGACAAACCTGAAAAGACTAACATGAACTGATGCTGAGGGAAGTGAGCAGAACTGAAGAACATTATACAAATTAACAGTAACATCGTGCAACAATCAACTATGACTGACTTAGCTCTTTAGCTCTTCTCAGCAATACAATGATTCAAGACAATTCCAAAAGACTCATGATGGAAAATGCCATTCACATCCAGAGAAAGAACTATGGAGTTTGAACACATATCAAAGCGTACTATTTTCATTTTTGTTTCTTTTTGTCGATTTTCCCTTTTATTTTGTTTCTTCTTTCACAACATGTGGAAATACGTTTACATGATTGCACATGTATAACCTATATCAGATAGCTTGCTGTCTTGAGGAGGGGGGGACAGAAGGGAGGAAGGGTGAAAAACTCTGAAACTCAAAATCTTATTAAAGAAAAGAATGTTGAAAACTATCTTGATATGTAATTGGAAAAAATAAAATACCATTTACAAAAAAAGTCACCTAATTATAGTCCCAGTTCAATTAAACTCAAATTCATTACCTTCAGCAGGCCACAAGTCTTTCTTATGTCAAAGTTCCTTAACAATATAATTAAAATGTGTATCTGTTGAACAAAAATTCCATAAAGTAGCTTTAAAGGTGGATATAATGCGTTATTTTATAAAAAGTTAACTTGAAGGAATTGGCTATCTTTAATTTAGAAAGAGCTAGGTGACATAACAGAAAGAGCACTGGACTTTGAGCCAAGACATGAGATCAAAGTCTGCTTCTGTCACTTAACAAGCTGTGTGACCCCTAGTCATGTCACAACCTTTCTCAGCTTCAATTTCCTCACATCTGTAAAAACTGGGGATGGTAATGATAACAAGGATTACAACGTATGGAAGGTCCTTTATAAACCTTAAAGTACAATATAAATATTAGCTTTCTTCAAGAATATAAATAGATATCACATGGAAAACAGTTGAGACTTGTTTATGGCCCCAAAAAGCATAAACTGGATCAGTGGGTGAAATCTACAAAGAAGCTGCTTAAAGCTTATGGACACAGGATTAAATATTTAGAGCCAAAAGTACCCTCAGAAGTCATTTAATCCATTCCCTCACTTCATCCTGAGGAAAATGAGCTCCAGAGCAATTAAATGACTTTTTTGAGGACAGAGCTGGGAATCAAACATAGTTCCTCAACTTCAAATCTACCATTCTTTCCTCTGTATAAGGAAAAAACTTCTTCAAAATTACAGCTACACAAAAGGTTAAGGTCAAAAGTGGTTCTGTTAATAATGTGAGTCTAAATTCACCCTGTTTTCTTTACTGTAACCATTCACAATAGACTAGAAAAGACTCTACCATTGTAGAGTCAGAGAGCCTGAGCTCAAGTCTTGGCCCTCCTACTCACTGTGTCCCTTGGACACTTGGTCACTTAACTTCTCCGAACCTTTTTCTCCTCCTCATCAATTAGAGGGACTAAGACAATCACTGTAAAGAGAATAATAATACTTTTAACTATCAGCCTCACAGAGTTTGGGGTTGAAATTTTGTAAAAGTGTTACATAAATGTGAATTTGCATTATCACTATCTATACCACGCAGCCAAATCAGATGAAGAGGAAAGTAATTAATTCAGTTAAGAGGGACAATTTCCTATTTCAGAATATGTGATTTTTAGCTTGGATTTGATACATAATTCCAAAGCTCTGTTTAAGTTCTTAATTCTGATGGCTAATTTATATGAAAGTAATCTGCCTATGCAGCCGAACCACTACAGCCTCTTCATTCATCCTTAATTTCCAACCTATTTCTTAAGTTCTCACAATTCAGGGAGCTCAAAACTCAGAGGAATCTGGGCAAACTTAATACTCTTTTAGGTGTAGAATTAAATACGTCCTAGGCTAGGCTGTGACAGTAAACACTATTTTTTAACATCATTTAAAAAACATGTCTTTCAAGTTGTCTGAACTGAGATGTGACAATTTATACTGCGGGAGCATTCAAAAACTCTACTGTAACACTAGGAACTGAAACTTCACACAACTTTAATTGTCTATACTCTTAAGATGTTGAAATATTTTAGTTTTTCTACACAAATACATAAAAAATTAAGTATTTCTTCAGAGTAATTTGGACAATTTATGATTAGAAGATTCTCTTCCAACATTCAGAGGAACAACATTATTTATAACAAGATTTTGTCCTTATCTTCCTACAGTTCCTGCAGTCTTATTAAATATCTCATTAATATTAATAACTTGTTATAGTAGATTTTGCAACTTCCAATGGTCAAAAAATTAGATTAAATCAGAATTGCCTCTACCTTCAGAGATTATGACAATCATATGAGAAATGTATATGTTTATACACATACATCACTTAATATAAAGAATAATTGCTGTTGTTTGTCCTTCTTTCTCCAAGAGGACCACAACATCAGGAAGGTAATGACTTGCAAGTGAATTGGATTTAAGTGAGACAGAGCTGGGCAAAGTCATCAGCCTCACTTTCTCCTCCAGAGCCATCTAGGTCCCGTGGCAAGATACACATCAGGATGACTGGAGATGGCCCCGAATGCAGTAAGAGGTCAAGACCCTGGCCTTTTAAAGCTGAGGTCTTTTCCAGGTTTCAGTATGTCTGAGGCAACACCCATTCAGTGATTAAGACTAGGTAAGAAATGAGGGAAAGAATGGCCTCTTTTACCTAGTCCAAAAAAAAAAACCAATCTTGGAGGGGAAGACCCTCAAAAACCTTCAGGATTTCTGGCCAAAACAGAAACAATTGCTATTTACCCTCACTCTGAGCCATCAGAGCCCAAACAATCACCAAGTGAGGCCTGGACTGGGACCTACTGTTGGCCAATCAATGAGAGTCAGAATGATCTGGGTTTAAGGCATGGTCCTTAAAAAGAAATCCAACCAGTAAACCCCAAGATATCTTGTGAGGTTTAAGCAATCAATATTTATATTCCTTTAGGAAAAGCACAGGCAGGTAAGGGTATGATTCAATATGTGGACAGCACAAAGAATGATACATACTGCAGAATTGAAACAATGATTGTCCTAGTCCTTCTAACTGATGATTTACAATATTCAAAGAAAAGATTCAAAACAACACTAAAAAAGCAATATAAACCCATTTTTATAGACTATATTTTTCAACTCATCAAAATAGCCTTGACTTGGGTCCTTTCAATACATCTAATTTCTTTTTAAAAAATGTATTCTACTTTAGAAAAATACTTTATTTTTCATATCAGTAATCAAATAAGCTAAAATATTTAAATTTTAAAGCATCATTTAAAAAAATTATAATAAAAATAGTATAAACTCAAAATCTCATTTTAAGCTAGACATTCCAATAAAGTTCCTATACAAAGTTTCAGTTTTTCTTGTTTAAGTAAAAGACTCAAGGATTGGGGGAGGTGGGAAGAGGGTGAAAGACTACTTATAAAAGAGGGCTGACCATTTGTCAGAAATTATTTAAGAAGGATGAATTCATGCCTACCATAAGACTTCGTCTACTCTAGATGAAATCTGAGGTTCCTTCTAATTCTAGCACTATATGATTTCAGTCTTCTCTTCCCCTGCCCCCAATCTCTTCGTAGTTGTCCTGTTACTTATCAAAGCTGTTGCTGAGGATGCCTCCAACGGCCTTTTTAAGTCTTTCCAATCTCCTCTGGGGTAGAAAACCATCTTGCCATGTGTCAGATAAAAGTAAGAGCTTACAGGGAGAAGGAAGTACCTTTTTGCTTCAAAGTGTGGATGGTGGAAATCTCATTTCTAAGTTAAGTAGTCTATTACTGCACTCATTCCTGGTTTCTAAACACTAGTTCAAGTTTGACGTACACATGTTAGCACTTTAAGACTACTTAACCACAAGCCACAAGTATAAGAAGTTGACATACTGGACAACTATGTTTTAAAATACCGTAATAAATAAATCATGCCTTTATTACAAAGACTCATTTTGATTTTTTTTTTCAATGACAAGAATCATCATGGTAGGGGAAATAATTCAAGCATAAATTTTAATAAAACCATAAAACTTTCTAAAATACAAACATATTCAAAAAAAAGTTATGAACATCTATCAAAGGTTGGAAATCTTTCACAAATGTGGAAGAAAGTTTGATGACTCCTGACTTCTGAGCAAAAGTAGTAGCCAACAAAGGTACTATGGCTATGCAAAGGCACTAGTTACCTCCTTCCTCTTCCCATCTTTACCCTACTTAAAAAATATTTTTATCATGAAATGGGGTAATGAAAAAGCACTGACTTTGAGAAAGGACCCAGTATTTCCATATACTCCACTCCTCCTATTTAATACCTGTAAGACCTTGGGCAAGTCATGTATGTAATCACTCTCTAGACCTAAGTAAAATAAGGTTGGATTGGAGGACTTTTAAGGTCCCTTCTCCCAAAAATGTCTGATCCTGGAATCACCTGGGGATAGCATCTCCTTTTAAAAAGAAAATATCTGTACTAAACTCCAGTCTACTTCTTTATTCACACTTTAAGGTGAATTGCTAAGAAGAAAATATCTTCTAAAACCTAGTGAACACAGATAAATTCACTGGATGCTTTCAGGCAGAGCCAAGAGGGGTGAGGGAGAAAGCTCTAAGCAAGAGTGTTAAACTGTATAACCACCTAAACTCAGTCTCCTTTCTTCTTAAAGACTATCCCATTCCTGCTTCTAGTGCTGAAGGAGATAATCAGTTTAAAAGGCCTACTCCTAAAAACAAAAAATATCTTGGCAGTAAAAGTAAAGTGCTTCACCATTTAATTTGCTTAATTCCTAAGAGCCTGAAAATAATATCTAGAGTAGATACTTTAAAAATTACTATCTGACTTTTAGAGAATCATAGATACACATGGATTTAGAAAGACACTCTTGAGGCTATCAAATCTACCAAATAATGCTTCAACTATTTTAGGTATTTATCCTTTTTTAAAAACAGGAAGAAATCCAAGTAAAAAATGATTATGACCACCACCAATGACTACCATCACTCCCACTACCCCATCTACACATTAAATGGAAACACCTACACTAATGTTCTAGATTCCACAGTGGATTGAGCATGATGTCTGGAGTCAGGAAGACCACAGTTCAAATCTAGGTCTGTCATTTACTACCTGTATAACCCTATGCATGTCACTTACACTGTCTGCCTCAGTCTCCTCAAGTGTAAAATAGGGATGATAACAGCATCTACCTTACAGGGTTGTAGTGAAGATCAAATGAGATATTTGTCCAGTGCTTAGCACGGTACCAGACACATACTAGGCACTATATAAATGCTCATTCCCATCCCCTATTCCTAAGTCTCACTGTGTTCTAGAAGTAACTGCCAAGGGTTTGGTTCTTCCCAGGTAACAAAAGGAGAAAGCAAGCTCTGAAAAATCCTACAAAATCCTACAAAACTTTAAGTAGACCTAGTTGGTGATTGTTTCTACTTTTACTGTCTAAAGGCCAGCCAAGCCAAGTACAGAGTTGATAACTTTTTCAACTGTAGTAACTCTCCCCAACCATCAACTAAAATGTAGAAGAATTGCTTTGTGTCAGCTGAAAGAAAACTCCTCATGATGAAATAAAATCCTTCCAAAGTAATGAATATGAAGAAAGCTTATCATTCTTAAAATAAAAACTTAACTGATTCCTACCTACAGACTCTAATGATGTGGATTCCATCCAACCAGTATAGACAGGTAATCTACACTAATAAATATTCAATTGACTATGTCAGAAATAAAGCAGCTTAGGTTCTATTCTTTCACCACAGAGCACAAGGAACTCCAGAAATGTCAAAGATTACCTTTTACATTTCTAAATGCAGGAATCAAATGGGAAGAAAAGTACAACTGGAGAAGCAGACTACTTCATGGCATGGTGCAACAATTATCCTTTTCTGCCTACTATCTAGGGGCAACGTGGTAAAAGTGGATTGGGAACCTGCCCTGAAACCCAAGAAGACTTGGTTGGTCCTGCCACAAACATACTGGCTCTGTGATTTCACTTAACCTCAGGGCTGTAGGCAACTCTCTAAGACTCTAAGTTGTAGAAAAAGTGCCAATCAATCTCAGTAAAGAGAATCTTCTCAGTCAGGAGAGTTCCCTACACAAATAAAATCAATGATCTATTTCCTACCTCTACATTTCACTAAAGGCCTTTTACCTACTGCTTCTTCCAAGCCTGTCATATGATTCAAGATACTAATCAAAAAACAATACCATGAAATGCAAATAAACTAAAAAGTAATTTTTTTAACAAAAGATCACAATTTCATGGGGAAAGAAGGGGCAGCATGAAGAATCTTTTTTTTTTTATGTAAAACCAACAAGACAGTTTCCAAGGAAGTTTACAGTATTCCTCCTTTCAGAATCAGTCAACTGCACTAGAATTACTATCTTCCATGTTTTTAAAATTTTCGAACTTTACAACTTTGAATGTCTACTTCAGTTACATAAAATAATCATTCCTAAGATGTAAAATCAATATTTTTGCAAAAACTACATGTTTTAAATCCCAGAATTCCATCACTGAAAGATACTTTAGAGATTTAATTCTGGCCTACTCAATTTACAGATCAGGAGACTGAGCACAGAGGGTCCTGGAAAAAAAAAAAGTCCCAAAACTATGACTGGAATTTATGTTTGCCTTCCAATCCAGTGCTCTTTATACTAGCTTTATCTGTACTCATCACACCTGCATGGACAAAAGCATTAGCTACAAAAATAAACAGAATAAGCAAATTTTAATCAGATTTTATTTTAAAATAAATGGGGAGATTTATTTTAAAAATGGAGGAGTGCCCTCCTATGAGAATGTACTCCTATCTGATATTTGTAGGACTCACATTATTTTAAGCAAAAAAAAATCTCACAGTATTCGAGGGTTGTTAGATATCGCCCCAAGTTTTACAGCGTCTAAAATATTTACTGAACAAGCAAAAATGGCACTTCAGATGTTATGAATTTAAACAAGTTTACTTCTAAGAAACCAAAATGTCAATCAATAAGCATCTAGCTTCTGGAAACTAAAATCACTCAATGTGTTTTCTCAATTTTGTTAATATAGAAGTGGATAGAGAGGTGGTGTAGGAATTGGGAAGCCCTGTCTTCAAGTGTTGCTTCTAGCACACCAGATGCCAAACAAAGCAAGTCACTTTGCTTCAGAAAAGTTGTCTATTATTAAAAAGGGCAGAGTGCTCACCAAAATCTCCCCAGACACTGATGAAATTATAGGTGCGATCCTAAATACAAACCTAAAATTTTGTTTTAAACAAACTCTTCCCTTCAGTACTTTTAAATAACAAATGTCAAAATGCAGGCAAAAGATATAAGTAGGAATGTAAAAAGACGGCACACACAAGAACTTTTAAAAATATCTAAGCACTGAATCACTTCCTATCATTAAATGATATTTACCAAATAAATCCAGGAAAAACAGTACTCAAAAGACATTTGTGTTCCGCTCTTAGCATTTACAGGATCAAATATCCAAGATCTATTTGATACAACTTTTTTTTGGGGGGGGTTATGCTGACTTGTTACAAAGCACTTTACATGGTTATCCCATTGGATCCTCACAGCTTCATAAAGCAGTAATTTCAAGTACCTCTACTCTATCCTGTATCTTGTATGTACCTAATAATTAGTAATTACAGCATAAATGCATATTGTCTCCCCCAACAGAATGTGAGCTCCTCAAGAACAAACACTGCGTTTACCTTTCTTTGTATCCCCAGAGCTTGGCACACTGCCTGGCACACAGTAGGCATTAAAAAAAAAAAGGCTTGCTGACTAGAAAGTAGTAGTATCCTCATCTTACAGGTGAGGAAATTAAAGCTTGTTCAGCTTAATAACTTGCCCAAGGTCAGTTACGCTAGTAAGTGGACAAAGAATATTTTCTCACTCTTATCTTCCCAACTCCTCGTCCCCAACAGTCAACAAGCCTTTCTTAGTCACTGTGCTAAGCAAGCAAGACATGTCTCACACAGTGATGCTTCTATCACTTCCATTCCAGACTATACGGGGTGTCCCAAAAGTCTTAGTGTCGTTTTCAGGCATTGATAAAAACTTTTGGCCCAACCTATATATTCGCCTTCAAAGAAGAGATTCCACACTTATGTCGAATCCTCTTTTGGGGTACTAGTAAAATACTCAAATGAAAGCTCCCTCGGGGCAAACACCTGAAATAATAAAGTGAAGATGATTCTGACTCTATGGGGGAAGGGGTAGGGAGGAGGGAGGCAACTCACCGAAAACACTGCATTCTGAAGCCCAAAAGGTATCGGGGTCAGGCGGGCCAGTGCCACCACTTTGAGGCCGCTCCCCCCTTCCACGACTCGGATGACGGCGCTTAGCTTCTCGCTGCCCTCGATCTTGGAGGCTACCCAGTGGGCCAGCAGCTTCTTGCAGACCACGTGCGCGATGAAGGTGCCGATGAGGACCCCCACCACCATGAGCCCCATGCCCAAAACGAAGCCATACAAGTAGCCGGCGGCCACGTTCAGCACGATGTAGCCCCAGCCACAGGGGAAGGAGACTACGATGAAGCCCACGACGAAGAGGAGCACGCCCAGCAGGCTGTCCAAGCTCTCGACCCACAGCAGAAGATGCTGCAGATAGTGGCGGACCAGGGCCAGAGAGGAGAAGCACAGGGCGGCCAGGGCGCAGAGCAGCAGGAAGCTCTTGCACCAACAGGTGCCCAGGAGGCAGCAGTAGCGCCAGGTCCTCACCTCGGCGGCAGCGGGTCCGCCGCTGCAGCCGCTGTTACCGCTCCCTGGATAGGACCCGCCCGGGGCGGGCAGCTCCAAGTCCGACTGCAAACTGTTGCGCTCCTGGTAGGGGCTGAGAAGTGCGCCCGCCGCCCCGGCGCTCTCGCCGCCGCCTCCCCGAGGGAGCCGGTCCGCAGGCTCGCCGCCTCCCCCAGCCCTCGGAGGGCCCCAGCGTGTCAGCAGCTCCTGCCGCCGGCTCTGCAAAGCCGCGTACTTGAGGAGCTTGGGGAGCAACTGGAGCATGCTCCCGGCGGAGCTCCACATGCCGCTATCGGCGGCCGCCGCCCCCACCCACCCCACCCCTGAGAAATCCCGGCCTCTCAGCCCGCCAGCCCCTCCGCGACTCCCGGGGCCGTGAGGCAGAGGCGGCCGCTGCGGCGGCTCATGGTCGCCTCCTTCCGCGCCCCCCCTCCAGAATTCCTTCACCCTTCAGTCCCCCCCCACTTAGCAGAGACCAAGCCGAAAGCCGAGGACCGGAGCCACGGCCGCCACCGCGGCGTCAGACCAGCCCAGCGGGGAAACAAGGCAAAGTCCCGCCGCACCCCCGGCCCCCGACCGGGGCCAGTCCGCCCCCCAAGGGGGCGGGCAAAGAAAAAAGGGACGGGGCGCAGCGAGGCCCCGCCCCCGTGACGTCGCGTGCTGCCGACCCAGCTGAACCCGAGGGGTCGCGAGGGGAGAGGGTGAGAGGAGGGGTGGACCGGCTGAGGAACAGCCCCTGAGGGTAGCAGGCAGGGAGGGGGCCCAGCCGGAGAATCCCTACCCATCCCCCATCTCCCTCCTGGCTCGGGGAGAGACAGGGGAGTCGATGCGATTGGGTGGGAAGAGGTGAGGGGGGTAAATGGGGAAAGCTGGTCGTGCGCGCGCCCCCTCTCGCCGAACGCCTCGCTGCGGTGCGCGTGCGTACGTGTGCGCGTGCGCGGGGGGGGGGAGTTGGCGCCACCTGAGTGTGGGCCCAGGAGTGGGCCATGCGTCTCAGGCTTCTAACCTGCAGCCCTCGTGGAACTTGGCTTACAGAGCCCCCGGGCAAAGGGGCGCGGGTGTGGGTTGGCTACGCGCTGCCTTCATGGAAGGGAGGGGGGCGTCGCGTGGTCCCCGGACCAGGGAGCTTTGCGCGCTGCAAGACCGTTAACCCAAAAGTTTACGAGGGGGTGGGAAGGGGGCGGGGCTCCTGGGGGAAAGCAGTGCCACCTCACCTCCCTGATTTGTAAATGGCTTTGGGTGGGGGGGAGGGCAACAGTGGCTTTCGGCCCTGGAGGGGGGAGGGGTCACTCTCTGCCTGCAGACAACCCGAGCTCCCTGCTTCCCGGGGAGGTTGAGAGGAATGTAGAGTTTACCCAGCTGCCCCAAGCTGTGGTATTTCCCCAAGACTTTCTGTTCCCCATAAACAAACAGAGGAAGGCCCACAGTTCGGTCCAGGTGTCAATTATCTAGTTTGTGGATTTCCCAGGTTCTTTGTACTCTGGCTCTGACTTTCGGCTTTTTAAACTCTGTGATTACTTGTGGGCACTGGGTCAGGAAATGGAAATACATCGGTTTTACAAATGTTATTTCTGTTATTCAACAAAGGTCACAACTTTTCACGAAATAAAATTTTGGTAAATTGTAGGTATGATGGCTTAATGGGGAGAAGGGGATGTAAACAAGCTTTATTAAGCACCTGCTGTGTGCAAGGAACTGTGCGAAATACATTATAGGTATCTCGCTTAATCTTCACAACAACCCTGGTAGGTAGGTGCTATTATTATCCCCATTCTACAGTCGAAGAAATTGATGTATGGAGAGGTTTAAAGTGACTTGCTAGGGGAGTGACTGAGGCTGTCTTTGAACTCAATTCTCCCTGATTCCAGCCCCAGCCCGCTGTCCAATCATTGACCGGCAATAGTGACCCCAAAGGATTCGATGGTGAAACATGCCTTTAGAATCAGTATAAAGGTAATGGACGATATCCGGAAAATAAGGCATATGTTTACAGACACAGCCAATGTATTTATTTTGCTTGACTGTACTTGTTTAAACAAAGAGTTCTTTTAGGAGAGGGAAAACCATTAGGAAATGACAGATTTAAAAATATCAGTTATTAAAAAAACACAAAAACACTGGTTTGGAGCTGCAGAATTTGAAGGCACATCTGAGTTCATCTAGTACAACCCCTGTATGATTGAGAATTCCACAACATCCCAATAACTTTCATCCACTTTCTATTTGACTCTAGAATCAGGAAACTCAACTCATTTTAGGCTGTCCATTCCACTTTTGAACAATACAATTGTCAAGTTTCTCTTTTCATCCAGCCCAAATCAGTCTTTACAGTTTCCACCCATTTTTCTCAGTTGCCCCCTGGAGTGGAACCTTTACTGATGCTGGTCTCAGGTTTTTGTTTTATCTGTAGAATAGAGGTAATACTACTACTTCCTACCTTACAGTATTGTTGTTAGAAAAGTAGTACAAATGTAAGTCATTTTAGGAAGCTTACTATTTAAAGAAATGCCAGGGTAAATTGATATATTTTGTAAACGTGAGTTTGCTTGCAAAACATGTTACATATGTTAACCCATTTTTTTCCTCACAACAAGTATGAAGTAGGCACTATTATCATCCCCATTTTTCAAATAAAGAAACTGAGGCACAGAGAGGTTAAGTGACTTACCCAGTCACAGGAGTTTACCAAGGCCTACACTCTATCCATTTCGACTCCCAGCTCCCTAATGCTGGTTACATATGTTTTTGATAAAAGTTGCATTGGAAGCAAATATTAAAGTTCATTAGGAAAACAGATTAGGGATTAGTTTTGGAAATTCTGTCCCACATCTTTTCCTAGTATTCTGTGAAATACCTTCACCATACTCAATTACTTATCTATATATAAATATAGGTGTATTCTTTGGATTTAGGAGACTGTTATAGAAATCAACATCTTTAATCACATTTACAGAAACTTTAAACTTTCCAAGAAAAAATAAGCTATAAAATAAAAAGATGCTCTTTCAAATAAAGGGCCCTGAAAGGCTAATTCTGCATGCCTGCAATCCAACTACCATGTTTAGGGAGAAGGGAGAAGCCCATGTAAGTAAAGAATTACAAAAGGATAGTGCTGAGTTTCCTGTGATCATTGAATCTGTAAGCAGGATGTAAACATCCCCTTTCCTTGAAAGTAAATCATTTAAGTAGAAAGATTCAATTTATTTTGTAGAACACAAGTGCTTTGTATTTGCAACTGGTTATTGACATTGAAATTAGTATGCCTGCACTATTTGTGAAATTGCTAATCAAGTTTCATCTTTAAACTGTACCTAAATGATGCCTGTTCAGCTTAACCATTTATTTATTCATTCAATAGGCATCTATTATGTATAGTACACTCTGCTAGGCTGTATGTAGCATACAAAGTATTGTGGGAAGACCCCCTTCTTAGTCGAAGACCTGGGTTCTGGTCCAGACTTGATCTCTTGCAACTGTAACCCCAGTCCCAAAGCTCATTAGTATGGAACTCTCCCCTCTTTGGTGATGAATCCTCTGTCCTGTGTGAGTAAAGTTAAAGTGAACTAGATGAAGACCTAATAAAACTGAATCCCATACCAATGGACTTTGAGAATGGGGTTGCACTACTATGTGTTCTTGGGCAAGTCTGGGCCAGTTTCTTATCTGTAAATGGCAATTGAGATCTAAAACTCCATCCATCTCTAAAATTCTATCTATAGTGTTCTACCTGCCTTTAAGACCATTCAGTAAGAGAAGAAACCTCTTCAGGCTGGAAACTCACTATAGCACTGGAATTAACACAATGGAAATATCAAAATCTGTCCCCCTCTTGCCTTTCCAGGCTTCTTATACTTTATTCCCCTCCACACACTATCCAGTGTCACTTTTTTTTCTGGTAAAGTACTTTTTAATATTAATTTATTTTGATTTATCAACAGTCACTTCCATATGCATTTGAGTTTAAAATATTTCTCCCCCTTCCTCCCTACCACCCTCCCCAAGACAGTGTACAATCTGATACAGGCTGTACATATACATTCCTATTAAACATATTTTCACAGTAGTGATGTTATAAGTAAGAATTAGAACCGATAGGAGGAACCACCAGAAAGAGGAAACAAAACTCAACAGAAGAAAAAAAATAGCAAATAGTATGCTTCTGATCTGCTTTCAAACTCCATAATTCTTTCTTTGGATGTGGATAGCATTTTCCCTCCTGAGGCCTTTGGAGATGCCTTAGATCCTTGTATTGCTGGGAAGGGTTAAGTTTATCAATATTACTCATCTCACAATGTGGCTATTATTGTGGACAACGTTCTCTTGGTTCTGCTCACTTCACTCAGCATCAGACCGTACAAGTCTTTCCAGGTTTTTCTGAAGTCAGCCTGTTCATCATTTTTATAGCACAATACTATTCCATTATATTCATATACCACAACTTGTTCAGCCATTCCCCAATTGATGGGCATCCTCTCAATTTCTAATTCTTTGCCACCACAAAAAGAGCCGCTATAAATATTTTTTGTACATGTGGGTCCTTTTCCCATTTGTATGATCTCTTTGAGATACAGCCCTAGAAGTGCTATTGCTGGATCAAAGGGTATGCACATTTTTATAGCCCTTTGGGCATAGTTCCAAATTGCTCTCCAAAATGGTTGGATCATTTCACAACTCCACTAACGATGCATTACTATCCCAATTTTGCCACATTTTCTCCAGCATTTATCATTTTCTTGTTTTCTCATCTTGGCCAGTCTGATAGGTATGATACCTCAGAGTTGTTTTGATTTGTATTTATCTAATCAATAGTGATCTAGAGCATTTTTTCATATGACTATAGATGGCTTTCATTTCTTTATCTGAGAACTGCCTGTTCATATCCTTTGACCATTTATCAGTTAGGGAATGACTTGTATTCTTATAAATTTGACTTAATTCCCTATGTATTTTAGAAATAAGACACTTATCAGAGAGACTGGTTGAAAAAATTCCCAATTTTCTACCTTTGTTCTAATCTTAGTTGCATTGACTTTGTGCAAAAACTTTTCAATTTAATGTAATCAAAGTTATCCATTTTGCTTTTTGTAATGTTTTCTATCTCCTGTTTGGTCATGAATTCTTCTGTTCTCCATAAATCTGATGGGTAAACTATTCCTTGCTCTCCCAGTTTTGCTTATAGTATCAGCCTTTATATCTAAGTCATGAACCCATTTTGACTTTATTTTGGTATATGGTGTGAGATTTTGATCAATGCCTAGTTTCTGCCATACTCTTTTCCAGGTTTCCCAGCAGTTTTTTTCAAAGAGTGGGATCTTGTCCCAGAAGCTGGGGTCTTTGGGTTTATCAAATAATAGATTACTGTAGTCACTGACTACTGTATCTTGCACACTTAACCTATTCCACTGATCCACCTCCCTATTTCTTAGCCAGTACCAAGCAGTTTTGATGATTGCTACTTTATAATACAATTTAAGATCTGGAATTGCTAGGCCACCTTCCCCTGCATTTCTTTTCGTTAGTTCCCTTGATATTCTGGACCTTTTGTTCTTCCAAATGAATCTTGTTATTATTTTTTCTAACTCTATAAAATTTTTTTTGGTAGTTTGGTTGGTGTGGCACTGAATAAGTAAATTAGCTTAGGTAGAATTGTCATTTTTGTTATATTAGCTTGGCCTGCCCATGAGCAACTGATGTGTTTCCAGTTATTTAGATCTGATTTTATTTGTGTGAAAAGTGTTTTGTAACTGTGTTCATAGAGTTCCTGGGTTTGTTTCAGGAGGTAGACTCCTAAATATTTTTATAATGTCTGCCTTAAGTTTAAATGGAATTTCTCTTTCTATCTCTTGCTGTTGGGCTTTGTTGGTAATATATAGAAATGCTGATGATTTATGTGGGTTTATTTTATAGCCTGTAACATTGCTAAAGTTGTTTATTATTTCAAGTAGTTTTTTTCTTGAATCTCTAGTATTCTCTAAGTATATCATATCATCTGCAAAGAGTGATAGCTTTGTTTCTTCTTTGCTTATTCTAATGTCTTCAATTTCTTTTTCTTCTCTTTTGCTAAAGCTAACATTTCCACTAGGATATATATTTTTAAATTAATTTATTTTGATTTATCAACTATCACTTCCATGTGCTTTTGAGTTGAAAATTTTTCTCCCCCTTCTTCCCCATCACCCTCCCCAAGACGGTGCACAATTACACTTACATACCCATTAAACATATTTTCGTATTAGTGAAGTTGTAAGTAAAAATTCAAACCAATAGGAGGAACCATCAGAAAGATGAAACAAAACTCAACAGAAGGTAAAAATAAGTGATAGTGATTCAACTTCCATAGTTCTTTCTTTGGATGTGGACAGCATTTTCCATCCCCGAGACCTCTAGAGATGTCTTAGATCCTCGTAATGCTGAGAAGGGTTCAGTTTAACAATCTTAGTCATTGCATAACATGGCTGTTATTGTGTACAAAGTCCTCTTGGTTCTGCTCACTTCACTCGGCGTCAGACCATATAAGTCTTTCTAGGTTTTTCTAAAGTCAGCCTGTTCATCATTTCTTATAGCACAATAGTATTCCATTACATTCATATACCACAACTTGCTCAGCCATTCCCCAATTGATGGGCATCCTCTCAATTTCCAATTCTTTGCCACCACAAAAAGAGCTGCTATGAATATTTTTGTACATGTGGGTCCTTTTCCCATTTGTTTGATCTCTTTGGGATATAGCCCTAGAAGTGCTATTGCTGGATCAAAGGGTATGCACATTTTTGTAGCCCTTTGGGCATAGTTCCAAATTGTTCTCCAAAATGGTTGGATCATTTCACAACTCCACCAACAATGTATTAGTGTTCCAATTTTCCCACATCTTCTCCAACATTTATCATTTTCCTGTTTTGTCATGTTGGCCAATCTGATAGGTGTGATGTGGTACCTCAGAGTTGTTTTGATTTGCATTTCTCTAATCAATAAATTTAGAGCATTTTTTCATATGACTATAGATGGCTTTAATTTCTTCATCTGAGAACTGTCTGTTCATATCCTTTGACCATTTATCAATTGGGGAATGGCTTGTGTTCTTATAAATTTGTCTTAATTCTCTATATATTTTAGAAATGAGGCCTTTATCAGAGAGACTGGTTGTAAAAATTCTTTCCCAATTTTCTACCTTCCTTCTAATCTTAGTTGCATTGGCTTTGTTTGTGCAAAAACTTTTCAATTTAATGTAATCAAAATTATCCATTTTGCTTTTCATAATGTTCTCTATCTCCTGTTTGGTCATGAATTCTTCTGTTCTCCATAGATCTGATAGGTAAACTATTCCTTGTTCTCCCAGTTTACTTATGGTATCAGCCTTTATATCTAAGTCATGAACCCATTTTGACTTTATTTTGGTATATGGTGTGAGATTTGGGTCTATGCCTAGTTTCTGCCATACTCTTTTCCAGTTTTCCCAGCAGTTTTTTTCAAAGAGTGGGTTCTTATCCCAGAAGCTGGGGTCTTTGGGTTTATCAAATAATAGATTACTATAGTCATTGACTACTGTGTCTTGCATATTTAACCTATTCCACTGATCCACCTCCCTATTTCTTAGCCAGTACCAAGCAGTTTTGATGATTGCTGCTTTATAATACAATATGAGGTCTGGAATTGCTAGGCCATCTTCCCCTGCATTTCTTTTCATTAGTTCCTTTGATATTCTGGGCCTTTTGTTTTTCCAAATGAATTTTGTTATTATTTTTTCTAACTCTATAAAATAATTTTTGGTAGTTTGATTGGTATGGCACTGAATAAGTAAATTAGCTTAGGTAGGATTGTCATTTTTATTATATTAGCTCGGCCTACCCATGAGCAACTGATGTTTTTCCAGTTATTTAGATCTGATTTTATTTGTGTGAAAAGTGTTTTGTAATTGTGTTCATAGAGTTCCTGGGTTTGTTTTGGTAGGAAGACTCCTAATTATTTTATAATGTCTACAGTAAGTTTAAATGGGATTTCTCTTTCTATCTCTTGCTGTTGGGCTTTGTTGGTAATATATAGAAATGCTGATGATTTATGTGGGTTTATTTTATAGCCTGCAACTTTGCTAAAGTTGTTTATTATTTCAAGTAGTTTTTTACTTGATTCTCTAGGATTCTCTAAGTATATCATAATGTCATCTGCAAAGAGTGATAGCTTTGTTTCTTCTTTGCCTATTCTAATGCCTTCAATTTCTTTTTCTTCTCTTATTGCTAAGCTAAGGTTTCCAGTACAATATTGAATAACAGTGGTGATAATGGACATCCTTGTTTCACCCCTGATCTTATTGGAAATGCTTCTAGCCTGTCCCCATTACATATAATGCTTGCTGAAGGTTTTAGATATGCTATTTATTATTTTAAGGAAGACTCCATTTATACCTATGCTTTCTAATGTTTTTAATAGGAATGGGTGTTGTATTTTATCAAAAGCTTTTCTGCATCTATTGAGATGATCATGTGGTTTCTGTTGTTCATATGCTCAATGATGCTGATAGTTTTCCTAATATTGAACCAACCCTGCATTCCTGGTATAAATCCTACCTGGTCATAGTGTATTATTCTTGTGATAAGTTGCTGCAATCTATTTGCTAGTATTTTGTTTAAAATTTTTGCATCTATATTCATTAGAGAAATTGGTCTATAATTTTCTTTCTCTATTTTGACTCTTCCTGGTTTAGGTATCAACACCATATTTGTATCATAAAAAGAATTTGGTAAGACTCCTTCTTCACCTATTTTCCCAAATAGTCTATATAGTATTGGAATTAATTGTTCTTTAAATGTTTGATAGAATTCACATGTAAATCCATCTGGCCCTGGAGATTTTTTCCTAGGGAGTTCATCAATGGCTTGTTCAATTTCTTTTTCTGAGAAGGGGTTATTTAAGTATTTTACTTCCTCTTCGTTAATCTGGGCAATTTATATTTTTGTAAATATGTATCCATTTCACTAAGATTGTCAAATTTGTTGGCATATAGTTGGGCAAAATAATTCCTAATTATTGTTTTAATTTCCTCTTCCTTGGTGGTAGCTTCCCTTTTCATTCTTGATACTAGTAATTTGGTTTTCTTCTTTCTTTTTTTAAATTAAATTAACCAAAGGTTTCTATTTTATTGGTTTTTTCATAAAACCAGCTCTTAGTTTTATTTATTAGTTCAATAGTTTTCTTAATTTCAATTTTATTAATTTTTCCTTTGGTTTTCAATATTTCTAATTTGGTTTTAGTTGAGGATTTTTAATTTGTTCTTTTTCTAGTTTTTTTAGTTGTATGCCCAATTCATTAATCTCCTCTTTTTCTATTTTATTTATGTAAGCATTTAGAGATATAAAACTTCCCCTAAGAACTGCTTTCTGCATCCCATAGTTTTGGTATGTTGTCTCATTATTGTCATTCTCTTGAATGAAATTATTGATTGTTTCTATGATTTGTTGTTTGACCCAATCATTTTTTAGGATTAGATTATTTAGTTTCCAATTATTTTTTAGTCTATCTTTCCATGGCCCTTTATTACATATAATTTTTATTGCATCATGATCTGAAAAGGATGCATTTAATATTTCTGCCTTTCTGCATTGGATTGTGAGGTTTTTATGCCCTAGTACATGGTCAATTTTTGTGTATGTGCCATGTACTGCAGAAAAAAGTATATTCCTTTCTATCCCCATTCAGTTTTCTCCAGAGGTCTATCATACCTAACTTTTCTAATGTTCTATTCACCTCCTTAACTTCTTTCTTGTTTATTTTGTGGTTAGATTTATCTAGTGCAGAGAGGGGGAGGTTCAGGTCCCCACTAGTATAGTTTTGCTGTCTATTTCTTCCTGTAACTCCCTGAACTTCTCCTTAAGAATTTGGATGCTATACCATTTGGTGCATATATGTTTAGTAATGATATTACTTCATTGTCTATGGTGCCTTTTTAGTTTCCTTCCTTATCTCTTTTGATTAGATCTATTTTTGCTTTTGCTTTGTCTGAGATCAGGATTGCTACCCCTGCTTTTTTTACTTCAGCTGAAGCATAATATATTCTGCTCCAGCCTTTTACCTTTACCCTGTATGTGTCACTCTTTTTCAAATGTGTTTCCTGTAAACAACATATTGTAGGATTATGGTTTTTAATCCATTCTGCTCCTTTCCGTTTTATGGGAGAGTTCATCCCATTCACATTCACAGTTATGATTACTATCTGTGTCTTTTTCTCCATCCTTTTCCCCCTTTATGCTTTTCTTTCTCCTTTTTCCTCCTTCACTAGTGTTTTGCTTTTGACCACTGCCTCCTTCAGTCCTCTCCCTTTATTATCCCTTTCCCTTTTCTTCCCCTTTATCTTACTGCTTCTTCCCTCCCTTCTTCCCCCTCCCTTTTCTTTCCCCTTTTCCCTCCTACTGCCTATAGGGCAAGTTAGATTTCTATACCTAACTGATTATGTTATGCCCTTCTTGAGCCAAATCTGATGAGAGTAAGGTTCAAACAATGCTCACCCCTCCCTTCTTTCCCTCTGCTGTAATAGGATTTTGTGTCTTTTCCTGTAATGTAATTTACCCTTGTCTGCCTCCTCCTTTCTCAGTACATTTTCTAAGATCAGATTATCCACTTATTTGGATCCATTTAACCCACTTGATTAGATTTTTTTTTATCATTACATCAAAGTCAACTAATATCCACCCCTTTATGTATACTCCTTTAACATGGTGTAATAACAATACAGTTCTCAAGGTTGCAAGTGTCATCTTCCCTTGTAGGGATGTAAACAGCCCTTATTAACAACATATTGTATCTTTTGTCCCATTTACCTTTTTATGTCCTTCTTGAGTCTGTACTTGAAGATCAAATTTTTTGTTGAGCTCTGGTCTTTTTATCAGGAAGTTTGGAAGTCTCCTATTTCATTGAATATCCATCTCCTCCCTTGAAAATGATGCTCATTTTTGCTGGGTAATTGATCCTTGGCTGCATCCAAGCTCCTTTGCCTTACAGAATATCATGTTCCATGCCCTGTCTTTTAATGTAGAAGCTGCAAGGTCCTGTGTAATCCTGACTGTGGTTCCATGATATTTAAATTGTTTCTTTCTGGCTGCTTGCAGCACCTTCTCTTTCATCTGGTAATTTTGGAATTTTGCTATTATTTCCTTGGCATTTCAATTTGGGATCTCTTTCAGGTGGTGATGGTGGATTCTTTCTATGGTTATTTTCCCTTCTGGTTCTAGGACTTCAGGGCAGTTTTCCTTTATGATTTCCTGAAAGATACTGTCCAGGCTCTTTTTTTCATCATGATTTTCAGGTAGTCCAATAATTTTTAAATTGTCTCTCCTGTCATTTTCCAGGTCGTTGTTTTACCATGAGGTATTTTACATTTTCATCTATTTTTTCATTTTTTTGTTTCTGTTTGACTGATTCTTGCTCTCTCATAGAGACATTAGTTTCCATTTGTCCAATTCTAGTTTTTAACAGATTGTTTTCTTCTGTTAGTTTTTGTACCCTTCCTTTGGCCAATTGTGTTTTTTAGGGACTTGTTTTCTTCAGTGTATTTTTTTCCAATTGGCCAATTGTATTTTTAAGGACTCTTCTTCTCTCATTTGACTTTAAAATCCTTCTTGACTGCTCTTCTAAGAAGGCTTTTTGGGCTTCAGACCAGTTCATATTCCCTTTTGGTTGCAGATGTGGGTTTGTTGACAATGTTGTCCTCTTCAGAATTTCTGTCTTGATCTTCACTCTTCTCATAATATGAATCTATGGTATTTCTTTTTACTCATGGTGTTTCTTTATTCCCTGGCCTTTAAAGAGATTGAGCTCTCCTACTGGGGAACAGAGGGCACTGACCCAAGCTTCTTGTGTTGGGAGCCTAGGTCTTGGTCACTGGCTTTGTGTGCTGGGGCCTCTTATGTTGGCAATTGGAGGCTGTAGGTTCTGGCAGCTTACCTGGTTGGGCTGGAATCAGCAAGGCTGGAACTTTCAGGCAATTCTAGGTTGCCTGCTTTTCCTTTCCTTTAGCTTTCTTCAGCTCCTTTTAGATGGTGCTGCAGGGTGTTTATCCCTGGGGCCCCTTTGCTTCCCTTATTTTTGCTAGGCACTGGGGATTCTTTTGGTAGAATGTGAGGCACCTGGTGGTTTTCTGAACTGGTTTCCACCAGTTCCACTGCTCTCACTGAGGCACTTCGGGGTCCAGGTGTTGGTGTTTGCCTGCTCCACCACTTGGTTTTCAGGATCTCCTTTTCGTGTGCTAAAGTGAGGCTTTCTGCTAGGTTGCTGGAATGTCTCCTGTTCCATACTGCTCCCCCTTCCCCAGGGCAAGAGGGGCCTTTCCTGTTAATCCCTCAAGTTACCTGGGCTAGTGGACTGCTGCTCCCTGTCTTTCTTCTGGTTCAGCTGTTCCAGGGTTTTTCCTGGGGCAATATTTTCTGGGCTGTCAGAGGTTGATAGGGGAGGATGAGAGCGACTACCTTTTTACTCTGCCATCTTGGCTCCCGGAAGCAGAAGTCTGGCCCAGTGTCACTTTTCTTTGGCTGTCCCCACAGCTGGAATGATCTCCCTTCTTAGCAGCTACTGGCTACTCCAGCTTCCTCCAAAACTCAGTTCAAAGCCCGTCTTCTGAAAGAAGCCTTTCAGAGTCTTCCTCCTACCATCCCCAAATTGGTACCTTCCCTGAGATTATCTGCTATTTACCTGGTTGTTTGCATGTTGTGGCTGTCATTAGAATGTGAACTCCCTGACTGCAAAGACTATGGTTTTACCTTTCTTTGTGTCCCCAGAGCTTAACATGGTGCCTGGCACATAGTAATCACTTAAATGCTTGATAATGATGATGACATTTCATTGCTAACCTAATCTAAATGAAGGAAAACTACTTTCCATTAACCTTCCCTCTTGTCTCATTTCACTAATTACCATATATAATTTATAGTTTGTTTCTCTTTGAATTATTTTATTTTCCTATCCAAGCTTTCACTTTACCTTTTATTTCATTCCCTGTGACAACCTTTCCAATCTCTCCCTTTTATTGGGCCCTTCCCTTACAAATTGGACATAGATGAATTGAGCTCTGACCTGTAACTAAAAGGAAATGATAATAGGCTTGGATTTGTGGAAAAAAAGGGAAAGGGGTATTTCATATCAGCTAATAAAAAATAATAACAGTTATATCTTATAGTAGAAAATAATCGTAGACTACTTTTACATAGTGATAGTATAGAATTTTAGAGATGGAAGGAGAGATTATCAATCACAATGGCAATAAAGCCAGAACAACAAAGAAATTTAGTCTTTCTAATTTGTTGTAAAGATGTCACATGATTCTGGAATCATAAATAACGCAGCAGTGACTGGTAAAATTTGCAGATCTGTGAAGATTTATGACCAGCCATTTCCATTATACTGGCTCACTAACCACATAGCTTTATACATTTCTTGATTAAGGGAGGTGAAACACTTTACCACCACAAAATCTATTATGAAAAATAAACATATTTTTATTAAAGACTAAGGAAGGGAAGCATTCAGAAAGTTCTTTAGTAACTCTCAGTTTTATTTCCTAATTTTGATCTTTTACAAAGCAAAAATAAAATGTAATCAAAGGCTACTATTAATTGCGTATGTGAAATGAATATGAGGCGGCATAACTTGGTGAGGGGAGGGATAGGTGATCACAGTATTTGGCAACTGGATCAATATTTAGCTCCTAAAGTAGAAGAATTGGCAATGGCATGCTACTCCAGTAGTCATCCCTTATGAATGCATTTATAAATTTCAGTACTAGGGATAAACTATTCAAAAAATATTTACTGGTAGGGTTTTAAAAGTCATATCCTCTTTGAAGTGATAGGAGTCCAGTAAGCATCTGATTTCACCCACTACTATGCAAATAAAAATCCCTGTTAGTTATTGCCTTATATTTCTCCTCAGCTAATCTTGAAAAAGCTACCTACACTTGGTGCCACCCCTTCTTTCACCCCCTTCTAATGCTTCTGCATTCTAGCTTTCTACCTTATCATTCAATGAAACAGCTTCTATCTCTTTAATTGCCTATTCTAATGGCTTTCTCTCAATCCATATTCTTCTTGACCTTTCTGCAGCATTTGACACTTGACTACACCCTCCCATTAGATAATCTCTCCTCTCAGGATTTTTGTGAACCTGCTTTCTCTTCTGAACCTCTTTCCTACCTATCTTACTGCTCCTTCTCAGTCTGTTTTGCTAGATCTTCATGTGTCACATCCACTAAATGTGAATATACCACAAACTTCTTTCCTGGGCCCTCTTTTCTCTTTATACCCTTGCTTGGTGACCTCATGGGCCTAATTGGTTTAATTATCATCTCTATGCAGATGATTCGTAGACCTATAGATCCAGTATTATGCTGTCTTCTCCTGTGTTTTAATTTCATATCACTGTCTAATGGACATTTCAAAATAAATGTCCCATAGGTATCTCAAACTCAATATATCCATCCTTCCAGCCACTCAGGTTCACAATTATTATCAGCTCCTCACTGTCACTCACCTACCTATCCAATCACTTGCCAAATCTCTTAGTTTCTCTCTACATAATGCCTCTAGTACATGTCCACTTCTTCACATAGCCACCAATATAGTTTAGGTTGACATCATATTTCTCTTGGACTATTGCAGTAGTTTTCTAACTGGTTTCTTTGCTTCAAATTTTCCTCCACTCCAAACCATCTGTCATACTGCCACCAAAGTGATTTTCCTGAAACATGGACCTGAACATATAACCCCCCATACACACATTAAATATACTCAACTTCCTATTGTCTCTAGCAAAAAAATATAAATTTCCCTGTTTGGCATTAAAAGCTTTTCACAACTTAGCACCTTCTTATTTTTTTAGTCATATATATGTCTCTCTCTCTCTCTCTCTCTCTCTCTATATATATATATATATACACACATACACACACACACACACATATATATATATATACGTATATATATATATATACATATACGTATATGTATATATATATATATATATATATATATACATATACGTATATATATATATATATATATATATATATATATATATATATATATATATTTTGGTGGGGGGGAGGCTAGACAATGGGGTTAAGTGACTTGCGCAGGGTCACACAGCTAGTAAGTGTTATGTGTCTGAGGCCAGGTTTGAATTCAGGTCCTCCTGAATCCAGGGCCAGTGCTCTATCTATAGTACCACCAGCTGCCCTAGTCATCTTACATTTTGGGTAGCTAGATGGCCCAGTGGATAGAGCGCCAGGCTGATCATAGGAAGACTCATCTTGAATTCAAATCTGGCCTCAGGTACTTACTAGCTTTGTGACCCTAGGCAAACCCTGTTTACCTTAGTTTCCTTATCTGTAAAATGAGCTGGCGAAGGAAATGGCAAACCACTCTAGTATCTTTGCCAAGAAAACCCCAAATGGGGTCACGAAGAGTCAGACAACACTAAAAAATGACTGAATAACACATATTACTCTCTTCCATGTACTATACAGTAGCCATTATAGACAAGTGACACTTAATATCACATCTCCATGAGTTTGCACTAGCTATCTTCTATGTCTGGAATGTTCTATCTCCTCTATCTGTCCTTCAAGTCTCAATTCAGATCCTATCTTCTGCAAGAGGCCTTTCCCTGTTTTGCCATTGCCCTCCTCCCATAGCATGCTTAATAAGTTGGGTTTTGAATTTGTTACCATCATCAATAATATTAAGTTAAATCACAGGTCTTTCTGTCTCCACTTCTGGTATTCTTAGTGATGAAGCCATACTACTTCTATAAAGATGTGTGCAAGGAGTAGTATCGGGGACATTTTTTGAAATTATGTATGACTGAAAAAGGAAGATGGGCCAGTCATGGAATGAGAATGAGAAATAATAATTAGGCAGCAAAAAGAGTGATTGGGATAATACCTGCCCTCCCTATCTCACATTGTGAGATTGTGCTATTAAACCACGGGGAATTATTTCATTATATGTATTTGAATCTCCAGTGCCTAAGGATTGATTGAAAGTGCTTTCTAAACCTTAAACTGCTTTATAAATGTGGGTTATTTTAAAAAAGTAAAGCTTCCAACATATTGGTTAATTCCCTGTGAAATATTGGGAAGATATGGATGCGAATTGCCCAGGCTTAGAAGTCAAGGAGAAGGGAGATTATTTACATTGATGAAATCATGGATCATTCAAATTAGGAAAGACATAACAAACAAAAATACCTCTTGAATTTTTACTTCCATTGTTCATGGATCTAGAAATAAACTCTCTTCAGCAGAATGTTTGTCATTAGATGGAAGATAGGCATTAGGCAAGAAATAAGTAATAAGAGAAGAGATGAATGCTGAAAAAAGATACCAATGTACAGATATTCCTAGTAACAAAAAAGAAAAACAACACAAGAAGTTAAAAAAATATATTGGCTATAGAAACAGAGGTAACTTCTGTTGAAGTCTGTGAAATCTCTGCGCATGAATATTACTGGTCAGGATGTGGCCCTTAAAGTTTTGGGGATTTTTTAATGTTAAAATGAATATGAAGCCTTGCATTATTTTTACCTTAATTATTTCAATAGGAATTTGCTTCCAGCTAGTTTATATGCATGGTTTTTGTTTGCTCATTCTTTTAACCTGTTTCCTGACCACACTTTATGTTAGGGCTAGGCTCTGTGCACTTCTAGAGAGAATGTCTGGGCTGATCTGGCTGTATACTTTGCTGGTTTTTTTTTTTTAACGTAGGCTTTTATTTGAACAACAATTTCAGTGGAAAGGGGGAAATATGGTTAAATCAAGGTTTCCTTTTTATCTGTAACACATATTTGTATGTGTATATATGCAAATACAAATATATTCATATATATCTATACATATGTATGTAATAAATAGACACGTATAGATATGTATATGTTTTTGTATGTGCATACATTATTAAGACATATCTGTATGCTTTGACTATTCTCTTTTCCAAATACATTTGCACTTGTCTTCAAGCATATGCCTATATAGCATTTCAGAGTCAGCCTCTCCTGTTATAATATTTTATGGTATTTTAATTTGTTGTATGTTAGTAAAAACTAATGCCTATCAAAGATCAGAAAATGAATACATTATGGATATACTGAGGCTTTAATTCATAATCTAATGGTTTGTTTATCTTACTCGGTTAGGTATCCTCAAAGTATAAAAACAAATGGTTTAAAAAAGATAATAGTCTTTCTTTTTACAAAAGATTAAACAGTTTTATAAAGAATGAAACAGTTTATCACTTTACCGGGTTTAATGCACAATACCATTTGTATGTGCAACCTTTGTTAGTAAGCTTTAACAGAATCAAATGTTGCATTTTTTATTGTTTTTCTTAAAAGTGTCAACAGTTAAATAAACAATTGTGTTGACAATAGAAAAAAAAGCAAGGGCATAATCTTGGCATTAATGAATCTTTTAAGACTACATTTACATTAATTTTTTTTTTACTAATTTTGAACTTATATACAAAAAGGCAAAAAAAAAAGGAGAACATTTCCATATACACAGCACAATGTGAGAGGATTCAGTATATAACCATGAACTTCCAAATTGTTCTTTGGACAAATTTTCTATCAATGTTCACCTGGTACTACTCATTTCATTTTTTTCATTATTTTCATGGAAGTCTCTTCTTTTTTTCTCAACTCAACCAGATCAGCATTTCTTATAGCACAGTAGTAGACCATCACAATCATATACCACAACTTGTTTAGCCATTCCCCCATTGTAGGGCATCTATCATTTTGGCAAATCTGATAGGTGTAAGATGATGTCTCAAAGTTGTTTTAATTGGCATTTTTCTAGTCAATGATGATTTAGAGCATTTTTTTATATGACTATATGTAGTTTTGATATCTTCATCGGAAAACTGCCTGTTCATATCCTTTGACCATTTATCATTTGGGGAATGACTCATACTCTTCTAAATTAGACAGTCTCTATATATTTGAGAAATGGGGGGGCAGCTAGGTGGCGCAGCAGATACAGCACTGGCCCCAAAGTCAGGAGGGCCTGAGTTCAAATGTGGCCGCAGACCAAACAATTGACACTTACTAGCTGTGTGACCCTGGGCAAGTCACTTAACCCTAATTGCCTTTAAAAAAGAGAGAGAAAATGGGACCTTTATCTGAGAGATTGTCTATAAAAAAATTTTCTGAAGTTTTTGCTTTCTTTCTAATCTTGGCTACATTGGCCTCATTTGTATAAAAACCTTTAATTTAATGTAATCAAAATTATCCTTTTTACACCTCAAAATGCTTTCTGTCTCCTGTTCATTTACATTAATATTAGATGATATATGGCAAAAATAAGAATTAAGAAAGTCCTGATTAATAAAAATATAGATCACAAAAGGTAACAAATGAAGCATGGTTATCAAAATGTTGGGGTTTTTTTCCATTCATAAACCTCTTGAAATCTATCCACAGACCACTCAGAGTCTGTGGACCCTAGGTTAAGAATCTCTGCCCTCTACATAGTAGAAAAGAAAAAGATTATACATAAAAGTCTAAATCTCTATTATGTATGCCTTTTCTAAAAAAATTATAATAAATTATGAACATGTAACTTTCAAAGTTTTCCAAAGTTCAGAGCTTGTCTGTGATTCTGGACTTCTGTTCTTTCTGTGTACTGTTTTTCTTAAAGGCTTCAATGACATTCCTTCCTTCAGTGACCCTCCTTTCCTTCCTTCCTTCCTTCCTTCCTTCCTTCCTTCCTTCCTTCCTTCCTTCCTTCCTTCCTTCCTTCCTTCCTTCCTTCCTTCCTTCCCTCCCTCCTTTTTTCCTTCCTCCCTCCCTCCCTCTTTTCTTCCTTCCTCCCTCCCTCCCTCCTTTCTTCCTTCCTTCCTTCCTGCCTTCCTTCCTCTTTTCCTTTCTTCCCTTCTTTTCTTCCTTCCTTCTTTCCTTTCTTCTTTTTCTTTCTTTCTATTCCTCATTTCTAGACCCCACTCTCCCTCCCATGACTCTCAAAATTTTAAACCCCTATAACAAATATACATATATATATATATATATATATGTATATATATATGTATATATATATACACACATATATATATATACACACACACATACATATATATATATGTATGCGTGTGTGTGCATATATATATATATATATACACACACACACATACATATATATATATATATATATATATATATATATATATATATATATATATATATATGTATGTGTGTGTGTATATAGTCAAACAAAATAAATTTCTACTTTGGTCATCTCTGAAAATGTACATCTTATTCTTCATCTGGGGGTCCCTCAACTCTCTATCAGAACATGGGTAGCAAGTTTTATTATTTGTCCCCTGAATCACAAGTGACCATTGTGTTAATCAAGGTTCTTGAGTCATTCGAAGTTGTGTGTTTTTTTATAATGTTATTATTTATAAATTGTTTTCCTGGTTCTGCTGACTTTACTCTGTATCTGTCTACATAAGCCTTTCTGGGTTTCTCTGAAAGCATCTTTTTTTTTTTCATTTGTAATGGTGCAGTAATATTACTGTACATTTATATACCATAATTTGTTCAGCCATTCTCTGATAAGTGAATACCATCCTAAATTTCTAATTTTTTGCAACGATATAAAGAGCTGCCCCAATCACCATTCCCTCTGACTTTCTTGTCCATAACCCTCTTCCCTGGCAACTAGTCCTCTATACATGTTATCTTCCTCTATTAGAATGTAAGTTGCTTGATGGCTGAATTGTCTGGTTTGCTTGTTTTTGTATCCCTGCTGAATAACATAGTTCCTGGCACGCTTAATAAAGGCTCTTCATTGTATTCATTCACTCATAATAATATGCTACAACCTATTTATAGCCACTTTGTCTCTCCATTGCCCTTCAGGTAGTAAACAATTTTGACATTGGAGATTGCCATATTCCGTGATTCAGCATCATACAGGGCCACTGAAAGAATATTGATGTTAAAAAATGGATCTATGATTCAGAAAGAAGCTTGAGGCTCTTCATTTAAAGTGCTGTATAATTTCCCAAATGCAGACTAACCCACTCTCTTCCTTATATTCAATTCTAAATTGAGCTCATTGTTGCTCTCTGGTATCTCTCAAAGTTAGATGTACTTATGGGCCAGCTCTATGGGCTGTCAGTCCAAGTACACATTATAGCCTAGACAGAATGAATTTTTTTATTCTCTTGTTTCATTTTTCCCTAAGTTAGTTATTACATTGAACTCAAGCCACTGAAGTTATGTGGTCTGCTAGAAAGGTCACTGGACTTAGAGGCAGGAAGACCTGACTTCATATCTCATCTCTGACATTTATAGCCATTTGACAATGAGCAAGTCACTGAATTCCTCTTAGCTTCAGTTTCCTCACCTATAAATCATAGTACCTACTTCATAGATTTATTGTGAAACTCCAGTGAGATACCACGTATGATGTGTTTCTCAAATTTCAAAAGATTACATAAATATGAATGATTATTTTATTATTATCACTTTTAGGAGGCTCCTCAATATTCTAGGGAATGATAGAATAAGCACAGTGCCATGCACTTTGCAGGAACATCTGAAGGATCTCACTATCCATAGATAGTCCCCATTCCTTTTAGATTCTATTCTAGATATCTCTCCATGACAGTGGCAAACACATTCTGTGAGTACCTGGCTCTTTGTTTATTCCTTGTTTGACATTAGTGATTGGTTCATTATTATATTATTATTATATTATATTGTTGTAATTGCATTGCTGTATGTTCTCATTTTTATCTTTTTGTTTCAGATTTGGTACTGTTTTTCACATTTGCTCTACCAATTCAACAGATTGGTTGTACACAGAGAATCAATTTAATAATATCTCAGAATGAATAGATTTCTGGGTCATGTGAACAATACAATGGGGGATTCAGCATTGTCTCTGGTCCTTACAACCTCTCAAACCTCTCCAAAATAGTCATTATGCCCAAGTAATAAATCAGTTTCATCTGTTTCCACACCCTAAGACACTAAAAACCCCAACAACATAAAAACCCAGTGCACAGCAAAGAAGACTAATCCCTCAATACCTAAAATTCTCAGTCAGTACCCTCTCCTGCCACCAAGCTTCAGCAGGGCTACACAAGCCCAACCTGAGCTTATAGGATAATTCAATTCTGCCTTCTCCCCTCCCTTTCCCTGAGATCTCTATAAAATCAAAAAGCACAAGCTTCCTCTGCCTAGGACTTCAGCATGTTAGTTCTGTTCCCTCTCCCCCAAGAAGTCACTATATGCAGAATGAAAAGCAAATCGTCCATAGTTGGAAGAGGCTGAAAACAACTTTGAAGACTAACGCCCAAAGAAATTTCAATCAAATGGAAAGAGTCAGAAAGTGAGGAATAGGGTACATAGGAAAAACAGCCAGAAATAACCAAATATCTCAAGTGGGAGAATACTCAGTTAAATCAATAAGAACAGGAAGAAAAAAAGAGGGAAATATTGTTTCAGTAGTGAATTGGGGTTCTACTGAAGAATGTTTCCTTGGGGGAAGAAAGATATTAAATAAATAGATGGGGACCTCAAAACAGTTACAATCTTCAAAAATTGATGCTTAGAGATACCACTAATCCAGCTTCTGGAAAGGGAGAATCAGAGGTCCTGGGGACAGCCCAGGACACTTCTGACACTCAGAAATGTGGAAGAACATAGAAACTACACCAAATACACCTTCAAGGCAACTACTGAAGAATTGTAAATAATAATTATTTATATGATGCTTTAAGGTTTAAAACACTATATATGTACCATTTACAGCAGCCCTGTGAGGTAGTTACTTCAAGTATTATCTCTAACTTATTGAGAAGGAAACAGGTTAAGATATAATTAAGTAGTAATAATAATAATAACAAAAATAATAACTAACATATAGTACTGTGTGTCTATGCTGTGCTAAGAATTTTTACAATTCTCATTTGATCCTCACAACAACCCTGAAATATAGATGCTATTATCCCTGTTTTACAGAAGAGGAAACTGAGGCAAACAGAGGTTAAATGATTTGCCCAAACTTACACAGCTAGTAGCTATGTGAGGCCAGATTTGAACTCATTTCTTGACTCCAAGCGTGGTACCTCAAGAAATAACAAAAGATGAATTCTTATATAAATCTCACCTGACTACCTAGTTCAGAACTCATTCCTCTACAACATAACTTTGAAAAAAATCAAATTTTCTAAAACAGAACTATTTTACTGAGACTAGTGTCAATAAATTACCAGTCTCTTATAAAATTGTGAATTATAACACATTATAGTACAACATCAAATGTGCTCAGTATTACTCAAATTTACATCAAATCTTCAGGAATACAAAAAATGTGTGTTATCTATAAATTAATATATAACATAGTTAAACCTAGGACACCATAGGCATTACCCACATCTTGCTTGCCTGTCGTTCCATGTCATGCAGATTATGGGGAATAATGTGAAGATCGTTAATCATTACAGTAACCTACTACAGTTTCCAAGAGTAAGTGCTTATTGAAATGCAAAGACTTGTAAAAAAAAAAAAGACCAAGTTGAGGCCTTCAAAATACACTTTCGGGAGTGGAAGCAGTGATTTGCTTGAGCTCTCCTCCAAACCCCTCCAAATACTTATAAAAAATGGCTCTAAACAAATTCTGAAGCAGCAGAACCCACAAAAAGACAGAGTAAAACAAATTTCCAGCCCAAGACAACCCGGATGATTGATCAGAAAGGTGTATCTGCTGGGCTGGAGCGCAGCACAGCTCAGTGTGGGCCCGCAGGCCTCAGCGAACCTGGAGCAGGCCTCAGAGGACTGAATCTGGGCAGCTGTGGAGGTTTCCAGACTCCTCAATCCACCAATGCCAAAGACCACTTAGAAGGTCAGTGGGAAAAGTCTGTTTCTGTCAGTGCTGAGACAGGAAGGTGGGGTTTCAGCTCCATTCCCCAAGAGTGCGGCCCTGGGGGGGACAGCTGCTTCCTGAGCTTCCAGCCCACAGACTGAGGGGGAATCCAGTGGCTGATCAGAGAGGGACTGCAGGGATCTCTTTGCCAGTGCTGAGGCAGGAATCTCTTGCTTTGCCCGTGTGTGGATCTGGGTCACAGTTCTAGGCGGCAGTGCTGGGGTGAGGAGGAATGCTGGCGTGGTGGAGCTTGGAGTATCTGTGAAGAGGAACCCTTCCTCACAGTTACAGGACAGAAAGGAATATTTGTGGTCACAGGCCAGGAAAGAAGTAAACACCTGCCCCTTATCATACCACCTTGGAAGAACTGAAAATTTACAGGTCCCTACAAGTATCTCTGAAAACAGCTGTACAAACCCCCTAAGTTTGGGACAATACATTCTCCACATTGGAAACAGACTCTTACCTTAACAAAGAGTTTAAAACTCAAGTAATTGGCCAGGATCATGAGCAAGCAGTGCAAAAAGAGTCAGACATATATCTTACTTTGGTGAAAAAGAAGATCAAAATATACAACCAGAAGAAGACAACAAAGTCAAAGCTCCTACATCCAAAGCCTCCAAGAAAAATATGAATCAGTCCCAGGCCTTGGAAGAGCTCAAAAGGGATTTTGAGAAGCAAGTAAGGGAAGTAGAGGAAAAACTGGGAAAGAAATGAGAGTGATGCAAGAAAATCATGAAAAACAAGTCAACAGCTTGCTAAAGGAGACCCAAAAAAATACTGAAGAAAATAACACCTTAAAAAATAGCCTAACCCAAATGGCAAAAGAAGTCCAAAAAGCCAATGAGGAGAAGAATGCCCTAAAAATTGCCCAAATGGAAAAGGAAGTCCAAAAGATTACTGAAGAAAAGACTTCCTTAAAAATTAGAATAGAGCAATTGGAAGGTAGTGACTTTATGAGAAATCAGACACAGTAGAACAAATCCAAAAGAATGAAAAATTAGAAAACAATGTGAAATATCTCATTGGAAAAACAACTGACCTGGAAAATAGATCCAGGAGAGAGAATTAAAAATTATTGGACTATCTGAAAGCCATGATCAAAAAAAGAGCCTAGACATCATCTTTCAAGAAATTATCAAGGAAAACTGCCCTGATATTTTAGAACCAGAGGGCAAAATAGAAATTGAAAGAATCCACAGATCTCCTCCTGAAAGAGATCCCCAAAGGAAAACTCCTAGGAATATTGTAGCCAAATTCCAGAGTTCCCAGGTCAAGGAGAAAATATTACAAGCTGCCAGAAGGAAACATTCAAGTACTGTGGAAACACAATCAGGATAACACAAGATTTAGCAGCTTCTACATTAAAGGACGCAGGGCATGGAATATAATATTCCAGAGGGCAAAGGAGATAGGATTACAACCAAGAATCACCTACCCAGCAAAACTGAGTATAATCCTTCAGGGGAAAAAATGGTCATTCAGTGAAATAGAGGACTTTCAAGCATTCTTGATGAAAAGACCAGAGCTGAATAGAAAATTTGACTTTCAAATACAGGACTCAAGTGGAACATGAAGAGGTAAACAGGAAAGAGAAATCATAAGAGACTTATTAAGATTGAACTGTTTACATTCCTGCATGGAAAGATGATATTTATAACTCATGAGACCTTTGTCAGTATTAGGGTAGTTGGAGGAAAAAAATTATATGTATGTATATGTAGATAGATAGAGGGCACAGGGTGAGTTGAAGATTAAGGGGTCATATCTGGAGAATAAAATTAAGGGATGAGAGAGGATTATACTCAGAGAAGAAGAAAGGGAGAGGTAGAATGGGGTAAATTATCTCACAAAAAAAAACAGAAAAGAAAAGTCTTTTACAGTGGAGGGGAAAAGGAAGAGAGGGAATGAGGGAATCTTATTCTCATAGGATTTGGCTTAAGGAGGGAATAACATACACATTCAATTGGGTATGGAAATCTGTCTTACCCTACAGGAAAATAGGGGGAGAAGGGAACAAGAGAGCAGGGGGATGATAGAGAGGAGGGCAGATTGGGAAAGGGAGTAATCAGAAGTAAATACTTCTGAGGAGGGACAGGGTCAAAAGAAAGAATAGAATAAATGGGAGGCAGGATAGGAAAGGAAATAGAGTTAGTTTTTCACAACATGTCTACTATAGAAGTGTTTTGCATAACGGCACATGTACAACCTATATTGAGTTGCTGGCCTTTTCAATGAGGGTGGGTGGGGAGGGAGGAAGAGAGAAAATTTGAAACCTAAAGTTTTAAAAACATGTTTAAAAAAATGTTTTCACATGCTACTGGGAAATAAGAAATACAGGAAATGGGGTACAGAAGTCTATCCTGCCCTATAGGAAAATAGAAGGGGAAAGGGATAAGAGAAGAGGAGAGATATAGAAGAGAGGACAGACTAAGGGAAGGGATATTCAGAATGTATGCCATCTTGGGGTAGGGGAAGGGAGGCGATGGGGTGAAAATTTGAAACTCAAAAACTTGTGGAAGTGAATGTTGAAAACTAAAAATAAATAAATTTATATAAAAAAAGAAACTTGAAATAAACGTATTAGTAATAAAAAAAAATACACTTTCCTCTGTGCCAGAGTTCCTCATACATTCAGGTACAAATAAGTGTTTTGCCAGAACTTTTACTTCTGCTTTTACTGGATACATGAAACTCAGTTCATAATAATGTTATTATTGAAGATTTTTAATATAATTGCTCATGTATGGTACATTTTCTTTAAAAAATGTTGGGGTTTTTTGTGCAATCACCTGGGAACTTTTAAGGATTTAGCAGATAACAGGAAATACGCTAAATGCCTATGATAACCAAGTCTAGGTGTTTAAAAATGCCACCCACAAGATTATACCTAATGTTAAAAGGTCAAATACAATGTCTTCTAAAAATATATTACTTCAGTTGAAAAGAACATGTCAGCATGATTTCTTAGTGGTGCTTATTCCTTTGTGGCTCTTCTTATACATTCCATTAGAGGAAAATATCTTTTTATAATTAATCAGTGCTATTCATGTGATTCCTATGTTTAAATAATTACCCTTGAGTGCAAATACCATTTGTAATTAGTACTTTACAAATTCTAGGTATTTCTTTTGGAAATGGCAATTGATACTCTATATAAATGGATATTCAGAATAAATAAGGAAAGTTTTAAAAGAGCAGCAAACTACCCTTGATGAATTCAAGTCAACTGGCCCAGATGAATTGCATCCCAAGGTACTTAAAGAACTGATATATGCGATTACTAAGCATCTGTCATTCATTTTTGAAAGATGATAGAAAACAAGGGAGGTGCCATGATATATGATGACAATGGTGGCCTAATTATCAAAAAAAAAAAAAGGGAAAGAGAACACTCTTCAGACTATAGGTTTATGAACTTAACTTCAATTCCAAGCCAAACCCTAGAATATATTACTAAATAGAATGATTTCTGAAAAATCTAGAAAAGGAAATTGTGATCACAAAGTGTCATCATGGCTTTATTAACAACAGGTCATATGAGACTAAACATTTCATTTTTGACAGGGTTACTGAATGTTTCATTTAAGAGAATGCTTTAGATATAGTTTGCCTAGAGTTAGCAAAACATTTGACCAAGTTTCTTATGTCATTCCTTTGGAAAAGTGGGCAGGTATGAACTGGACAATAGTACAATTAGATAAATTCAGAATTTGTTGAATGACTAGACCCAAAGAATTGTCATTAATGATTTGATATGAACAGGGAAGGTTATTTTCAGTTGATTGTCCTAGGGATCTGTGCTTGGCCCTTCATGGTATCATTGACTTAGATAAAGATGTGTATAGCATGTTTATCAAATTTTCAGATGATCCCAAGCTCAGAGGGACAGTTAAGGTCTTGGTTCTTAAGTCAGGATCCAGAAAAACCATAAGTTAGATCATTGGGTCTAATCTAATAAGGTGAAATTTAGTAGAGGAATATAAAGTCTTGTATTTGAGTTAGAATGAAAAACTTCTTAAAATGAGAGCTATCCCAAAGTGGAATAGATTGCCTTGGAAGGAAAGGGTTGCCCTCCCTGGAGGTCATCAAGCAAAAGATGGATGACCACTTGTCAGATATGTTGTAAAGGGTATTCCTTTTCAGGAATGAGTCAAACTAGATGGCCTCTAAGGTCCCTTCCAATTCTAGGATTTTATGACTTATTCAGTGAAAGAGTTTGTGCAGTTAAGCCATTTGTGAGCTCCAATAATTTCCAAAATGGGGGCTAGTGTTCCCTGGTGAGCTATGGAATGATACCCACAGGTCTGCAGCTTGACCCCAAGACATGTGTGAACAACCAATCAGAGGGTGGAAAGATAGGTTACATCCCACTTTCCCCTAACCCATAGCCAACTGGGCTTTTCTCCAACACATCAACAATGGCCCCTTCAACATTTCCCTGCTCTTCCCCCTCCCACCAGACTTACAGCAGCTGCACAGGCAAAATTCCAATCCTTTGGGCTCCCCACATCCTGTCATTTCTACACACACACACACACACACACACACACACACACACACACAAAACCAACCCCTGGGCTGCCACAGATACCCCTTGGTTGGCAGACTGCACTTGGATGGGACCAGTAAGTAAGCCTCCCTTTCCCCACTATATAGTTAATTTTGATGGTAGTGAGTAGTATATGATGAGCAGATCTGAATAAATTGTGATTATATTATCTCCCCCTCCTCACAAACCCACCTCTCCTCTGAATTTCCCTGTTTTCATTGATGACACTACCATCTTTACAGTCACCCAGGTTCACAACTTCAACATAGTCCTTGACTCCTCACTTTTCCTCACGCTACGTATCTAGTCATTTTCAAAATCTTGCCATTTCTCTTTCAACAGCATCTCTCACATCTGTCTCCTCTTTACTTAAACGACCACAGACCTGGTTTAGGCCTTCATCACCTCCGATTTGGACTATTGCAATAGCATCCTAATTGGTTTCCCTGCTCAAGTCTGTCCCCTCTCCAATACATCCTCCATATAACTCCCAATTAATTTTCCTAAAGTGAAGTTTTGATCATATTGCTCCTCTATTCTCTGTTGGCTTTAGGATCAAATATTATTTCATCTTTATCTTATCCCTTTTAATGTATATGTTGTGTATTTTATAATGCACATGTTACAGTACTACCTTTGTATAACTTAGTAATAAGTATATGCATATAATTGGAATACATGCTCAAAACTTTTAGCTGATGAGAGTACATGATCAAAAAAGTGTGGAGGCTGTAGTCCTAATCAATTTTTCAAAAGAGGACAAGTGAACATTCTTTTTTCAGGTTGGCTAAACTTCAATGAACATTTAGAACTGTCAGGATAGATGGCCCTCACTTTTGCAAGCTGCCTTTAACTGTGATCCTAGGCTAGTAATATTCTTAGGAAATATAGTATAATAATATTTGTATTACAGTTTAATAACCCTAACTCCTATATTTCAGTCTAAAACTTCACAGGGGACTTCAATTCATATTTGTAAAAAAAAAAATAGGGTTTCTAAGTAACAAAGTAGATAGAGCACTAGATCTGGATTCAGGAAGACCTGAATTTAAATCCAGCCTCAGATACTTATCTGTGTGACTCTAGGTGAGTCACTTTGCCTATCTGCCTCAGTTTAACCATCTGTGAAATGGTGATAATAATGGCACTTAATTCCCAGTGTTGTGAGGATGAAATGATTATATTTGTAAAGGTCTTTGCAAATGTTAAAGTGCTACGAAGGTGCTAGCTATTATTACTTTATTATTATTACTAATTAGACTAGGTCTGTTAATAGGAAGGAAGAAAAGAGGGAAACCGGCATTTATTAAGTGCCTACTATGTGCCAGGCATTGTACTAAGTGCTTTACAAATATCTCATTTGATCCTCAGAACAACACTAGGGAGTAAGTGCTATAATTATTGCCATTTTACAGGTGAGGAAATTGAGACAGATAGAACTTAGTGACTTGCCCATAGTCACACAGCTAATAAACATCTGAGCTGAATTTGAACCCAGGCCTTCCTGACTCCACGTCCAGTTCTTTGTCCACTGTACCACCTAGCTGCCTCTATTTTATATTTTTGCTAAAACTTGCTCAAGAAAAATGTGCTTACCAGATATTATGACAACCCAAAGTTGATGGAGGATCTGGTACTACAAAGATCTATAATTTAAATGGAAATTGGCCATGATTAGCTAGAAAAACAAGTACATAAAAATGTTACAATGGATTCTGAGTCAGTGTGGCATAACAGAAAGACTACACTGGGTCTATAGTCACAAGGTTCATGTTCCATCTCTGATGCTTAGAACTTGTGTCTGACCTTGGGCAAGTCACTTAACTTCCCTTGGTCCTAGTGTCCTTATCTGTAAAATAAGAGGGTTGTGCTAAATGGCTTCTGAGGTCCCTTTGAGCGCTAGATTTCTAATCCTGCATTTGAAGAACTGAGGAGGAAAGTAACTCTATAAATATAAGATGGGAAAAGACTGATTTTGTGGAGATTTGGAAATCTTAGCAAATCATAGCTGAATATGAATGAGCAATTACTGGTATAATTTAATAACTCACCACATTATAGAATCTGGAAGTATAATATAAATACTACTCTTTAGCATGTTTATATCACATAACAATTGTTTGTATTCAGCACTGGACCTTGATTAAAATGTTGCATCAAATTTACTATACTCCAAATGAAATATTTAGGGGATGTCTAAGGGGAATAATGAGAGCATATGGATTGGAGAAATCGGTATCTTAAGGATAACCTAATAAATTTTATAATTTCATTTGAAGAAAGAAAAATTGAGAGAGAATCCAATTGTGCAATAGCCTCCAATTATTTGAAGGATAATTTTGTTGGATAGTGGTGCAGCTTAGTATTTTGCTATTTATACATAGTAAATGCCTGAATGAATTAATTGTTAACTACATCCACTAAATGCACGTTAAAAGACAGCTGTACAAATTTAGCATATACAAAAGACATTTCCTCTTTAATAAAATTTTGAGATATTGGAATACGTTACCAAGGGAAGTTATGCAATCTCCTGTTTCAGCAAGGTTTAAATGGAGTTAAATGCAAGGCAAAGTTGTTATTTGTGATTTTTTTAGATTCTTATAACTTTGTGATTCTATGCTAGTTAGATAGGTTCTATGTTTAATTGGGTTCCACTACATGATTTTGGCCATAGGCCAGATTTTTTTTTTTTTGGTGAGGCCAATTGGGGTTACCTGAGTCACACAGCTAGTGAGTGTTATGTGTCTGAGGTCGGATTTGAACTCAGGTCCTCTTGACACCAGGGTCAGTGCTCTATCCACTGAGCCACCTCGCTGCCCATATTTTTTATCTTTATTTTTAATTTTTTTCTTTTTTTTTTTCAGATTTTTCAATCAAGAAATCAACATATGTTTGAGAAAGTCATAGCTTAATAGTAGGTGGCCCTAGAAGAGGAGATAAAATGTATTCAGGGAGAAATGTTCCCCCTACAAAAAGAAAAAGAAAGGAACAACACACCCCACAAAAAGTCTTTTTCAATTTTCTTTTCTCTGAACACATATTTCTATAACTGCAGAATGGACATCTAAATCCAAAGAGAAAAGTGCTCTGTATTCATGCTCACACATGTTAGGCTCAAGTGGATTTGCTATGAAGATTAAAAGAGCTGCATAATGTATTAAGATAATGTTTATGTATATTGGTAAAAAATTGATGTTAGGTTGACAAGATGCATTTGCTCTTGTACAAATGTCCAGTGTCAGTCAGGAAGATACTATAGGATCTGTCTCAGTCTCAGCAAGATGCCTCACAGTTAAGGGGATTCCCTAACCATACTCTGCACGATGTTTCTTCAAGAGTCTCAATGGCCAATGCTGTATTTAGACTTCATCAGGCTGGGGACCCCTCCATTGAAGAAATTATGAGGTGTTCTGCATTGGTGGGGAAAAAAAGTAAAAAATTCAACAAGGTTAAAAACTGTTATAAACTATTGTTTGTGAGAGTGTAGGGAAGAGTTTTGAGGGAAGGGTTTGGAAGAATTTGATCAGCATGGGCTTTGAATACCAGTAAGAGATTTATATTTTATTCAGTAGGAAAGAGGGAAGGTTTTTTTTTTGTTTTTTGTTTTTTTTTTAGAAGGGTGGTATGATAATAGAAATATCTTAGGAAAATGCCTTGGGCAAAATATAAGGCATGGATTAAAGATGGGATATCCAGGAAGGAGGAAAAACAGTGAGAAGGCAATTATAATAGCCAAGCCAAGAAAGGATAAGTTTTTGAACTATTATGGAATCTCAGAGTTGGAAAGGATCTTGGACATCATCTAGTCCAACTAATTACCTGATCAGGAATTTCCTTCACAACATTTCTGACAAGAAGTCATCCAGCCTTAAATTGAAGGCTTCTAGTGATGGAAAATCCATTACTTTTTTCAGGTAACCCATTAAACTTTTAGACAGCTCTACTGTTTAGGAAGACTTTTTCCCCCTAAAATTGAGCTACAGTCTGTCAGTCTGAAACTTTCTCTGATGTTGTTAGTTTTGCACCTTTAAGTCCAAATAGAATAAGTTTCTTATGATCCTGTCTAATCCATATTCCATATAAGAGCTTTTAAAATAATTGGAGACATTTCTAATGCTTCTCCATAAGCCTAATATTTTCCAGGCCTAACACCTCCAATTTATTCACTTTCTTTGTTCTAACTCTGACATCTATCATGTCCATTTTCCATTCTAGCTTTGTGTCATCTGAAAATTTTATAAGCATGTCATCAAAACCTTTATCCAATTATTGATAATAATGTTAAGCCCAAGGCCAAGTACACATCACTGAGTCATCACACTGACTCAATGTCATTGAACCATTAATGATTACTCTTTGGGTCTGGTACAGGTCTGAATCCACCTAACCAGATTATTATCTATTCCATATCTCCCTGTCTTGTCCATAGGGTAGCCTGAAGGGTTTCATCTAATGTTTTTCTAATATCTATATATATCATCTCTCTTAGCTACCTGTCAAAAAAATAAAAGAGAAGTCGTGATGATTCTTTGTAATTCCTTCTTTTTATAAAGGTCCTTTAACTATCCCTTTAATAATGCATTCAGTAATTTTGCCAGGAAGTGAAGTCAAAACAAAACAAAACAAAAACACTAGTCTATAGATGCCAATCTTCTTTTTAATCCCTATTGAATATATTTTCAAGGAAGGATATATGAGATGGCATAGATAAGAATCACATGGAATTAGATGTGGGATCACATCTGGGATTACAGATCAATTGAAATAGAAAACTTTTTTTTTCCAGTATCATCACTAAAGTCCCATCCTGATGTCTCATCTTACTGTAGATGTGACCTTGGGATGTTGAAGACTGTGCCAACTGAGTTTTAGCTCTAGCAGGTCCTACAAAGCTAGAAGGACTTTGAGCACGGGCTCATCAAATGAACTGTAATCTGAAAACCAGACCTAGCGATTTCAAAGAGGCTTTTTTATCACAAGTTTGCCCCTTGCATTATTATATATATGTTTTGTCTGTGGCAAACCATGGTTGGATGTGGAGGGGCTTCAGTCTCTGCCAGTGGAATAAATATTGCCAGTGATAAAATAAAAAAAAAATTTTTTTGAAAGAAACAATATAGATCATTCTCTCCCCCCCCCACCCCGGAATGTGAATGTTAAGAAGGAAACAGCAAAACTAACTTTGTTTACAGGTGAGTTTATTTGATTACTGCTTGGCTTGCCAAGGTAGAACAAAATATGGCCAAGGCTGCATACCTTGCTCTTATTTGACATTTTCTTTAGATTAATCAGGGTAGACTTCCTGGAAAGAAATATAGGTACTTTTTCTGGTGGGTTAAAGATGTTGAGTAATAACAGCAAGGCTGGTTTGAGATCTGTTCTGTTTCTAAAGGATGGTATGGAAAAAGATGTAGTGGAAGGAAATAAAACTGGAGGAAAAAATTTTAAATGAACTAAGGTTTCTTTGACCAGAATAAAATAAGAATAGTAAATCAAAGAGCTGTGTAACAGGATCATGACATTTTGAGTTGGAAGGGACCTGAGAGATTATCTGGTTGGATAAGGAAACTGAGGCCCAGAGAGAGGAAGTGATTTGCCCATGTTCATAGAGCTCACTACCTAGGACTCAAACCCTTTCCTTTTGATTCCAGAACTGCCCTCTAAGGTTGATATAAATAGTTAAAACTGGATAGAGAAAGCAAGAAAGAGTCATTGAAGCTTGATGAGACAAAGAATAACAAGTCATTCTTAAGAAGATTTTTTAAAAATTATAATATTGTGGATTTATTGGAATCAAGATAGACACTAGAAGTAGGTAAGATGGAATAAAAATGTTTCTATTAATCCAAAGCATTTATGAAGAGATTAGCATGGATAGAGAAGAGGAACTTTTAAAGGAAATGTTCTGCAGGAAGAAGACACTGTCAACATTAGCATCATTTGGACACAGTTTTAATATAGGAAGAATATAATTAGCTTGTATCTGTGACAGCCTCTAACCCTTTAGTTCTTCCTTTTTTATTTTATTTTAGCTTTCCAGATATAAAAATGTTTTTAAATCCCCAAGTTGCCTTATTTTCAAGATATCATTGAACTCAGGCATTTTCATTTGCTTATTATAAAAACCTTGGAAAAAATATAAGCACAGACCTAAAAATATAAACATTAATTATTCATAGGTAGTTAGAGCCAATATAACATAAATGACAACACTGTCTAAATTAATTTATGTGTTCAGTGCTGTACCAATCAAATTCCCAAAAGAGTATTTCATTAAGCTAGAAAAAATAATAATAAAATTCATATGGTGGAGAAAAAGGTCAAGAATTTCAAGGGCTATAATGAAAAAAAGTGAGAATAAAAGAGGTTTATCAGTACCAGATCTCAAATTGTGTTATAAATCAGTAACCATTAAAACAATTTGGCAGAGAGAGAGAGAGAGAGAGAGAGAGAGAGAGAGAGAGAGAGAGAGAGAGAGGAAAAAAAAAGAACAGATTATATACAACACATATAGAAATAAACCCAGTAACAGTATTTGATAAACTCCATGTCCCCAGTTACTGGGGAAAACACTATTTCACAAAAAGCCCTGAAAAACTGGAAAGTAGTCTGACCAAAATTAGGTTTAGACCAATACCTCGCACCATACACCAACAAAAGGTCCAAATGGCCATGTGACATAAATTAAAGGTCATATCTTAAGCAAATGAGAAGAGGAAGGAAGAATTACCTAGCTTACCTTAAGAGCTAATAGAACTCAGGGTTCTAACTCTAAATACAACATCTTTCCCCCAGCTGTTTGTCATCTCCCTACACTCCTCAAGGGTGGTAACTACCCTCTTCATATTAAGGGCTAACCAAAATTGTTTGCAAATAGGTTTGTTGTGAGTAATAGCAAAGGAACAATGCTAAACAAATATCACTTAGATTTCTAGGTTGTTTGCTTTCTAATAAAATGTAAATTCCTTGCAGGCTAAGGCTATTTCATTTCTGACTTTGAATTCACAGTGACTGGCATATAATAGGTACTGAACAAATCCTTGTCGACCATTTGATATTACAAGATCTTTTAGCAAACTACCTGAACTTCAGAGATATGGCCTGACCACTTCCCCAGAGTGGAGTTGCATCATTCTCATCACTTGTCCCAACAGGAACAGAATCATTTTATCAAGGATTTTCCTAGTCATTATAGAATAGAAAATTTATAGGACAATTAAATTAAATCATGACTTTCTTCTTGTCCTTTAAATAATTGAATTTTCAAGTTGTCCACGAGGATAAATATATACTATCTTTTAGTCTGTTCTCTTTTCCTCACTTCTTTTTCCTAGTCCTTACTTCTCCCTCTCCCTCCTTCTCTCTTTCAGTCTCTCTCTCTCTCTGTCTTTCTTTCTCTGTCTTCCTCTCTCTCCATCCAGTTATTATTAGTTTTACCGTCATTTTTCATCTTTCTTAGATGTACCAACAAGGCTTTTTGGAAATCAAGCTGCCACATGGGAACGTTTCCAATCACCAGATGAATCACTGACAGCAGAAGCAATTTCTCGGGTTCAAAATAAGACCCTAATTTTGTAGCTCAATCAGAGATTCAAGTACTAAGAGTCAAAAAGAGAGTATAGATATATATTTTCCAGTTTTGTTGTTTTTTTTTTTTTTACTGTTTATCCAGCTGATGGTAAAAAATACTTCAGCAACAGCTGCTAAAGAGAGGCTGTTTGAACTCTTTGAGGGAGTTCAAAGAGGAGGAGAGGTAAATATGAGTGGGAAGGACACAGACTCGACTCATAGAAGGGGTGACAGTTGATCTCCTATCCCATGTGCTGTAGCAAGTTTTTGGCATGACCCAAAGAGTCTATACTTATAACAGTATAGGGACTTCCACCTCAAAGCCCCTTGATGAACATTAAAGATATATAGGAAATCACATTGTCTTAACACATATTTAAGCATACAGAGGACGGTGATCAGATTGGTGAGGGGCCTCTACACCGTACGATATGAGGATTGGCTAAAGGAATTGGGAATGTTTAACCTGCAGAACAGAAGACATAGGGGAGACATGATAGTTGTATTCAAGTAACTGAAAACTGTCACATGGAAGAAGGATTAGACTTGTTCCACTTGGCATTAGAAAATAGAACTGGGAGCAAGGGGTGGAAGTTTCAAAGAAGAGAATTTAGGCTTGATGTAAAAGAAATGCTCTCTAATAATCTGAGCTATCCAGACTGAAATAGGCTGCCTTGGAAGGTTATGGGTTCCTACTCATTTTAGGGGGAAGGTAGTTGTGGTAGCATTCAGTCAGGTTTGTTCTTCTCTGAGTCTGTCAAAGTCAAACCAGCCTTTTCAAACAGGATAATCTGTAATATACTTTTTTCCCTCAGACTCAATTGTAAAAATAAACTAATAATTAAAAGTAGTGTGGAATTTGAGTTGAAAAGTATTTTTCATCAATTCATATTTTATTACACTCAGAAAAAAATAATAGCTGGAGGCTTCCAGCTTGTCAATGCCCAATCTGAAAGACCATGCCCAGAACTGAATATAATACCCTACAGGTGGTCTGACCAAAGTAGGAGAAAGTACAATTTTCCTCTTTCTTGTCCCCAGTCTCTGGGGGGCCAAGGCCAAGGGGAATAAGTAGAAGTTATACAGAGGCCGATGTGTGGCTGATGTTAGGAAAAATGTATTAATAATCAGAATTATCCAAAATGTAACAAGCTGCCTGGTAAGGTAATAGATTTTCCTTCAATGGAGTTCTGTAAATCAAAGCTAGATGAGCACTGTTGGGAATGTTGTAGAAGGTATTCTTTGTAAAATATAGTTTGAACTAGATGACCTTTGAGATCTCTTCCAGTGCTTATGTTCTATAATTCTTACGGCAGTCTCATATTGCATTAGTTTTCTTGCCACACTGCATCAAATATGCCACACTCATATCAAATTTGCAATCTATTCAAAAACCCCGAGTTTTTTGGGGTGAATTGCTGTCTAGCCATACTTTATCTTATCCTTGTGAAATAGATTTTTTGAAACCAAAAACTAAGACTTTAAATTTACCCCTGCTAAATTCCAATTTATTCTATTTTCCCTCAATTTTCTAGCTTCTCATTATCTTTGTGAATCCTCAATCTGTCATGCAGGTATAGCTGGAAGCTATCCCTTCTGATTCTGTGTCATCTGTAAATCGTGTAGAGGTTGATTGCTCAATTTCATCTTTTGCCGATTGTTACCATAACCATAAATTTTTACAATTGTTCTATATCAATGGCCATACTAAACATAACCATACAGTAGCTTTAGTTTTACAGATCATACCCTGATAGCCCTTAACCTTTACTAATAACAAACTGGTATTCAAGATAGATTGTATGTGTATCCTTGCATGTTCTATAGGTTTTCTAATTCATTAACTAGCTTGTTGGTGACCACTAGAATCTCTTTGTCTTTCTACCCCACCTCCTTGCACATCTGTGGACTGCTATTTCTAACTATCTCCTATGTTTGTTATGGCCTTGAAACCTACTATAAATCTGCTTTGTTTACTTTATCTTGCTAAGGTATTCTATTGAACTTAGCTCATTGTCTTCCCTTAGTCTTGTAAACATTTTCTTTTTTATTTATAAAACACAATTTTATTTAGACCAGTATTTAGGATAAAAGATGAATTGTGTTATTCATATAAACATCATAAACTAGAGTCAAAGCTTCATATTGATTTTCATGTCTGAGCTGCACAGAGAAAAATATCAAAATACTAGTTAGTTAGAGACAGCTGGGTTAAAAAGAAAATCCTAAGCAACAGATTTCATTTTAAATATACATTCCTCTGGAAAAAGAAATAAACCAATTAATTACCTTGTTGTAATCTATTCTTTGCAGTGATACAAACAGGGGTTTAGAATAGCTGGTGATTGCTCTGGTTTCATTACTGATATTAGAGGCTATCTCCTCTTGATGCAGAGGTGCTACATGAAGGAAAATAGTTCTTTATTTTATTCACAAAAAAGCAATAGTATATACACTGAGGGTCAGCCTACATATTTCAGGCCTGTATATACTAGGCACAACAGGGGAACGTGTACCATTTTGATTCTAGCTCACTGGATAGAAACTATTACTCATCTAAGCTCCATGAAAGCTGTTACAGAACGAACCATTTTGAGGATTTCCTAAGAACCATTAACAATCAAGACTAAAACCCAGTACAGCATCTACCAACCCAGAAATAACAATATATGAAATATGTAACAAAGGTTGTCTTTTGTGAGTGTACAAAGATACGATATTTAGTGAACTCATGACTGCTAGATTGGTCTCCTTGTTAGAGGAGACACAGCTCAAGTAATGCCTTCTCCACCAAGTCTTTCTTGATGCCCATTCCCCAAATACTAGTGTGCTCCCTCCTTCCCTAACTTGTATTTGTTTTATATTTATTCTGTGTATATGTATGTAAGTATATACATATATATCTATGTATACACACATACATATATACAGATAGGGAGAGAGAAAGAGAGAGATACATGCTGTTATCTCCCTGAGAATATGTAAGTTTTATCAAAGAAGGGATTGTTTAATTTTTTTGTCATTGTGTCCCTAGCATCTAACACAGTGCCTAGAACAGAATAGGAACTTGTTAAATGCTCCTTGGTTGATTGCTTGATAGATTTCTTGAGAAAATGATTATATGGTATATGCTGATTTTTCCAAACAAATTATTGTGAGTTAAGTTGTCCTTGAGAAGTTCCTCTGTCTCATTAGTAGCGACCCTTTGGTGCAAGTGGCTTCCCATATTGAAGAATGCCCAGACTCAATCATTGTCAGTTTTATACCAGCCCAGCATTTCCCTAACTTCCTCAGGGTCCCTGAGAGGAAAGGAGGTGAAGCATTCATAGCTCCTCTTCTTAAGGTCTTTCCTCACATCATACCAAAGATTCACCAAGAGGTGTATGGGTTGTTCAGGAAGGACTAGCCCTTTTCAAGGCTGCTCATCCACCTTTGGTATCACTTTTCACACAGCTGTCACCTGTGGCTCCAAGAAGCAGTAGCATGTGCAGTGGCCATATCTCAGTAAAACTGAGCTGAAGCTGTGGAGTGCTTAGAGTTTCAGACGCTGAAGACACCAAGATCATCCCAGGCCATCACTTGTTGTCCTGAAAAATCAGCAAATGGTTACTCCCCAATAAGAGAGACCTTGGCCTTGACCCTGCAGAAATAAACTTGGGTGAATTAGCAGGAAGAGTAGCCCTGGAAGATGATGGTCTCAAAGTCTTCCCAGTAGTCACCTGCTAGATGATGATGAGGGCAGAGGAAGAGCCAAAAGCTCAAAAGGAGAGTAGGAGATTCACCGACTTAGAAACTCAAAACCTCATAAAATGTCTGTTAACAAAGGGTAAAAGATGACTGAAGGACCATTATTTTTCCCCTCTTACTGAGTCTTCATCTAGACTAGCTACTAATTTCTTGCTGTGTTTCTCTCAGTATGTCAGCACCAATCCTGAATCTTGACCTACCCCCAAGTTCCCAATGTCTGGTTCAGTTTGACCCAGGTAAGAATCCTATTAGAACCCATGTTGACTGCCTGATTCCATCCATGACCTCAGCAGACTATCCTGTGTTCATTTTCCCTGAACACCCCTCATAAAACTGGCTCACTTTGCTTCCTCTGCCTGCTCCATTCTTGTGTTGCCTTTTGTCCAAGCGATACTGTGCCTCTCATCCAAGCTAGCTGTGTCCTTAGAAGCATGGGCTATCATCCAGGGATATGAATAATGATTCAGCCACTGTGCCAATATGCCAAGTTTTTGACTTAAGGAATGTAGAAATCAAGGGCTGAATCAGGCTTCCTCCTCCCTGATACCAGGGATATGAGCAGGGGCTGTGCCCCAAACTGAGTGCTTTTCTCTGGCAAAAATAAATGATAGATAAGAAAGATTGCTATCTTTCTTTGTTCAGGACTTTGGTATTCCTAATCTCTCTGAGCCTACCTTAAGACAATGGAGTGGGTTACAAGATTTATATAATTAAAAACAAGCATTAACAGCAGCAATATTGTAAAGATAACTTTGAAAAATTTAAGAACTGTAATTAACAGTGATCAACCACATTTCCAGAGGTCTAATGATGAAACATGCTATTCATCTCCTAAAAGAAAGGTGATGAGTAAGAATAAGACATATATTTGTTAGACACGGCCAATGTGGGAACTTGTTTTGCTTGACTATGAATATTCTTTACAAGGATTTTTTCCCCAGTGGGGGAGAGGTGGTGGAAGGGACATGAAATAGATCTTTACTAATTGAAAAAAAAATCAAGTAACTATAATTTGAGGAGAGAGAGAACATAATAACTAGGGATATCAGGAAAGAATTATCATAGAACATGACACTTGAGAAGAGCTTTGAAAGAAATCAAGGAGTTTGTGCCTTAACATAGAGGAAATAGGGAGCCACAATTTTTGACCAGAAAGGTAATATAATGATTATATTCTAGGATCATAGTAGTTACATGATGAGTGTTAACACCAACCCTGCACTAAAATGCGCTTAAATGTTTTTGTCCTCTGGTGAAAGAGATAACAATGGAACCAATTAATTTCCCTTTTTAGAGTGATTCCTGGGCTGTGTATGCTTATCCTTTAGGAATTAAAGCCAGATAACCAATTACTTTAATGAAGGACACTGAAAACCCAGTGGGCAATGGTAACATTCTGCTTTTGTCATTTAGGGCCAGAATTGAAGCACTGGTTTGAAGGTGTAATCTTTTTCTGGAAAAAGTAGAATCCTTTCTTTAAACATTTGGGAAACACTGTGACCCAAATGACTAAGAGATACAGAGGAGGTATATCTTTGTAGGAAAGCTCTTTACAGAGTTTCTGGGAGATAGAGGGATAGAGAAATTTCACCTCCACCAGGACTCTTATCCTATGCTAATACATAGCGTACTCCCAGGGTGCACTGTTTACAGATCCCATTTAAGGCTCTGGGTGAAGGGTGAAGTTATGTGAATGTGAAGCTATGAATACATGTGATCCACTGTTATTCTGCACATGTTGCAGCTGTCATTCCCCTAACAATTCTGAGAATTTCCTATGCTGCTTTCAGGGGAGGCAAGTCAGTTGTTTTAAACTATATACACACATATATATGTTTTCATATGTATACATATATGTGTTTTCGTATAAATTTTTTCATATGTATGTGTATATGTATATGTATTTTCATATAGGGTAGAAAGTTAAGGTAGGGAAACAGGTTAGGAGACTATTACACTGGGCCAAGTGCATAGTTTTGAAACCTGATACTGGGGTGGTAGGGAGGCAACAAATATTTATTAAGGGCTTACTAAATGCCAGGCACTGTGCTAAGCACTGGGAATACAAGTACCAGTGAGAAAGAATGACAGTTCATGCTCTCAAGGAGCTTACATTCTAGCATAAGACAGCACACAAAAGAGAGCTGGAAAAACCTGGGCATGAGGGGGTAGAGTATGTATCATTGAGGATGTCCAGAAACTCAGAAACAGAGCAGGAAGGGGATGAAGGTGAGCTGGTGTGGGACACTCCCTAAAAAGAAGGCAAAATTGTGGCAGTGGTAATAAAATGGTGGGGATAGATGAGGGAGGTTTGGAAGAGGCAGAAGCTAACAGAGATGGCCTATCTGGATATTTTTTGTACTCAAGTCAAGTAGCTCAAAACATGCCTGGGGGAAGCAGCTCAAAACATCCTCATCGACAAAATATAATAAGGAATTGAGATGCCAGGATACAACCTAACACTCAGTTAGGTGGGGAGAAGGCATGAGGAGAGGGAAGCATGGTGGAAAAGCAGGCCCAGAGTAACTCACCAAGAGCGTAGAAGATAGGAAGCTGTTAGCTTACCATTTTAAGTAATAATCCTTGATAACTAGTTGTTAGGGCAGCAAGGTGGTACAGTGGATAGAGTGCTGGGCCTGGAGTAAGGAAGATTCATCTTCGGATTTCAAAGTTGGCCTCAAGCACTTATTAGCTATGTGACCCGAGGCTTAACCCTGCTTGCCTCAGTTCCTCATCTATAAGATGAGCTTGAGAAGGAAATGGCAAATCACTCCAGTATTTTTGCCAATAAAATCCCAAATGGGGTCAAGAAGAGTTGGACACGACTGAAACTTCTGAACAACAACAACAAAAACCAGTTGTTGACTTGCATTATTTCTAACTGATGGTGTAAAAATAGCATACCTTTGTTTTTATATATAGCCTCATCTTTCATTCTAGTCACACAACATTGCAATTATGATGTGCATTTTATATTTGGGTCATAGAACAATTGACCCAAATTAATCTGTGTGTTTTCAAAATATTCACAGAAATAAATTTTTGGAACTGCTTTGTACTGCTCCTGCAGCTAAAAACAAAACCATCTCTTCTTTCATCTCTCAACCTAAGTAAGGCCCAGATTAATTTTTCATTCATTGTACCATGGACTGGCAACAAAGAGGCATCATTTGTGAACATTCTATAATGATTCCTATGCCTCCAGCATCTGTGTAAGATGTCAAGGCCCACATTTCAATGGCAGAGGCATTCTGTACTTTATATGGGATGAAGGGGAAATGCAGTTAAACAAGAGAAGTCAGAAAATGTCCAGAAATGAATTCATCCTGAGTACTTCAAGGCAGGTAGACATACAATGCAGCAGATACTTAGGGTGTGCACTTTTTCTCTTAGCCAGTCAGGTACCTCTTGTGTGGAAAATGCTGAAGGCTGTCTAGTTTCTTTGTGAGAGAGAGAAGAGAGAGAGAGAGAGAGAGAGAGAGAGAGAGAGAGAGAGAGAGAGAGAGAGTCACTCAGAAAATCTCCGCATTTACCATCTAATCTAATAGCTTTCCTTTTGCAAAACTACAAGCATCACTCTCCCTCCTATTAAGAAGGATATAAAGGATTTCAGCATGTATAAATGAGGAAGGGGGGCTTTTGTTTTGGCAACTTCAAGAGAATGGAAAAGCTTATCAGGCCTCTGGTTGTTTTGTGTTTGCTGATTTGAAAAAGAGAACTCTTGTGCTGAGGACATTGCAGGACATCAGCATAAAGCTGGTCTGTGACAGCATCTCCAAGGAGATATATACCTGAAGCAGTGCTAAAATCAAAGTGTTTGTGAAGCTGTGCCAATAATTAACTAAGGAAGCAAATCTCCCCAGAACTACTTCTGGCTCCACCAGAGTCATTGTTTTAGCACCTTGACTGAAACATGTATACTCAGAAGAGGGTGGGGGAGATGTCACCCCACACACTTGCTTTTTGGAGACAGTTATATTTTGTTTGAATGTGCCATTCTGGAGCTCTAAGAAAAACCAAAGTAATTATAAAAGACATTTAAAATAATTGGATTAGAATTGAGCCTCAATAAAATGAGTGCATAAGATTTAGAACTGGAAGAGACGTTGGAGATCATTCTTTCCAATCCTTCATTATAAAGCTCAGGAAACCAAGATCTAGAGAGATCAAGTGACTTTCCCAAGGTCACATAGGTAAGGCAGAATCAGGTTTCAAACATAAATCTTCTGAATGGCAAATCCAGGTTTCTCCCCACAGCTCCCATAGTCATGTGCAACAAATATTGTCCCCAAAGAAACAGCATATGTCTATGGCTTAAAGCCTGAAGAAGTGTTGGAATCTTTACCTTGATTACAAAATTTGTCGGAAAAACAGCTTGGATAAAGAATAGAAACAAAAAACCTAAAGCAGCTTGCATCGATTTTAGTGGCATCTGCATAGCTCTGACTAAGCAAACATATTCACCCCCACAGAACGCCTGTGATGATCTATATATTAGAATGCTTGATTGACAATGAAGACAGAGAACCTTGAACTCCTCTGGTATATAAAAACAATAGTATGTGTCATTTTCTTTCATGATCACACAATAAACAGAGCTCCACAGAGTTAGAGTAGATGCATCAATTGCTGTTACAAAAAAGATTAGGAATATTATGTGGCAAAGATGTGTGTATAAAACACACACATATATACATACATGTATATGCATATTATGTATATGAATGTGTATTATATATAATTTTCAGTTTAAAAAGGTGGTAACAAAATGGCTATGTTTGTGTCCCTTTCTGAATTTGTTATTTTTCTATGCATTATTAAAAAAAGTTTTATTGATACTTTGGTAGTCATGTTTATTCCCAAACACTAATCTGCCTCCCTTCTATTCCCCACAACAAATCTATGAAATCCAGCAAAAACAAATGAATATGTTGGCCATGTCTCAGAATTTGTGGCCCGTTCTGAATCTTTCATACATTATCTTTGCCAAGTGATGAGAGATGCATTTCATTATCAGTCTTTTGAAATCCCTTGTGCTTGTTCATTCTTTATTCTCAAAGAGAAGATATCATGAGGGTGATGTCTTGACTTGTGAATGAATTGGATGTGCAAAGTCACCAGCCTCCAGAGTCATCCCAGTCCAGTGGCAAGACAAGAATCAAGATGATTGGTGAAGGCCCAGGATGCAGTGCGTTTCCCTGACCTTTTTAAATTAAGGTTTTTCCCAGGTATTAAATTAGTGTGGCCTGAACCAGATTAAAATGTAATAAAAAAAATTTAGCAAAATAAAAATACAATAAAATGTAATGTTAATAAGGTTTATATGTATATACACACCTACATACATACATATATATATATATATATATATATATATATATATATATATATGATTTTCTAAGTTAATATGTGCTGGCAGGGATCCTTATGTACAGTTTAGTGCTCCAAAAGTGTGAGCCTCAGAGGGGATGATCCTGGGCCTTCAGTTCCCAATAATTTTCTTCCTGTTATTCTCTTTTCTTTATGAGCAAAAGTCAGACACTAAAGTTACTGAGAATAGACTTTGTATATAAGTTAGAAATTACCCCAAAGTTGGAGAATTCTTGTACACTTCGTATACTGGCCTCCTATAGCATGGCTATTCCTTAACAGTATGTTTTTTTGGAGAAGAAGGAGGATGACTAACAACAGAGTGTCACCATGAAGCTGAACTATGGTAGTCATGCAATATGATTGAGCAATAAAATATAACACACTATGTAAGGTCATGGTAAAGAAGACGGTCTCATCGCCTGGTGTAAAAATTGTTATCTTTGGATAAGAGACATTTATAGCTTTGTCTAAATGGTTAACTCAGCCTTCCTGTTCTAGATTAAAATGTACATCTTTAATGATTGTAAAACTATTTTGATACCTCTTTTTTTCACCCTTGAATAGGATATATTGTTTCCTTATTCCAGCAACAAACCCTGCTAGCTGCATGGCACATATTCTTCAGGAAACCCCACTTTTTCCTTTGGCCAATTCTCCCCTTTTCTTTATCCCTCTGTCTCCTATGAAATGCTTTACTTATCAATCGTTGGTTGCCACAGGCTGCTGAAGATTTCCTGTGTACTCTGAGAAAGCCTAAAAAGTTATAAAAATCAAAATATGTACCCTACAAAGGTGAATCCAAAGCTACTATCAGCAAGCTGTCTTCTTAGCATGCCAATAACATTTTTATTTTCAGTTTGGCTAATCAAATTATTTGACCTCTAAGTCAATGGACTTAGCTGAGATTCTCTCTTGGGTCTCAAGGACTCCAGACTGAGAATTTCCCCAACACATTCCATACCACAGAGGGAGGAAAGAAAGTGCCAACTCAGTTATTTATTGCGATTTGCTTCACCAGCACAGGAATGAGATGCATAAGGAATATTTGTCTAATGGTTGTCTTTATTGTCTTTATCTTGAGAGTGTAATAGGCTATTTAAATCCTTCTTTGTTTTTGTACTTGTTCATGGACTCTTGTGGGTGCTTTACATCTTAAGCAGTTTTTTCCGTGGGGGAACATAGACTATCCCATATCTAATACCCATATTTTTCACTGAGTTCTTATGTGGAATTTGGAGATGTTGCTACCACATTTTTGACAAAGTTAGACTCAAACTATATTTATATGTATTTCAAATATTTCCCCAGAGTAAAACTATAGGGTAAGATCAAAAGCCAATGAGAAAGAAATAGAGTCTTTTGGGAGTCAGCCTCCAGGATTATACCTAGTCCATGTGAGTCTGTGGTCTTTTTGTTCTGGGGGTTTGGATGAGATGGGATGCTCATGTCCTGGGTTACAGATACAAAGTAGATGCAAAATATTTTTTCCTGAAGAGACACTAGAGACTGGGGTAATCAGGAAAGGTGTCATATTGAAGGCAGAATTTGAGCTGAGCTTTAAAAGAAGTTTAGGATTTGAAGAGTTGGAGATCAAGAGGGACTGAATTTTATGCATTTTAAGCATTTTATGCAATTTTATGCAAGTTATAAAAAGGAGTTGGAAAATGGGATGACATATATGAAGAACAAGTAAGTCAGTTTGGCTGGAACAGTGATTATGTGAAGGAGAGTAGTATGTAATAAGACTGGCAAAATGGGCTAGAGCCAGCTGATGGAGAGCCTTAGATACCAATGCAATAAAAACTGCATTTTATCCTAGAGGCCACCAGAGCTTTTCTGAGCAGAAGAGTAACACCATAGTGAAAATGGTGCTTTAGGAATATATATTATATATGATATTATAATATTCATGATATATAATAATGTAGGAATATATTATACTAAATATTATGTAATATAATACAAATATGTAATTGCATATATTAATATAACAAGCATATAATGATATAAATACAATGTAAACATCTTATATTATATTTATTATATATTCCTAAAGCATAGCTTTCACTGCGTTGTATACACACATATACATATACATATATATGTATATATATATTTTTGATAGCTATATGGAGGGTGGATTAGAGAGGGAAGAAACTCAAGGCAGGGAGAACAATTAGGAATCTATTTAAATAGTCCAGCAGAGAAGTAATAAGGGCCTGGATTAGGGAGTAGCCACTTAAGAAAAGGGGACAAGTGTGATAATTTGGTGCCAAATTGATAAGCCATGGCAGCTGAGTGCTTTGAAGAGTGAGAAACAATGAGTAGTTGCGAATCAATCTACAATTGAGAACCTGGATGACTAACTAGAAGGATGATGGTGGAAGAGAGTGTTTTTTGGAGGAGATGACAAGATCTGTTTTGGACATTTTGAGTTAGTGATGTCTGTGGGACATCTAGTGGGAAATGGCAAGAAGCTATTTGTGAATACATAATTGGAGTTCAGGAGAGAGGCTAGAGCTAGATACAAAGATTTAGGATCATCTGCATAGAGGTGATAATTGATCCCATGGGTACTAATGAGAAACAAAATATAATGAGAGAAGAAAAGGGAGTCCTTGGGATACATCCATTTTTAGAAAGTGGGACTTGGATGATGATTCATCAAAGATGCTTGAAATGGCTTGAAAAGGAAAATAACAGTGTTACAAAACAAAATAGGAGAGAGTATCCAGGAGGAAAGGGTGGTCAAGGGTGGCAAGAAGAATAACTGAAAAAAGGCATTTGGGTTTGGCAAGTAAAAGGTGTAACTTTGTAGAAAGCAGTTTTAATTGAATGATAAGGTCAAAAGTCAGGGCAATGATAGCTTTTAAGTATAGGAAAGATCTGAGCATGGTTGCAGTCATCAGGGCAGTAGCCAATAGATAGATGGAAGACTAAAGACAGAGAGGGAATGATTGTGAGAGCGAAATCTTCTGGAAGAGATGGGAAGGAACGTGATCAAGGATACAAGTAGAGCTTTTGTCCTTGTTGAAAAGGATCACATCTGCATCAGACAATGGAGTAGAGGAAGATACAATGGAGGATGATGTCAAAGAGTTTTGAGATGAAGAGGTATCTGTTTTCTTAGTAAAAAATGAGATGTGGTCCTCTGATGAGATGGAAGGCTGTGGTAAAGCAGATGGAATGTGCCAAGGATTTGGGAATGAAGTGAAAGGTTGGAAAAGAAAGTCTGAAAATGAAATGGTTGATTAGGAAATAATAACAGGATTGCCTTGTGGCAGTGAGGACTTTGCTGAGATTAGATAACACAAATCTTTACTGAACCCAGTCAGCACAGATACATGACTCTTCAATATAGATTAGTTCCAGTAAATCAGGAAAACATTTTTAACTTAGAAGTCAAGGATTTGTGGTTTGTTTCATTTTATTTACTATAGGTTTAAATTACTTGGTTTTTTTTTCGAAGAAAAATTCAGAGACTTTTAATCACCCAAAACATGACGGTACTTTTGCCAATTGTCCTAGTACTTTATAATCAATAACCATTAACTCCCTTTAATAGAAGCAAAGGTTCAACTTCAAACAGAATGGATGAGAATTTTTTTTTATTTTAACATCTCTACTTTGGGAAGGAGAGCCTTGATTTCAAACCCTTTTTTCTCAATTGTCAAGGCCAGTTAAACCTCATTTATTATCTCTTTCCTTAGATCCCATTACCTGTTCTCCACTTTCCAGTGAGGCCTTTCTAGAAATCTAACCTCATGTCTTGGGTCAGAGAAGTCAAAGCCTAAAATACTGTCAGTAGAGCACCCAGGAAGGCTAGTGTAACATCCTGTTAGGGATTCATCCTGGAGGGGCCTTTCTCTCCTTCCCAATTCCAGAGGAGATGCCACTATGCTCTGTTTCATACATGCTATGACACTTTTTACCGTTAGCTGAACTGGTACTTTACACTACAGGAGCAATTGCCATCCTTTCATCTTCCTGCTGGTTTCAGTACCTTTGCACTACTGGGTTAGCTCCGTGAGCATATAGCCTCCTAGGGAAAGCCTGGGTCTGATATGAGGCCATCTCCTGTTTGTGTCTTCCTTCCTTCAGCACAAGGCTTTGAGAGATCCCACAAGTCATGACATATTATCCCCTTTCTGGGCAGTGGACCAGCTACCAGACAAGAGAGGCAGTACCAGTCTGCCAGAGAGGGAGTTGCCCACACAGAGAGAAACCACCAGAAAGAAAGAGCCATCTTGGCATTGATCAGGAGAAAGTGAAATGTGAAATAGCTATTGAGAAGCTTTGTTGCAAAGGTTCCAGTGAGGCTTGCGTATTAGCCTTTCAAATCATTATAATCATTCCATGATCCCTTATTGCTTATCATTCCCTTTCTATATGTGAATAAAACTGCTACTCCATGTCAGATTCATGTTTATACTCTGGGTACCCTTTTTATTGTGCCCCCGTCTTTGAAGAAGATGCCTCCAGAGATTAGAAGCAAAAATAGAAGTGTTTCTCAGAATTCTGGAATAAGATAGAGGTGGGGTACTAGGGAACCTAAGTTCCCATATTGAGAAGACAGGCATCCAGAGAGCAATGATTGCCAATCTCTCTGGCCTCTGTTTAGCAGTGCCTCACTAGCCAGAGTACTAGACTTGCATTATATCTTTTTAGTGTGGAATGTTTCATGGAGGGAATGGAAATGAACATTTTTGGAAATTCACAAGGGGGTGGGGGAGTTTGAATGAGACCTCTTTGATGTAGAAATTCTCAATTACTTTCCTCATTCTGAGAAGCTAATAAAGGTAAAAAAAAATATCACAAACAACTTTTTGGTGGCTTATGTTTAACCCCTTCCCTAGAAGAGGAATTATCAAAAGGACAATTCTGTTTCTAGGATGCTAGGTGGCTGGAGTAGAACAATTTTGACTGGGAACTCTCCAGAATAGGACCATAAAGAGCCTTGATTCATCCAGGACTGACACTATGCTGAAGCAGGAGTAAGATGAGAAGCTAGACCTGTGTGTAAAGTGATGACCACATAGATCCTCTGACAAGGTATACAGGTTATCAACATTCCAGTTAACCGCCAGCTTGTTAGGACATTGCCTGCTTAGTTAGCCTTGACACCATCATCTGTATCAATTGATACTTCATTACCTTTTAGCTGCTGTTCATGTTATGGTGGCCAAGTAGTTACAATGGGTAATAGATCAAGGCCTAGACTTGAGCTGCATCCAGTACAGGGACACCAAGTCTGATGATGGATATGGTAGCTTATAGGCAACTGCTGTGTGAGGATCGTTCTCCCTTTCCCTCCCTAATCCTGCTTTGGTAAGAGATATGGCTAAATTCTAAGGATTGAATATAGGTCACCAAGCTTGGACTAGAGAAGGGAGGAGGGGAAAAGAAGATAATGAGGAAGAATTAAAGCTAGTCCTGAAAGATAAAGGGTAGCAAGATTTGTAACATTATAAAATAATAATAATGATAATAACTAGCATTTATATAGCTATTTAAGGTTTACAAAGAATAACAAAGCAATTACATTTTTTCTATTTTACACACAAGGAAACTGAGGCTGAGAAAGATTAAATTATTTGTCCAAAGTCACACAGTGGAGGCAGAATTAAAACTTTGCCTAAAAAACAAATCCATCATGGGGTTACAAAAACTTGGGTTAAGTCTCATCTTTGACACATACTGATTATGTCAAATCACTTAACCTCTCTGGGCCCCAAGCAACTCTCTAAGAGTCTAAGTCTTAGAGCTGTTGTGCAAGATTCCTTAACCAATGAAATCACAGAACTCGTTAAAAACACAGCAGCTTTCACAATGTTGCTCCCCATTAAAAACATTCAACTTTTGATGACAGAATTAAGTCCAGACACCTTGGCATTCGAGGTACTCAATAATATAATTTTATCTTACTTCCCTTTGCCTCCTTCTGTCATTCTGCCATCTCACTCTCTCTCTCTCTCTCTCTCTCTCTCTCTCTCTCTCTCTCTCTCTCTCTCTCTCTCTCTCTCTGTCTCTCTCTCTCTTTCTCTTTCTCCCCTTCCTCTTTTTTCTCTCTCTCTCCCCCTCCTCTTTTCTCTCTCTCTTTCTTGCTCTCATCTGCTCTACGTAGCCTAGACAGAGTTCACTGTCCTTCAAATAAATCATGTGATTTTTCATGTCTTTGTCCCTCCCACTGCAATAATACTTTTCAATATACTCATTACTTTTCTTCATGCTACTTATTGTTAAGGGCCAGCTTAAGTCTCAACTCTTCCATGAAGGCCTCCCCCATCATTCTACCCTAAGTGGACTTTAGTGGACTAAGTGTTCTTTAGCTCCTATAAGTTATAATTATCCAAACCACTCATTTAACACTTTAATCAGTCAACATTTATTCAATGCTGAGGATACAAAAAGAGGCAAAAGACAGTCCCTGCCCTCAAGGAGCTTACAATCTAATAGGACAGACAACATGGAAACAAATATGTAGAAAGCAAATTATACAGGATAAATAGGAAATAATAGAGAGAAGGTATTACAATTCAGAGGAGTTAGGAAGGCTTCCTGTAGAATGTGAGATTTTAGTTGGGATTTAATGGAAGTCAAGGAGGTAGTAGTCAGGGTAGAGGAGGAAGAGCGTTCTAGGGCTGGAGGACAAAGAGAATGCCTGGAGAGGAGAGATGGTGTGTCATTCATGGAACAGCCGGTGTCACTGGACCAAACAGTACCTGTCAGAGAGTACCTGTCTGGGAAAAAGGTGTAAGAAGGCCTCCAGGACTTGTCTGAACATCTAGCTTGTGAGAACCCTAAGGGATGGAGCAGGTCTCTTTTTTTATATCCATGTGACTTATTTATTTTTTGCATGTGTCATATATATGTTAGGTATCCAATAAAAATTTATAGTCTCATTTTTGTTTTTACTGGAATCCCTTCTGAGTATTTCAACAAGGAAATGTATGCTTAATACTGCCTTAAGATCAAAATCAGAGAAAATTTGAATCATTCGTGCATAGTCACACAGCAAGTGAATTTCAAAGCCCAAGTCAAGAGGTCAAAACACTTAGCCGTTGGCTTTTGAAGTCCCACCATTGTTACCAGTGTTGTAGATGCCAAATTGCCAATCCACTAATTTTTGTGTTCTAGAAATTAAAACAAGCTGTGGAAAATTCTCTGCAGTCACTGCACCATTTCAGAAGGCTTTGGGAAAAATATCTTTTCAAGTGATTGTTACTTTTATGAGGACATTTCATAATATATCTGCAAATTTTGCAAATGGTGCCTTATTTAATCTTTAATGTCCTTAATTTCTGAGAGGGGCAAAAAAAAATACTTCCACATAGTCATAAACCTACAGTGAGAAAATTATAGTGACCATAGAATAATGAGAAAAGAAATATACTTCCAGATAATGAGAAAGGGAGGGGATTTTTCTGAGACTTTCTCTTTCTCTTCCTTTTTTTTCCTTCTCCTTTTTCCTCCTCCTCTTTCTCCTCTTGTTTTGTTTTGTTTTATTTTATTTTAATCTGGCTCTTCCTATTTTGTCCAGGCCGGAAGTGTAGCAGCCTCTCATGAGCCTGACCCTACTGATAATTGGCTCAGAAACTTTGACCTGCTCCATTGCATTCTTAGGCTGATTCACCCCTACTTAAGTATGCTGGTGGCATCAGGTCAGGTGTAGGGTGGAGTAGCTGACCATGTTGGTCCAGACTTAATGTGGACAGAAAATTAGCTTTCAGTGAATTGCTTACATTCTCTGCACTTATATCCCCAGAGCCTGGAAAAGTACCCAGCACATAGTAAGTGCTAAATAAATGCTTGCTGATCACTGAGTGAAAAGGCGGACAGATTGTCTGAAAGTGACAGTGGGAGTGAGGAGTATGTTGCTTCCTCCTCATGACCTTTTGTATTTGAGAGGATTGACATGCCTTGGAGAGGGTGCCAAGAGGTAACAAAGTGTCTTCAGGAGAAAATCAGGTTTCAGTGAGAATCAGAAGAAGGAAGAAAGATGAGAAGAGGAAACCTCTGATCATAAGATCATAGATTTAAAGCTACAAGGGACCTTAAAGGGGTTTCCCTTTTTATAGATGAGGAAACTGGAACGTGCCCAAGTCATAGAGGCAATCTGACTCTACAGTCAACCATCTTTCCACTGTACCACAACAGAGGAAGATTTTAGAGGAAAGGCAGAGGAGTATAGTGCTTTGGGGATAGGAGGCTATTGCACCATCAGCAAGTCACCTTAGTAGCTAATTACCCCCACTCACTGATCCTGGTTAACTTGGGTGGTGAGGGTACCTAGGTCAAATGGCCTAAACAGAAAGGGGTAGTCTGTCACATCCTCATGGAAAGGCCCATTAGAGAAGAGACCATAGGTATCTGGTAGAGGATTCCAATGGACCAGTCTGACAGTGGGGAATGGGGAAGGAAGAGAGCTATCCTTAAGGAGGGATTGCTCCCCACCTTGGGATGTCAGTATCTGGGACTCAGCCCCACTTCCCTTGTGCTAGTTCTAGCTCTATTCTAAAATGTCCCAAGCTATTAAAAATCAAACCATTTGAATTATGTTCCTATTTACATTTTTAATCATCATTGCTTGGATCCAGGAAATGATTTTGTTTACTTTCAACTATCCTTTCCCCCATTTATCTTTTTAAAGCTTCATATGTTCGTCACCTTATTCTTTCCCAAGAAACTTTATACTCTCGTTTGTTGATCTAACCTCTGTGTTAGATAACATGGGTGTTATTATTCCCATTTTACAGATGATGAATTTAAGACACATATTTCCAACAAGTCTTGTATCTAAAGAGATGTAGAATAAGCTAGTGTTTACTTCTCTGGGTGGTTTTAGATGATAATGATTGGGCAGATATTTGGATGCAGATCACCTGAAACTTGGAATTTAGGATATAGAATTATATTCTCATGCCCATATGTTCGGTGCTTTTATTTGGCATGTTTCTTAGTTGGCTCACTGTTTATTTTCCTTTGAGCTAGGGAATCAGCTGAAATCATAGTTATGTGGCACAAGGATGCAGCAACTTAAGTAAATTCTACCCCAGCTGAATCAGAGAACTTCACTGTGAGCCGTAACTACACTAAGACATTTGGGGAAATGTCCCAATTGGAGGCACCCAGGATCCACTGTGCTCCTGACTAAGAGGCTATGGGAGACACTGAACAGCAGTTCAGAAATGTCCACTGTTAACCCAGCATTACAGAGGGACAGTGAACATTTTGCATCCTCCAAGTGTTACCCAGAGCCTTGTTTAGTGACAGTAGGAGAGATCATGACCATAGTGTTCTCCAACATTCCTATGTGCACGGACATGCCCAGGACAGACAAAAAAGGTTTTTGACTGAACCTGTGATTTCATCCATGTAGGGAGCTCCTGGTAAAGAATGTATTCTACCAATTATAGCACCTTCTCTGCAACTTTAGAGGCTCAGAGAGCTGCCAGGGCATTGAGATATTAAGTAGATTCAATGATGTGCCTAGGGTCATACAGCCAGTCTGCAGCAGGACCAGATCTTGAACCTGAGTCTTCTTAACTTCCAGGCCAGCTCTTCATCCCAACTCTGTATCTGGTCTTTATGCTGCCTCTCATAATATAATAATTTATTGTGATAAAAGTATTAAATTAAATGGCATGAGAAAATCAACCAGCCTCGTGCCTAGAAATTGAGAAAACCTGGTTATGACATTCAGATTCACATCCTGGCATATTCTAGCCATCAAGTACAAGCCATTTTACTTCACAGTGGTCCAAATAGCTCTCTAACACTAAAGTTGCAGAATAGTTGCCAAGCTGTGTTGACAGAGAGAGAATTTCCACACTGGGAGCTCCCTTTAGCAATAAAATCACAGGTCCAGGAGACCACCACCCTCCCTTCAAGAAAAAAAGAAGCTTCTCTTATCTTTAATAGTTTATATTTCATTGCATTTTATAGTTCCAAAGTACTTAAATATACATTTCCTCATTCATTCCTCACAATGACCTTGTGAGAGGTAGGTAATAAAAGTAACAGTAGACCCATTTTGCCGGCAGATAAGCAGGAGAGCCAGTGACAAATCCAGGTCTTCTGATTCCTAGTTGAGCACTTTCTTGTCTTTCTATGGATGCATATGTCTTTGCAGTAGCCAAACATTTAAGTGGTTACTTTAGCTATTTCTCCAATATGTTCAATCCAGCCAAATTAAGGCTTATGCGAAACAGTCTTAAAATATAGTTTTCCAGTAAAGACTTTGATGTCTAGGCATTAGGAATAAAATTGTTGCTTCAGTTTTCGCCAGATTAACCTAGTAATATAAATCATACTGGTGTCACGTATATAATAGCAGGTTTTAGGAACAATTATCACAAGTCTTCATAATTTATCATCACAATTAACATTATCAAACAGAATACACGCAGCCTGATTCTTCCTTCCGAGCAGCTTGCAATAGAACAGAAGACGTGCATTCCTCTGGTGCCCCAGAATGTGTTACTCTAGCCTATAGTGAGGCTGGGCCTAAAATTGCTTAAAAGGTAAACGTGTTGGACAGCCACCTTTGCATACTACCTACAGAGAGAAATTAACCTTTTCTTTGCCAATAAACCTTGTGATGGCTCTATTTCTGGCTCTATTTCTCTTTGTTTTTTGGGCTGTGATATCTTAGCTCTAAGATAAGGGTACTTAACCCAGAGGAGAGTCTATGGAGAGATTTCAGGAAGTCCATAAACTATATCACAAGCTTAAAAAAAATTATAACTATTTCAGTATAACTAGTTTCTTTTGTAATTCTGTGTATTTAAAAACATTATTCTGAGAAGGGGTACAGCTGGTGGTTGGGGAATTCCTCAAACCAGAGGTCCTAAAATCTTCTTGGAGAGTAATTCCTCCCAATTTGGTCTGTTTGACTGGAAGCCAATAAATCCTGATGTATTTATTCCAGGCAAAGCTGGAAGATAAAGGTTTCATTAGCATCAGCTAATGAGTAGGTGGATAGCAACAAACCTAAACAAAGGGAGATATACATATATAATACATATATATATATATATATATATATATATATATATATATATATATATATATAATATACACACACACACACACACACACACACATATATATATGGTTTTACACATACTTAGGGAGACATTACCGGCAAAAAAGAAAGCTCAATTTGTCTGTCAGGTGAGGCTGCTTGGCCACTTTCCTTGAGAGGCTAAGGAATAGAAGCAGGATAATTTTGGGAGAAACATGTTAATCTCGGAATTTTAGGCATTACCCAAGAGTAGACATGTTCCAGTGAGATAAAGTTTTCTAGGTAGCTAATCTTATTAGAATTTCCTGTTAAGGCAATAAATCTCCAAGTTAGTGGAGTTCTCCCTTGTGGACAAAATCAATCTGGCTCATCCTGACTTTGCCAGCCTAAAGGTCTCTATTTATATAATTCTGTAACTCTGTTTCTCTGGCCTCTAAGCTTACTTTTTCTGGTAAGATGTTTCCCCCTATTTCATAGTGCATATTTTTTCCCCACTTCTTCCACTCTACCAAAGGTATTTATGTCACAAAAAAGGTTAAGAATGACTGTTCTAAGAGAAGTACCCTGCTTCAAATGACTTTATGCTAAACTACTCTGTTATCATTGTTCAAGCTATCCAATGTTACACTACAATCTTTGAAACTGTGTCCTGCCTCCATTGACTCCAGTCTCCCTCCTTTTGCTTACCTCACACGTCAGTATCTGCTGCTTCCCCAACCAGCTCTTAAGAGTTAGTTCCTAGAAAATACACACCAAGAGTAGGAGATACTTTTTCTGTTTAGTAAAAATGGTGGAAAGCATTGTAAAGAGCTCTGCGTCTGGAATCAGAAGACTTTCCTCTTTCCTCTCACCTCAATTCATTGTATGACCCTGGGAAAATCACTTAATTTCTCTGAGCCTTGGTTTCTCTACCTAAAACTTGAGGATAATTATACTCTCCTTTTTAGAGCTGAGACAAAGAAAGCACTTGTAAACCTTAAATTGTTATGTGCATGTGAGTTACTACTTTACCTTAGTCTTTGACCTCTTCTGACCTTCATCTACAATTCTACCATAAGCCATTGCTGAGTTTTTGAATTGGAAGATGATGGAGCCTAACTCCAAATCTTACAGAGTGAAATCTCCCCCTTGAAGTGCTCATTAAACCTGCTTTTCAGTACTTCCAGGGACCAAGAAGGAGCTTTCTATCTACACAATGTAGTTCACATCATTCCAGAAAACTTGAATTATTAGGAAGTTCTCCTTTGAGTCAAAAAAAAAAATTCATCTCTGTAACTTGATAATAATAATAATAATAATAATAATAATAATAGCATTTATATAGAACTTTGAGATTTGCAAACCACTTTACATATGTTAACTAATTTGATCTTCACAATCCTATGAGATGGGTGCTATCGTTATCCCCATTTTACAGATGAAAAAGTTGAGGCTGAGAGGTTAAGTGACTTGTCCAGGGTCACCCAGCTAGTGACTTCTACCCATTGATCCTAGCTCTTCTTTCTAGAGCCATGTGAGCCTTCCAAATACTTGAAGAAAGTTGTTACCTCACCCCTCCCTATCTAAGTCTGTTCTTCATCCCAGTGTGCCTTCACCAGGTCATATAGTATGGTTTGAAATCCTTTCATGCCGATTATCCTCTGGGCAGATTTCACTCTGTCAATATTCCCTTTAAACATGGCATATAGATCTGAACATAATACTTTTGAAGTGATATGACTCGGGGAGAGTGCATTAAGATTCTTACTTCCCTTTTTCTAGACATTGTTCTATTAATACACCTTAAGATTGAATTTCTTATTTTTTAATCATCATCTTCTATGTTTAACTCTTATTTTAGTCATTTTTTCAGTTGTATCTGCCTCTTCATGACCCCTTTTGGGATTTTCTTGGCAAAGACACTGGAGTGGTTTGCCATTTCCTTCTCTAGCTCATTTCACATATGAGAAAACTGAGGCAAACAGCTATATCATGTCTCAGTGCCAGCTGTGGAATATGCTCAGGAATCAGTCATAAAACCTTATCCAGGTTTTCCATTTGCTTGGTAGGTCTATAGAAAACTCCCCACCATGATATTCACTTTCATTTTACAGTCTTTTATCTTCTTCCAAATACCTTCTTACGTTTTACCCTTCGCGTTTTCATGAGTGAATATATCATGCTACTCTCCTATTTCTCTTAAAAAATCTTTTTGTACTTCTTACTGTCCCCCACTCCCCTCTATGCAATCTGCAGTACATTGAAACTAACCTCATCTGAAGTACTCTCCTTTCTCATCTACATTTTGTGGCTTCCTGGCTTCTTTCGAGTCCCAGCCAAAATACCACTTTCTACAAGAAGCCATCCCTGATCCTTCTTAATACTGGTATTAACTTTTCTATAGCTGGGTGCTGGAGCTAGATCTACTGGCTTGAAAGAGGCAATTGTTAAACTTTAGGTGGAAGCATTTATACCTTGGAAATTGGAAAACACTACAAATCGGGGCTTGATTTATTGTTTTGTTGACTGTCTAGAATCTAGAATGGAAAGTGATGGAGAAAATGTTAATAATGCAGATTAAACATAAAATTATGTCATGGAGCCAGTTAAAGATTTTCCAGCACAATCCTGCTTTCCTCTATTGACTCTCTACAATTTAACCCGCCTATATCTTGTTTGTACATGTTGTTCAGTTATTTCAGTCATGTCTGACTCTTTGTGATTCCATTTGGGGTTTTCTTGGCAAAGATCCTGAGTGGTTTGTCATTTCCTTCTCCAGGAGAAACAGGGTTAAGTGACCTGCCTGAGTCATACAGCTCATTAGTGTCTGAAGCCAGGTTTGAGCTCGGGGAGATGAGTCTTCATGTCTCCAAGCCCAATGCTCTATCCACTACTCCACTCAGCTATTTCTACATACTTGTTTTTGTGTTGCCTCCCCCATTAGATTGTGAGCTTCATGACAGCCAGTTCTGTCTTTTCCCTTTTTTTTTTTATTCCCCAGCCCTTAGCACAGTACCTGGCACAGGCTAGATACTTAATAAATGTTTATTTTGTCTGACTGACAACTTAAACTCATATAGCTCTGTAACCAATTTGGATGTTCTCTCAAACAATGCAGGTTATAGTCCGTCTATGCCTGCTCCTCCTACTCTATGACTTTTGTCCTTGCTTTCCCATAAATTTGCCATTGGAGGTCCACCCAGGATACCAGGAGCTTTTCTTGCTTTCTTTTGATATTGTAAGCATACCAGTAGAAAACATAGGCCATCTAACATGTGCTCTAACTATGTGACCATCCTATCGTCTTTTTTGATTAAATATTTAGTGACATCCTCTAAAAGTCAATTGGTATGGAATGTGTAGTCCCATATTCTGAAAATACTTAGCAGTTCCTTCCCTTGATTCTAGTAATTCACCTTTGAAGCACGTACAATTTTATTTAGTTAGCATTGAAACCAGAGAACTGAGAACATTAGAAATACAGGTGCAAACATCAAGCGGAAGATAAGTGATCTTGGACTGTGGAATATCAAGGAGGGATTGGCAGGGAAAGCTTTTCTAAGTATCAATAGAGAAGAGAAATGTAATAGAAAAATGGTTCTGCATAATAACGGTGGCACTCAGTGAAAGGATAAGAAAGCATTCATGAAATTACAGAATAAGTTTACATCTGTCCTTGCAAATGTCTGCAGAGAAATGCCTTGAGCTTTTCAAAGGAAAACTACTATTCTGTAAATAAATGTCTGCAGTATATCTCCTTTGTTGAGGGATCTAATTTTAAGATGATGTAACCAAAAACATTTAAAAAGACATTCAGCAGTTCATTCTGACCTTTTTCTTCAGGGAGATAAGGGAAATTTTGTCAGAGAATATGGGCTTCAGGAATAATGTTACACAGAATGATAGTGGGGGCTATAATTCTGAGCATCCCCTATCATTGAGTTTGGTTATGTTATAGTAAAGGAAAAAAAATTAAGTAGAAGTGCCAAGAATGTATATTTCTGTGGTTTTTGAGGCCACAGTTCATTGGTATATTAAAAATACTTCTCTGGCTTTCAGGCCTCTAAGTAAGTTTATAAAAATGACAAATATTCCTCTATCTTCCCTTTTAATTTCTTTGACTCCTTAGTATTGAACTGTCTTTGCCTTCATTTTTTATTTTTTTTACTTGAATGCTGCTTTTAGCTAAGTAACATGATAGTGTTCCCATGGTTCTTCGTGGGACTGACCTGGAGGGTAAAGAAAATGTTTATCCAACTGAACTCCACTTTCGATAAAATTAGTGCTTTGACTGAATGGACTTCCTCTGAAGAAATCTTTACAATTTGTGATAATGAAGGCAATGTGATATAATGAAAGGACTTCTGCATCTGGAATTAGAGAGACTGGGTTCAGATTATCTTTCACTTCCTTGTTTTTCCATTCTCAATCAGGAGTCCTCAATCAGGTGGTGAAATTTGCCACTGCAGATTCAAGTTTTTCTATTCTGCTAATTATCACTGCTGTGCAGGCCATAAATTCTTCTCTCACAATTCTCATTCTCTTTTAAATCACTCAGAACGAAGTATTGTGGTTTCATGTTGTTCTCAGAATCCACAGATCCTCTGCCTTATCAAGTATTGAATCATTTTCCTTTGTTTTATGGTATTTATTCATAGATTCTGAACTTGTTTATTAGAGATGGAGGCCATATTTCCCCCTGCTTTTAATGTCTTCTCTGTTGGTTTAACTTCTTATACTCAGGGTCTTTGAGTGTTCTTCCCTTTGAGATCTCTGATAATTTCTTTCTTTTTTTCCCCCTTATTTCCCCTATTGGTCACTTTCTGTTTCTCTCCCTCCTGATAATGGTTTCCCTGGGGACTAAATCTCAAAGTCTCTCAGCCACCTTTCATACTGGGCAATTCACAGTTCTCCAGCCAAGGTTTCTGCCCCAACTGACTTTTGGAGAGACAGAACTTACCCCAGTGGATACTGGGCTCTTTCCCTCAGGCTTAGTAAAGTCCAACCCAACACCCTTCACCCAGTATCCTGTCCCATTACGCAGCACCCCTCACAGAGTGTCTTGTCCCTTTCCCTCTGTTCCTTTATTCTTTGACCTAGTAGTATAGAGCTCTGCCCTACTGGTGGCATTACAGCCAGGGCAAATTTCTGCCTTTCAGAGTTTGGATCTCCAAGAGGAGGTGGAATCAGGGGATAGAGCTGAGTTCTATTATAATCTGAACACATGTCATGCCCCTATTCCCTGCTCTCCTCCAGAGCTCTGATGAAGCACAGAATACTACTATGGCTCTGGCTATCAAGGCCTCAGCAAACTTCTGTTAACTTAGGGTTTGGGTCTCCAGGTATTGAAAAGAAGGAGAGAAGAGTCAGGGATGCATCAGTGTTACATTCTGTTGCAAGCCTGTAGGTCAGGTCAGCTAATGGGATGATCTTGGGTTATAGCAGAGGAGTGAGCTTAAGTTATTCAGTAGTTCACAGAGTTTTTACCTTCTTTTGGTTCTTGATGTCAGACCCTCGAAACACTTGAAATTACTTTATCTTTGACATGTAATTTCTGTTTTGGAGAAGTTTGAAAGATTATCAAGAGAATCAGAGAAAAGGTCAATCTTCCATTTTGTTGGCCATGTGGCCTATAAGCCTGGGTCTGAGTCTCACCAATGATACCCATTTCTTATATGACTTTGGACAAGTCATAACCTCTCTGGAACTTAAGTTCATTATTTGTAAAATGAGTGGGTTGGACTAGATGGTGTCCGAAGTCCCTTCTAACTCCAACCTAATGATCTTATACATCCACAACTCAGCATACTCTTATTCAATAGAGACATGAGGAGAGAAGAATCTTTTCTTTTCTAGGCACTCTTTCTGTAAAATGATTCCTTGGCTTTGTAGCTGATTACATACACATACACACATACACACACACACACGCACACGCACACACACACACACACACACACACACACACACACACACAAAACACACCCCTTCTACCAGGACCTTGGACTTGCAGCCCACCCAGTCCTGGCAACTTAACTTTGCCATTGACTGTGGGAAACAGGGCACAGGCCTAATAGCAGCCTAAGGACTTGGATCCTGTCACTATTAGTGGTTCAATGGATAGAGTGCTGGGGCCAAGATGACTTATTTTTGTAAGTTTAAAGGGGCCTCAGACACTTACTAGCTATGTGACCTTGGGCAGGTCACTTAACCTCGATTGTCTTGCAAAAACAAAACAGAACAGTCAATTCAGTCAAACAATTGGTCAAATCTGTGAAAAGGACAATCAAAGAAACTGAATTGGGTGGACAGCTATTCAGTCAAATAACCAAACCTGTATTCTTTTGGTTACTGTTTGTCCATAGACCTCTGACACATTTAGTTCTACCTACTGACTGTGTGATCCTGGGCAAGTGACTTAACCTCTCTGTGCTCTAGGTGAATCTCTAAAACTCTAAATTATACAGAATATTCCAGCCTGCTTGGTGGAGGGTGTTTTCCTCATCTGGGAATTTCCTGTGAAATTTCCAGTGGAATCGGAGGTCCAGTATCTCTCCTTATACCTATATGAGACACATAGTATAAGAAAAGTTTGCTTTTTTTTAATCCAAAATCATTATGAAGTCAGACTTTTTATTTAACCATATTTGATGGAAATTTTTTCTAAAATGAATAACAAATACTATTCCTTTTCAACAGAACACATTGAACGTAGGCTCTCAGCCGTCATTCTGGCAAACAATGCCTCTGTAGATGCAGCCTGGTAACTGCTTCTTCAGGTGTTACAACAACAGCAACTGAAGAACTGGAAAGGAAGGTTTTTTGCCACCAAATGTCCTTGGCACTGTCAAATGATTCAGCCTCAGAAACTGATAGAATTTTATTGGTAGAAATGACATCAAAGAAGAGACATTAACATTTGCTTTGCCTTGTACCTTAAAAACCTTGAGACTTCATATGGGACTTGCATCTGAAACCTTCTGTATGTGTTATCTCCCCCATTAGAATTTAAGCTCCTTGCCAGCAGAGACTGTCTTCCTTTTTCCTATTTTTATCCCTCGCTCTTAGTACAGTGCTTTGCATATAGCAAATGTTTAATAAATGTTTCATTCAATGTTTCATTCATTCTTGATGACATCATTATAATTATGAACATTGTTAACATAATAGTTATAAAAGTGATAGTGTGTTACAATAGAGAAAGCAAGAGACTTAGAGAAATGTGGGTTTGAAACCCACTTTCAGCACTTTCTTATCTAGATGAACATAGGTAAGTCACTTAACTTCTCCAAAGATCAGTTTTCAAATTTGTAAAATGGACAGAGTACTTGCTACCTACCTCATAGGGGTTGATGTAAGGAGCAAATGAGATAATTAGGCAGTGGTTTGCAACCTCTGTGTCACAGACTTTGGAAGTTGCATGGTGGGATGGGAGGAGAGGGGAGGGCAAATTGTGACAGAAAGTTCACAAACCAGACTTCCGATCTCAGAAAGTGGCAATCTCATCAAATAACTCAATATAACTACTATAGACAGAGGGGCGGAGTCAACAGGGCGGAGTGAAAGCAGTGACTTGCTTGAGCTCTCCCCCAAACCCCTCCAAATACTCGTAAAAAATGGCTCTAAAAAAATTCTGAAGCAGCAGAACCCACAGAAAGACAGAGTGAAACAAATTTCCAGCCCGAGACAACCTGGATGATTGATCAGAAAGGTGTAGCCGGGCTGGGAGTGCAGCACAGCGCGGCATGGGCACGCAGGCCGCAGCAAACCTGGAGCAGGCCTCAGAGGACTGAATCGCCGGCAGCTGTGGAGGTTTCCAGACTCCTCGATCCACAAATGCCAAAGACAACTTAGAAGTCTGTTTCTGTTGGTGGTCAGAGAGGAAGGTGGGGTTTCAGCTCCATTCCCCAAGAGAGTGGCCGGGGTGGGGGGGCAGCTGCTTCCCGAGCTTCCGGCCCACAGACTAAGGGGGAATCCAGTGGCTGATCAGAGAAGGATTGCAGGGATCTCTTTGCCAGTGCTGAGGCAGGAATCTCTTGCTTTGCCCGTGTGTGGATCTGGGTCACAGTTCTGGGCAGCGGTGCTGGGGTGAGGAGGAGCGCTGGTGTGGTGGAACTTGTAGTGGCTGTAGAGAGGAACCCCTCCTCACAGTTACAGGACAGAAAAGAGTACTTGTGGTCACAGGCCAGGAAAGGAGTAAACACCTTGCCCCTTATCATACCACCTTGGAAGAACTGAAAATTTACAGGTCCCTACAAGTATCTCTGAAAACAGCTATACAAACCCTTGAAGCATGGGACAGTACACTCTCCACATTGGAAGCAGATTCATACCTTAACAAAGAGTTTAAAACTCAAGCAATTGGCTGGGATCATGAGCAAGCAGCGCAAAAAGAGTCAGACTATATTATCTTACTTTGGTGAAAAAGAAGATCAAAATATACAACCAGAAGAAGACAACAAAGTCAAAGCTCCTACATCCAAAGCCTCCAAGAAAAATATGAATCAGTCCCAGGCCTTGGAAGAGCTCAAAAGGGATTTTGAGAAGCAAGTAAGGGAAGTAGAGGAAAAACTGGGAAGAGAAATGAGAGTGATGCAAGAAAATCATGAAAAACAAGTCAACAGCTTGCTAAAGGAGACCCAAAAAAATACTGAAGAAAATAACACCTTAAAAAATAGCCTAACCCAAATGGCAAAAGAGGTCCAAAAAGCCAATGAGGAGAAAAATGCCCTAAAAAGAAAAATTGGCCAAATGGAAAAGGAAGTCCAAAAGATTACTGAAGAAAATACTTCCTTAAAAATTAGAATAGAGCAATTGGAAGCTAGTGACTTTATGAGAAATCAAGACACTGTAAAACAAATCCAAAAGAATGAAAAATTAGAAAACAATGTGAAATATCTCATTGGAAAAACAACTGACCTGGAAAATAGATCCAGGAGAGAGAATTTAAAAATTATTGGACTATCTGAAAGCCATGATCAAAAAAAGAGCCTAGACATCATCTTTCAAGAAATTATCAAGGAAAACTGCCCTGATATATTAGAACCAGAGGGCAAAATAGAAATTGAAAGAATCCACAGATCTCCTCCTGAAAGAGATCCCCAAAGGAAAACTCCTAGGAATATTGTAGCCAAATTCCAGAGTTCCCAGGTCAAGGAGAAAATATTACAAGCTGCCAGAAGGAAACAATTCAAGTACTGTGGAAACACAATCAGGATAACACAAGATTTAGCAGCTTCTACATTAAAGGACTGCAGGGCATGGAATATAATATTCCAGAGGGCAAAGGAGATAGGATTACAACCAAGAATCACCTACCCAGCAAAACTGAGTATAATCCTTCAGGGGAAAAAATGGTCATTCAGTGAAATAGAGGACTTTCAAGCATTCTTGATGAAAAGACCAGAGCTGAATAGAAAATTTGACTTTCAAATACAGGACTCCAGTGGAACATGAAGAGGTAAACAGGAAAGAGAAATCATAAGAGACTTATTAAGATTGAACTGTTTACATTCCTGCATGGAAAGATGATATTTATAACTCATGAGACCTTTGTCAGTATTAGGGTAGTTGGAGGAAAAAAATTATATGTATGTATATGTAGATAGATAGACAGAGGGCACAGGGTGAGTTGAAGATTAAGGGGTCATATCTGGAGAATAAAATTAAGGGATGAGAGAGGATGATACTGGGAGAAGAAAGGGAGAGGTAGAATGGGGTAAATTATCTCACAAAAAAACAGAAAAGAAAAGTCTCTCACAGTGGAGGGGAAACAGGGGAAGGTGAGAGGGAATGAGGGAATCTTATTCTCATAGGATTTGGCTTAAGGAGAGAATAACATACACATTCAATTGGGTATGGAAATCTGTCTTACCCTACAGGAAAATAGGGGAAAGGGGACAGAGCAGGGGGTGATAGAGAGGAGGGCAGATTGGGAAGAGGGTAATCAGAAGTAAATACTTCTGAGGAGGGACAGGGTCAAAAGAAAGAATAGAATAAATGGGAGGGCAGAATAGGATTAAGGGAAATAGAGTTAGTTTTTCCACAACATGTCCACTCTGGAAGTGTTTTGCATAACTGCACATGTACAGCCTATATTGAGTTGCTTGCCTTTTCAATGAGGGTGGGTGGGGAGGGAGGGAGGGAGAAAATTTGGAACTCAAAGTTTTAAAAACACATGTTTTAAAAAAATGTATTTTCCCATGCTACTGGAAAATAAGAAATACAGGAAATGGCGTACAGAAGTCTATACTGCTCTACAGGAAAATAGAAGGGGAAGGGGATAAGAGAAGGGAGGGGGGAGAGATAGAAGAGAAGGCAGACTAGGGAAAGGGGTATTCAGAATGCATGCCATCTTGGGGTGGGGGGAGGGGTGAGAAATTTGGAACTCAAAAACTTGTGGAAGTGAATGTTGAAAACTAAAAATAAATAAATTTCTATTAAAGAAAATAAAAAAAAATTAAAAAGTTTTACAGCAAAAAACATTTTAAAAAAACTACTATAGACATACCTAGTGAATAAATAATAGACTTTGCACATGAGTTACTATCTTTTGAAGGGGATTGGAGTATTTTAACAGCACGTGCTATGTACCAGGCTCTGTGCTAAGCATTTTTCAATCTCTCATTTTATCTTCACAATAACCCTGTGAAGTAGGTGCTATCTTATCCTCTTTTAGCAGTTGAGGACCTGGGACAAACAGAGGTTAAGTGACTTGCCCAGAGTCACACAAATAGTAAGTATCCATGGCAGAATTTGAATTCAGGTCTTCCTGACTCCAGATCCAGTGCTCTGTGCACTGTGCCACCTAGATGATTATATATAGATACTATTGTGATGAGCAAAATACATATTTCATTTTTTAAAATTCCTGAATTCATACCTGCTTTCTGTTATTTATTTTGTCAATAAATGGACCTACTAGTGCTATTATCAAATGAGAGCTCATCAAAATTTTTGATGTTGAAGAGGAGCCCTCATACTCAAAAAGATTAGGAACTATTGGTGCAAAGGTATGAGTCACCTTGGGAACCTGAAAATGCTATGTAGATGTTAGCTCTTACTCTTCTACAGAAACCACTGTTATGAAATGCAGAGCTATATGGGAACTGATTCTGATACATAGTCAACTTATTTCCTCTTCATTTGCTTTTCTTTCATAGAAGTGGCATGAAGGAAAATCTCCTTCTGGATGTCCTGATAACACTTCAAACTCAGCATCCCCCAAAAGATCTCCTAAATTAGAGGTAACTAGGTGGAACAGGGGAATAAGGAAGACCTGAGTTCAAATTTGACCTCAGATACTTACTATCTATGTGACCCTGGGCATATAGTAGGTACTTAATAAATGCTTCCTTCAGATACTTACTATCTATGTTACCCTGGGCATATAGTAGGTACTTAATAAATGCTTCCTTCTTTCTAAAATGAACTCATCATTTCCACCCCACCACCACAACCAAATCCTTCTGACATCCTTAGTTCTCTTAATGGCACGTCTTTCATTCACATCACTTTACATTCCCTCCTCAAATTAGATGCCAAAATCTATGGAGTCTATGTTGGCAATGTCTCTTACCTTTCCATTTCAACTAACTTCACCCTAGTCTAGCCCCTTTGTGCTTTTGTCCTGCACTATTGCAGTGATCTCCTAACTGGTATCCTAACTGAACTCTTAACCTTCTAACTTACCCTTCCTCTAATTCATCCTATTTTGTATTACATTACTCTTCCTAATAGAGAATTCCAATCCAGTTTATTCTTTTTCTCAATAGCTGTAAATAGGTCCCAGTGGCCGGTTGAATTACAGACTACTCAGCCTTTAAAACATCTCTGCTGTATTATTGTGCTTTGTGAATTTGATGTTACAGTACTTCTTAGAACAAGGTGTGGGGAAGGGAGCTATCTATTCAATCAACATTTTAATTTACTCCCATTGCATCCACTATCCTGTTTTATATTCAGCAGCATCAGCTTTTCACAAAGCCAGGGAAATGTGAGAACATCTTTGGTTAATGGGTCTCCTGGAAAGTGAGCACCCTCAAAGAGTAGAGTATCCTCCTCAATCCTAAAGACATTCAGCATTTTCTTGAGCCACAACAGATGTTTTATCCATTGGCTTCTCAATATTCCTGGCTCCATGAAGGTCCAGCTTAAGGAACTCTACCCCTTTCAGTGCTTTCCCAAAGTTGAGATGAATTGTTACTTCATTATTATTATTGTTACTACTACTACTACAATAATTACTCACATTGACATAATTTTCAAGTAGTTATAAAGTACTTGCATGCAATATTTCATTTAATTCTCATAACAACCTTGTGACTTAAGAAGTTTGAGTAATTATTATCCCATTATACTGATGAGGATTATGTCATTCAGTAAACTAAGGTGGCTTCCTATTGCCTTCAGAATTAAATACAAAATGTTCTGTTTCACACTCAAAGCCCTTCATTACCTAGCCTACTCCTTCCTTTTCAGTCTTCTTACACCTTACTTTCTGTTACATACTCTTCAATCCAAAGACATTGACCTCCTTACTGTTCCATGAACAAGACACTCCATCTCTCAGCTCCAAGCATTATCCCTGGCTGTCCTCCATGCCTGGAAAAGCTCTCCCTCCTCTACCTGGACTCTTGATCTTCCTGGCTTCCTTTACATCCTTTAAATTCCTACTTTCTGTAGGAAGCCTTCCAATCTAATCCAATCCAATTAAGATTTATTAAGCATCTACTTTGTGCCAGGCACTGTGCTAAGCATTAGTGATACAATTAAAAATAATAATAATGAAAAATAACCCTTGTCCTTAAGGAACTTACACTCTAAAAGAGGAAAGAACACAAAAAAAGAGAAAGAGGGGTGGAGGGGGTACCAGTGAGTACCCAGCATGGGGGCATCTTGTTCTATGGAGCTGAAATCAGTCAGAGTATCAGATGCCAAGTGGGGTGAGCTGAGAGTCTAGTTTCTGTCCTCTAAAAAGGAATGCCAGCACCTTTCCTCTGTTAATTATTCCTATTTTGCCGGCACCTTTCCTCTGTTAATTATTCCTATTTATCCTGTATATAGCTTGATATATATGCATATGTATGAACGTATGTGTATGTATTTGTTTGTAGGTTGTTCTCTCCTTTAACATTATGCAGTCTCCAGCACAGATGACTTTTCTATGTATGTGGTCCCCATATGTCCTGGTATTTGTTGAGCATATGTCTTTCTGTTTGATACCTTCTTTGATGTTGACACCCCGAAGACTATTAAATAGTTACCTTGGTGGTCACAGCTGTCATGGAATGTTGTGCCATGTTAGCATATTCAAGGAATCTCCTCTTTTGCAGGAGAGAATTTAAAACTGCAATTCACTCTGCTAAGTGAAATACTTTGTTGTAATCAGCCAGTAGACACAATAAAATCTTAAATTTTAAATACCTTTCAATTGACTGACTGAAAAAAAGGTCTCCTGTAAAAAACTGTATGTAAAAGGCGACTTTCTTCTTCTGGTTTCATTAACTATGCAATCTGGACAAAAACCATTTCATAGAGATTATAAAGAACTTATGAGGCAACAGCTGCTAATATCTTGTCTTCTTGATCACTATTGTTGTTGATGTTACTATCTATGACCTTTTATCTTCCTTGAGAATTTTTTCCTCTTTGAAATAGCTTCAAAATCAATCTTTGATTTAAAATTGTATTGTTCCCAGAACAGTTTTCTTTCCTGTGTGTTTGTTCACTTGAATCCACTCTTCTCCATTTCCTCTTTCTTCATTTCCATTGCCATTTTCTCACATAAAATATTGGCTGCTGAGGGAGTAGAGTCCAGATGAGTTGATTCCATTATTCCTTTTGATGAGAATATTATGACCTTGGCCAAAAGACAACCTGTCTGTGCCTGACTTTCCTTCTCTGTAAAATGAAGGGGTTGGATTCAATGGCTTTTAAAGTCCCTTCCAGTGCTAAATCTATTATCTATGTATGAATAGATCACTGTATCTGCTGCATTTTGTGTCTATTTGTTGCTTTCTATTTTTATCTACAGATACCTTTGGGATGATTTGGCTTAGCTAGGTCTCACAACCTTTTTTTTTTTTCAGTCTGATTTTGTCCATAATTGTTTTTTTCTGTTTCATGAGAAAACACTGTTCAAATTCTTCTATTAGATTTTGTAATATTTTGTAAGTGGGCTTTTACTCTAAGCCGCCATTTACTCTTAGCCACCATGTCTCTCAACTTGACAAGGACATTAGATGTTTGCTGCCTGCAGTAGTGGTGGGGCTCCTTTGGCCTTCTCATTATGGCAACTTTTTTTTTTTGTTTTGGCAGGACCTGTGATGTCTTCTAAGTAGGTAGTTCCCAGTTGACAAACTTCTCTTACGAAGCAGACTGGCTCACTCTTTATAATTTATAATCAACAAGTTGCTTGGGACACTGATAGTTTAGTTAAGTTGTCCAGGGATACACAGCCAATATGTATCAGAGATTTGAATATAAGTCTCCCTGACTCCAAGGCCAGCTTTCTGTCTGCTATGCAGTCAGCCTGTCATATGCTGGATAAACTTTTCTTAGAAATTGTGCAAATCAAAGTCAGCAACTTCGCTTTTTTTCATTTCTTATTTTTTAAAAAGTGACTAGCATGTTTACTTGGGTCATATTAGTACTGACTTTATGAGCAGAGATTTTGAAAGATTACAAAAACTTCAACAACCATATAGTCCAACCTTTATGCCAAAGACCATTCACTAGAACAATGGTCATCCAGACTCTGACTGAAGACCTCCAAGGAGCAGGAAACCACCACCTCCCATTGCACTTTTGAACAGTTCTAATTGTTAGGAAACATTTCTTAACGTTGAGCCTCAGTTGACCTTTTTACTACTTTCACTCCATTACGTCTGGTTCTGCACTTTGGAGCTAAAGAGAAAGCTCTTCCATTTGACTTCCCTTTAAATAATGATCATGTACCCCTAGAGTCTTCCCTTCTCCAGATTAAGTATTGCCACTGCCTTCAACCAAGCTTCCTATGGCATGGTGATGTAATAGACTGGTAGTTGTTTGGAAGGGAGAGTCAATGGTGGAGCCCTTGCCTTCCTTTCTCCCTTTTTCTCAGATCCTAGAGGTGCCTTGTCTACTATGGGGCTTTAAGTGTAAAAGGCTTGTCCTGGAGGGGAAAAGTCTATCAAAAGAATACTGATGAGCTTTCACTGCCTGAGGGAAATGCCAAATCCAATGGTTGCCAGACTGGAGCTTTTTTTATAGAACACTAAGTTGGTTGATTCTTGCTGGGCTCTTACTGCCTACAGGATGTGCTTCTGGTTTTTTCTTACCTGGTGATTGTGGAGAGAGGTAGGAGTAATTTTAATACTTAAAAAAAAACCAATATTTGAACTGCATTTTTAAAGTGTTTTTTTTTAAACTTCCTAATTAAGTGGATTTTAATTGATTTTTTTGGCCCATGTGTGCTCATTGCATTTTAAAACCTGAGTGAATTAGACTAAGCCTAATTTAGGCCTGGCCTTATGATATATGGAACACCCTTCACCATCCTATTTGCCCTTCTCTGGACACTCTCCAGTTTGTCAATGTCCTTTTTAACTGAAACTAAACTGAACAGAATACTCTAGGTGAGGTCCAATGAGAGCAGAGTACAGTAGGTTTATTACTTCCTAATTCCTGAAAGCTATGCTTCTCTTACATTCTTGCTCAATTGGTTATCCATTCGCTGTTAGTGCTTTTTATTCCCATCATCCCAAGCAAATATCTTCCTTTTCCTCCCAATATAGAGAAGAAACCTTTTCTGTGGTCCTTAGCTTTCCATTCCAACCTCAGCTCATTCTGAACTTTAGCACTCCTGAAAATATTTTATAGGACTTTTTACAAGACTAAGAGGATGTATGAGATTGCTGTACATGAAAAATTATTTCTCTGTCTCCCTAATGTATTTTGTCTATAAAGGCCTCAATTAGAATCCTAATCTTTGTTTAGGGTTATTTTTCTGACCTTCTGAACCTGTGCTTAACCATAATAAAACCTAGAGCTTTACCTCTATAATTTCTACATTGTGATAGGTTTATTTATCAATAGTAATGTACTACGTGAACTCAGTGGGAGATATTTTCCCCTTAACACCAATGACAGGGATTGTTGGTCATGCCTGGCTCCCACTACATTTTCTATGTTCCTAGTTGAACCAGTATATTCTTCAAACTTGCCTGGTTATCTGGCTCAATCATTGCACTCCTCTCTAATCTTTCCAGTATGGGTACTCAAACACTATTTAAAACATTAGGTTCGGGTCTTTATCCCAAAAAGATAATAAAAAAGGGAAATGGACCTACATGTATAAAAATATTTATAGCAGCTCTTTTTATGGTGGCAAAGAATTGGAAATTGAAGGACTGCCCATCAATTGGGGAATGGCTGAACACATTGTGGGTTATGAATGTAATAGAATGTTATTGTGCTATAAGAAATGATGAACAGTTGGATTTCAGAAAAACCTAGACTTACATGAACTGTTGTTGAGTACAGTGAGCAGAACCAGTAGAATGTTGTACACATTAACAGCCACATTGTGTGATGACTGACGTTGATAGACTTAGCTCTTCTCAGCAATTCAATGATCCAACATAGTTCCATAAGACTCATGATGGAAAATGCTGTCCATATCCAGAGAAAGAACTGTTGGAGTCTGAATGAAGATCGAGGCATACTATTTTCACTTTCTTTGTTTTTTTTCTTATTTTTCCTTTTGTTCTATTTATTCTTTCACAGCATGACTAATGTGGAAATGTATTTAACATTTACACATACAGGTGTAACCTATATTGGATTGCTTGCTGTCTTGGGGAGGTAGAAGGGGAGAAAGGGAGGGAGAAAAATTTAGAAATCAAAATCTTTTAAAAAATGAAAGTTGGAAACATTCTTTATGTGTAATTGGAAAAAATGCTATTTACATTAAAAATAAAATATTAAGTTCAAACTAAATTAAGGTTAATACCTGAAGAGTTGGAAGAGATCTTAGAGGTAATTTAGTCCAAACCCTCATCTTACAAATGAGGAAACTGAGGCTTAGAGAAATTGTCCAAGGTCACACAGGTAATAAAATGGCAATACTCAAATTCAAATATGGGTCCTTTCATTTAAAATCCAACATGCTTTCTACTGTATGATTCTGAACTAGCCCACTAATACCTGTGCCAATATGAAGCCATGAACAATGAGAATTCAATACAATTCAATTCACCAAGCATTAATTAGATACCTATTATGTGCCAGGCACTAGGAATATAAAGATAAAAACAAAGTTCTCTGACCTGAAGGAACTTCCATTCTACCTAGGGGAAAACAGCAAGATCCCAAGATAAATAAATAGAAGATATATAGAAAGTAAATACAAAGTAATTTTGAGGAGGAATCAAAGGAGAACTAACAGCTGGGGGAATCATGAAAGGCTTCATGTGGGAGGTGGCACCTGAACTATGCTTTGAAGGAAATTAGGGTTTCTAAAAAGCATTGGTGAAGAGGGTGATTCCCAGAATGAGAGACAGCCTGTAGAAAGACAAAGATGAAGAACTTGGAGTTGCATCTTTGAATGACCTTTTGTCTGAAACATGGAGTGTGTGAGGGGAAGTAATAAGAAATCAATCTGCAAAGATAGGTTAGACCCAGATTGTAAAGAGCTCTTATCCGGGGGATGTTGGTAAATGTGTAACAATAAAAAGTGCCACCCAACATTATTTTAGGTCTAATCTGAATTACTAATGGGTAGATAGGTGGCACAGTGGATAGTGTACCCGGCGTGGAGTCAGGAAGATTCATTTTCCTGAGCTTGGATCTGGTCTCAGACACTAACTAGCTGTGTGATCCTGGACAAATCACTTAACCCTCTTTGCCTCAGTTCCTCCTCTGTAAAATGAGTTGGAGAAGGAAATGGCAAAACCACTCTAGTATCTTTGCCAAGAAAAAGCTCAAATGGGGATATGAAGAGTCAGACATGACTGAAAAATGATTGAACAGCAAGCGTTATTAACATTCTCTCCATCCCTTTCTTAAGTCTAAGTAAAACAATAAATCAAGCTCGGGTTTGTAGAGTTTGTGGATTTCTAAGGTGAAAATGCAACACACTAAAAATTTAACAATGTCTCTCAGAGCCTGCTCAAGCTGTCTCCAGTGTCAGTTTGTAGAGCGATACGGCGTCATTGAAATTACTTAAGCAATGGAGTTAAGTAGTCAGACTCATGCTTTAGGAATCTCAGTTTGCTAGGTGTGGTGGAACACGTGTATAACCCATGCTGCTGGGGGAGACTGAGGCTGGAAGACAGCTTGAGTTTAGGAGTTGTGAGCAAAGGCCAATCAGAAGTGTGGACTAAATCTGTCATCAATATGCTTTGCACCCCAATAATGGAAGTCCACCAGGCTGCCTAAGGATGGGTGAACCAGCCCAGGTCAGAAAAATGTTGTAGATCAAAGCTTCCATGCCAATCAGTGTTGGCATATGGTCAGTGAGTGGCTGCTACTTTTTCTGCTTGGACAAAATAGGGAGATCTCCCTTTAAAAAAAAATCTATATCAATTTGACAGTTTTGTGGATAATGTACTGGAGGAGGGAGGAGCCGGTTGCAGGGAATCTAATTAGGAGGCTATTGTAGGGGCAGCTTGGTGTTGCAGGGGATAGAGCACTGGCCCTGAAGTCAGGAGGACCTGAGTTCAAATCCAGCCTCAGACACATAACACTCACTAGCTATGTGACTCTGGGAAAGTCACTTAACCCCAATTGCCTCACAAAAAAGGAAGCTATTGAATTAATCTAGGTGGGAGGTAATAAAGGCCTGAACTAGGGTAGATATGTGGAACAGGTTCGCTCTTAAATCTGCCTGACAGGTAGATTTGAAAGAACTTGGCAATTGATTAAATATGTGGTGTGAAGAATGAATAGTGGAGTATAGGTTTGGTCTAAAATAATTTAATTAAATGATTGTTTAAAATAGTTTACCTGAATTGTGTCACCTGACTGGGCTTCCCTGAAATTCCTGATCCAAAGGTGGAATGCCTCCAAAGGGTCATTGGGACACCTGTCACTAACAATGGCCTGAGAAGGCCAGCATATGCTTTTATTCCCTCTGGAATATTAGTAAATTTTAAAATGGAACACTTGGGCTGTGGCAAAGCTATCACTGTAACATATGTGGTCCCTGCTTCACTACAAACAGGGCAGCCATTCCCTGCAGTTCCTGCAGCTGTCTGACCAGCCCTCAGATAACCTCATCAGACCCTGTAGGGTGAGGGGAGGCTAGACTCTCCCTAATGCTAGTATTTCTTTGTGGCCCCGTGATCTCTGGGATGGTTTGCACCTCTCTTTGACAATGACACAACCTTGTAAAAACAAGATTGTTCAGAGATGAGATCAAGAATGCAGTCACTGTCAACTCGGTGACTTTGCCAAATCGTTTCGATGTTCCTAGGATCATAGATCCAGAGTTGAAAGGGACGTCAGAGACCCTCTAATCCAATCATCTCATATGACAGATGAGGAAACTGAAGTCTGGGGTGGGGGGGTGTTAATGGATTTGATCAAGATCAAATAGAAAGTTTTGTGGCCCCAGACTTTGGCCAGCTTAGCAGCAGAACCTAAGTCACAAGACTTCCACAAGGGCAGTGTGCCCACTGACATGAAGGGAAAGACGTCCAAGAATGACTCAAACCAATAGCCACCCTATTCATTTGTGATGAAGTCAGTGCTACCTGTATGGACTCTTCTTCCATCATGATAAAGGGCTCTAGACAACCCTCTCAGATGATCAAAGATCTCCCAGGGCTTTCCTCATCTGGTAGTTCCTTATATCAATGTAATCAGTTCCCATTTCTATCCTTCCCAACAATGTTACTAGCCTGGTCTTGAATAACAGCAGTGAAAGCCCTGCCTATCCTTGCTTTTGTGAACTAGCTGCGGATAGCCCTATCATGGGAGAAATGATGGTACACAAAGCTATTGACTGGAGGTACTGCTGCCTTGACTCTTTCTGGGTCAACTGTCCTGCTTTTCATGGCTAACAATATCAAGTAAGTATTAAGTATCTTCTATACTTAATATAACTTATAGGTAATATACTTAATAATACCCCATGTTAAAAATTCAATTTTCCATAGGAAAAGAAAATTATAAATAACTAAATTTCAGTCTGAGTAGAAAAAGGCAGTTCTGTGGTGCGGGGGATAGATTAACTAAAATCTCATACACTTACTAGCTATGTGACCCAGGGCAAGTCACTTAACCACTGTCTCTCTCAGTTTCCTTAACTGTAAAACGGGAATAATAATAGCATTTAACTCTCAGTTTTGTTTAATATTAAATGAGATAAATGCGCAAAGTGTTCAGCACAGTGCTTGGCACATACTAGGTGCTTAATAAATGCTTCTTTCTCTCCTTCCTTCCCTCCATATAGAACACTGAATTAGGCCAGTGTAGAAGATACAAAGATAAACATTATATGGTTCTCATATAAAATGGCTTAGTTTTTTGTTTTGGTTTGTTTTGGTTTTGTTCCATACTTGTATACATGTGAGAGTTCCCTACACTGATATTTCATTGGTGTAGAGAACTCCCAAGTGAGAAAACTCTCTCTACCATTGTAGTTTGGTATCTTCTTTGAGACTTATAGTCTGAGTGCTGCCAGAGGACATGGGAGTTAAGTGACTTTCCATGGCCACACAGCCAGTATGTGCCAAAGGCAGGGCTTGAACGTAGGTATTCCTGACTCCAAGGCCAGCTCTATCCAGTATTCCCAGCCACCACTCTTAAAAATAAAAATTATAATTATAGTGCAAAAAGAAAGAGGGAAACAAAGTAATCTTGAGATTGGGGTGGAAGATTGTTTCTGCCAAGAGAATGCAATAGCAGAGAATAAAGCACAAAAATTATGAACCTTAAACCCGCAGACAGCGCAAAGAAATAATGGGTAGGTGATAAGTGTGACTGTGGGTCCAGGAAGAGGATTCAGTCCCACCTCTTGCTAGCAGCTATCAAGACAGATTTTGATAAATTGTATTAAAAATGCACTTTGTATGAAAATATGAGGGATCTGTAATTTTGTCATTGGGAGGGGAAACTCCTGGTGTGGTAACACCCTTCTCCCCATCACCAGAGGTCAAAATCACCCTCTTAATAGTAAGTCCTAGAGAGTTGCCTGAAATACTGAGAAGTTAAGCTGAGAGTCACACAGTTTATAAGTGTCTCAGTCACCAGTCAGACTCAAGTTTTGTGACTCTGAGCCCAATACTCGTATGTACTATAACAATCTTAAGTATTAAAGTATATAGAACCATAGAATTAGAGATGGAAGGGACCTTGAGGTCATCTCGTCCAACCTTCTAATTTTACAGGTACTGAAATCCAGTCAGAGAGGTTATGACTTGTCCAAGGTTGCGCAAGTGGTAAAATGGTAGAACCAGAATTTGAACCCAGGTCCTCTGACTCCAAATCTAACACTCTTCTTTCTGAATTACACAAGTTAGTTGACAAGTCAATAAGCCAACAAGCATTAAATACCTACTTATTACCTACCAAATACTCTGCTAAGCATTGGGGATACAAGAGAAAGGCAAAAAATGGTCCCTACCCTCAAGGAGTTTATATTCTAATGGGGGAGACATATGTAATCAGCTATGTATGTACAAGATATATACAGGGGAAATTGGAGGGAATCTCAGAAAACAGACCCTGGCATTAAGGGAAGGTGAAGAGCTTCTTGCAGAAGGTAATATTTTATCTGAGAGGATAATTCAAAGATCCTTATTCAGGAATCATTTAGAACACATACAGGAACACTATTCTGCAAAATCAGTAATAATAGTTTCTATTAATGTGATCATCCATGCTTATATTTTTAACTTTATATTTTTCCTTTTAATTTAGAAAATGAATGAAGTGTGGAAAGATAAGCAAAAAAAGATTTACTTGAGTCATGAGTATATAGTGACTATGGCTCCAGAAAAAGCATCAAGCTAACACCACTGATGTTCAGGATACCCACATTTGCAGCTGAACCATTCATAGACCAGAAGATGGCATCACTGCAGTAGTAATACCAAGTTAAACAAAACAGGAAAACTCCAGTGTGAAGGGCTGAAACCATATTTCCTACCACTTCACATATTCATTCATGCACTAAATCCACCTTGGGATATTAGGAAATGGGATTTTTAAGATTACCGGTTCAGTTCCACATTATGGAAAGGAAATTAGGCCTTTCCATGACTCATTTATGCCTTGAACATGTGCTCCACTGATATCTAACTGTTAAATATTGCCATTTATAATATATTACTAAGACTAACACTACTTTATTCTTTATATTTCTGTAGAGGAAACTAGAGGCACAACAGATAGATTGACCAAATGTGGTAATAGTCTCTCTGTGGGTCAGCTAGAGTGAAAATAGCAAAGAAACCCATTTCAGGAAGCAGATAGCTAACAACTTTAGGTTTTGAAAATACTCTGTGAGAGAAAGCTGAGAATGTGCATGGTTTGTAATAGAAATAAGGATACCACAAGAGAAAGAATTTAACAACTTTCTAAAAGTCACAAACAAAACATTGTGGTACAATCAGGGTACAAAATCACCAGTCCATCTCCAATCCTATTGAGTCATGGTACTCTTGTCTATATTTTTAAAATTATAATATAACATGTTGCTTTATAGAGTAACTATTGTTCATAAATGAGTAAAAAATAGCACAATACAAGAAATAATAGAAAACTTTTTCAATAGCATTTAAAATATTATCCTCTTCTCCTAATACCAATGCCAGAGGCCCCTTCTAAACAAACAAAAGTCCTTATCTTATATCTAATATTCAATGCTGGCAAAATCCCTGCTCCTTCAGATAAAAAATCTAGGACATCCTCAAACACTAGTTTGAGAGCTGCCAGAGGACCTGGGAGTTAAGTGACTTTCCATGGCCACACAGCCAGTATGTGTCAGAGGCAGGGCTTGAACCTAGGTGTTCCTGACTCCAAGGCCAGCTACCAAACTGTGTTCCAAATCTTTCCAATGGGGCTTTCTAGGAAAGACCTTATAGCAATGGTCTCATTTTGGCCTGTCTGTAACCTTGTATCTATTGATTTATCAGTGAGGGCAGAGTAGTCATTGCAATACATAGGCAATAGGATATAAAGGCATGGTTTCTAAGAAAACCTGTACATATAGTAGTCTTGACTTCCTAGAATTGCAAAGATTCCAGTAATTACAGCCATTCCTCAGGTACCACTGGACTTAGTAATGTCTCTGACATGTCACGGGAGGAAAGAGATCTATCTCCATTCTCTGCCTGGTAAGGGGAAAGAGCAGGATACTTTGTCCTTTAGGGATAAGGAGAAGAGAAAACCCCTCTGCTGATAGAGTAGTGAAATGATGCATGAGATCAAAATCAAATAATTTTTTGGAAGAGATCTTTGTAATTTGGTCTAACTTTCCTCCCAATTCTGTATATGGTATTCCTGAGAGATGATCAATAGGCTCCTACGGCTTTTCCTGGCTTAATGACCTAACCAACATTTATTATATTGCTTCTATGGGGAGAAAATGTGTTCCCATTTTCAAGCAACAGATTTATAGAATGAACTTTTGAAACACAGCACATTTATAAATTAGAGACTGCCTCTTTCTATTTCAAAGCATCCTGTCATTTTCCGTGGGACATAATTTTCATCCCTTGCTCAACATCATATAATAAATTAAATAAATTGATTCTATATCCTTTCATCTATCAAGGGTCTATTATATCTCAGGAGCTCTGTTAGGTTCTGGGGATACGAAACAAAAGTGAGTCAGTCTCTGCCCTTGGGAGGTTATTCTATTGGGCAGAAAGAACTTGCTTTTTTCCAGCTGCCACTCACAAGTCTGGCAAGCCAGCTTAGCTTGAAGCAATAGGGCATCCTGAGAGGGAGGCGGGAGGCAGAGAACACAAGACAAGTCAAACCACCACCACCTTAGCCACCAATATCTCCTTGGACTTTGATGGAAATGGGCCCAGGACCCTGAGACCAAGAGCCTTGGGAATAGCAATGTCCCCAAATCACTAGACTTGCTTCTGGTTCTGGGGCCCTCAGCCATCATTGAGGGGAAAAATCATTGTGGAGAGTGGCCCACTTTTCTCATCATTATTAACAACTGCTGACCAACTGTCATCAACAGGAAGATAGGAACTGGAGCCCTGAGTGGTAGAATTCCCAAGACCACCTGCTTCTTGCTTCTGGCACAACTCTCACAGCCACCATTCAGGGAGGCAGCTCCTATGGAGAATGGGCCAATTTTCCCCACCAACTGCCACTCCTGGGGCAGCAAGCCAGCCTTGCCAAAGCAATAAGGTCTCTTGACGGAGAGATAGGAGGCAGCATGCACCAGGCAGATCAAACCACCACCACCACCATCTTCCTTCAGACCCTGATGGGGACAGTTCTGGCCCTTGAACCAAACAGCCTTTGGAATAGCAATGCTTCTAGCCCAGTGTTTGCATCCATCAGCCTCCTGTGTGGAGAGGTAGCCTGGCAACTGCTCTTTTCAGTGCTGCAGCCATATCCAGTGAAGATCCCGAAAAGAAAATTCTTGTCCCCTAAGTCCTTGGCATTGTCAAATGGTTCACCATCAGAAACTGAAATGATTTTTGTCAACAAAAATGACCTACAGGGGAGGCATCATCATGTGTGTTTGCTGTTTTACCCCAAGGACTATGGGATCTTCCTTTCTGATTTACAGATGAAACCTTCCATATGTGTTGTCTCCATCACTAAAATAAGAGCTCCTTGGGACCAGGGACTGTCTTCCATTTTATTTGTATCTCCACAGTGCTTTGCCCATAGTAAGCCCTTAATAAATGCTTTATTCATTTATTCATTCAACATGGGAATGATAAAAATTCAAATTTTATACAGATTAAATGCAAAGTAATTTCTGCAGAAAAGGCATTAGTTTGGGTGGGTGGAGGGAAATTGGGAAAGGCTTCCTGTAAGAGGTGGCCCTTGAGCTCAACTCAAAAGAAAGCTAGAGAATCAAAGAGATGGATGTACTCCGCATTCTGGGAAGAAGGGAGAGCCTGTATGGAGGCACAGAGCCAGGAGACAGACTTGTATGTAAAGGCAACAGCAAGAAGGTCAGTTGAGTTGGAGTGTGGAGTGTGAAGATGAATAATACGCTTTAAGCCTGGAGAAGTAGGCCAGGCTTAGCTTGTGAAGAGCTTTCAGAGCCAAACAGCTGAGTTTATATTTTATCCTCAGGGCAAGAGTGTGTCACTGGAGCTTCCTGAGCAGAGGAGTGATGTGGTCATATTTGTGCTTTGGAAATATTAGTTTGACAGCTCTGTGAAAATGGACTGGGGGAGCGAAGGGCATGAGGCAGTGAAACCAACTTGGAGGCCATTGCTATTAGAGGCAGCTGGTGCGACAGTGTACAGAGTGCTAGGCCTGGAATCAGGACAGCCCTGAATTCAAATCTATTCTCAGACACTCATTCGCTATGTGACCCTGAGCAAGTCATTTGTCTATCTGCCTCAGTTTCCTCAAGTGTAAAGTGGTCGTAATAATAGCGCCATCCTCAAAGAATTGTTGTGAGGATAAAATGAGAATTTTGTAAAAGTGAGAAAATTGTAAAAAAAAAAAGTACTTAACACTGCGCCTGACATCTCGTAGGTACTATACAAATGCTTATTTTCTTCCCCCCTCCCTTCCACTTTCCTCTTCCTCTATTGCAACATGCAAGTAAGAGGTGATAAGCCATAGACTGGTACAGTGAACCAATGACTGAAGCAAGGGCCACAGATCTGAGAGATACTGCCCAGGGTCACACGTCATATATGTGTCAAAGGAAAGATGTCTTCTTGGATCCGATTGAGACTGGGTCATCTTTCTCCTGCCTCTTGAAATAAATAAGAGATTTTTATATTATTGAATTAGGTATAAAAGGTGAAGTAAATTACCATGTAAATTTGAGTGATCAACAAATCAAGAGTTGGGAGCATCTAGTTCAATGCTTTCTCTGAGTTTTTCTGAGACCCAGAGAAATCTGTCCAAGGTCATACAGTTAGCAGCATCAGTATTTACATAGTGTTCTTCTGACTTAGAAAACCAACTCTACAAAATGAGCTTCTATTTCCTAAGGTTAAAAGATTGCAGCAAAGATGTAGGCACTATACTAATAACACATTTGGAAGATTGCCCTGTTTAGATGTATCAGTCAGCATCTAATCTGTTACTTTTTTTGTTTTCCATTGGGCCTATTGGCCTCCAAAATGTGTAACATCACTGAAAAATGTAGGCAAGAAAAAACGCCCTGATCTTAGAAGTTACTGCCTGGGAATTTGGTCACTTTAGAACTGATGGCAACAACACAAGTGAACATCAGTGGCAAATGAGTATAATGATGATATTGTTGGTCAGTTGTTTCAGTTGTGTCCAACTCTCCAGGACACATTTTGGGGTTTTCTTGGCAAAGATACTGGAGTTGTTTGCCATTTGCTTTCTCCAGCTCATTTTACAGATGAGGAAACTGAAGTGACTTGTCCAGGGTCACATAGCTGGTAAGTATCTGAGGCCAGATTTGAACCCTGGAAGAAGAGTCTTCCCAACTCCAGGCCAGGCACTCCAGCCACTATGCCTCCTTTTTTTAGAAAGAGGGACTGGACCTGTACTTTCATTGATTTAGGGAATTTTCGGATGAGAAAACTAATTCCTTTTACCAAGGCAGAGTAACACCTCCTAAACTTATAGTCTTAGCTGCCTGTAGCACTGAGAGGTTGTGACTTGCTCAGGCTCACACAGCCAGTGTATGTCAGAGGTGGGACTTGAACCCTTTCTGGCTTAAAGCCTGGCTCTCTATACATTCTGCTATGCTACCTCTCACTCTTATTTATGAGAAAGAAATCTGTCAAATCCTTAAAATAAGAACCCAGCCAATTGAACTAGAAGGAAACTCCACATGAGTGGAGATCTGGCGATAATGTAGTCTCCATCAGTCCCCACCAGCACATTAATAGAAGCAAGTTGGGTTAGAGAAACGGACTGAGCCAATCTTCATGCTTCCCAGAGTGAAAACTTCACTTTTCATGACATCCCAGTCGCTAGTCCATATAAAGCCCATTGACTAAGTGGCTGTTGTTGCTATGACAATTTAACCACGAGCTCCCAAGGGTCATCCCAACCACCTGAGTTTGGCTGCTTGTAGTTTGGAGGTGGAGAAGAGGGAAGGAAAGTCATAGATGGCAGAGAACTAGGCTTGATTTTCTTGTTGAAGGAAGAACTGTTCCAACCACAGGAGAAATAAAGAGATAGATGGAAGTGTCTAAGGGAAGGAAAATCCCAGCAATCCCTGGCAGCTCCCTGGAAGGTGAGGGATCATCACTTTCATTACAATTCTCATTTTCCAGAGAGGTTTCATAGATTTGGATCTAGAAGAAACGCATAGAGATCATTTAGTCCAACTTCCTCATTTTTACAAATGAGGAAACTAAGGTCTAAGTAGTTAGGTGACTCACCTAATGTCTCATAGGGGGTAAGTGGTAAAAGCAATACTTGAACCCAGGTTCTTTGGTTCTAATTATAGTACTTTTTTCCTTCTCTTTTCTCTTGTTTTTCCTCTCTTTCTTTTTTTCTGGTGACTTGATCATTAGACATTTATTTTAGGTCTATAAAACATGTGTTAGATGTATTTTTTTTAAAAAATAAGTATTTCAGGGTATGCACAATTTTATAACCTTTTGGGCATAGTTCCAATACCCTTTGACCCAGCAATACCACTTCTAGGTCTGTATCCCAAAGAGATTATACAAATGGGAAAAGGACCCACATATACAAAAGTATTTATAGTAGTTCTTTTTGTGGTGGCATTGAGGGGTTGTCCATCAATTGGGGAATGGCTGAACAAGTTGTGGTATATGAATGTAATGGAATACTATTGTGCTATAAGAAATGATGAGCAGGCAGACTTCAAAAAAACTTGGAAAGACTTACATGAACTGATGTAGAGTGAAATGAGCAGAATGAGGAGAACATTGTGCACAGTAACAGCCATATTCTGGGATGACTGACTTTGATAGACTTGGCTCTTCACAGCAATGCAAGAATCTAAAACAACTCCAAAAGATTCATGATGGAAATTGCTATCCACACCCAGAGAAAAAAATGTGGAGTGTGAATGCAAATGGAGGCATACTATTTGCTCTTCTTTTCCTTTGTTGTTTTGTTTTATTTTGCTTCATTCTTGTGGTTCCTCCCATTAGTTCTAATTGTTCTTTACATCATGACTAATGGGAAAATATGCTTAACATGAATGTATGAGTGTAGCCTATATTGGATTGTACACCATCTTGGGGAGGGGGAAAGAAGTGGGAGGGGGAGAAAATTTGAAACTCAAAATCTTGTGGAAGTGAATGTTGAAAACTAAAAATAAATAAATAAAATTTTAGAAAATAAGTATTTTATTTTTAGTAATATTTTATTTTTTCCAAATTGCATATCAAGAAACTTTTTAGCATTCATTTTTACAAGATTTTGGATTCCAAATTTTTCTCCCTCCCTCCCTCCCTTCACCTCTTCCAAAAATGGTAGGAAATTTGATATAGGCTATACATGTAAAACCTATTTCCATATTAGTCATAGTTATGAAAGAAGAAACAGATCAAAAAGGAAAAAAAACATGAAAAAGAATAAAATATGTGAAAAAATATGCTTCAATATGCATCCAGAGTCCATCAGTTCTTTACCTGAATGTGGATAGCATTTTCTTTCTTTAGTCCTTTGTATTTGTCTTGGATCATTGTGTTGCTGAGAAGACCTGAGTCATTCATAGCTGATCATCACACAGTTTTGCTGATACTGTGCACAATGTTTACCTGGTTCTGCTCATTTCACTTTGCATCAGTTCATACAAGTCTTTCCAGTTTTTTCCTGAAATCTGCCTGTTCATCATTTCTTATTGCACAATTCCATTGCATTCCATTACATCCATTCCATTACATGGGGAATGTTCAACCATTCCCCAATTGATGTGCATCCCCTCAATTTCTAATATTTTGCCAGCATGAAAAGGACTACTATGAATATTGCACGGTTTGGTTGCTCTTTGGGCATAGTTCCAAATTGCTCTCCAGAATGGTTGAATCAGTTCACAACTCCACCAACAGTATGTCAGTGTCCCACTTTTCCCACATCCTCATCAAAATTTAAGTTTTTTAAATTAGTTTATTTCTTTAACTTCCCCAATTAATCAAATTTTTAAAAGAATCCCTAAATACATCTATTTAGTCTGGAAAAATGTTTTTCCCACATTAACCACGACTAAAAATGTATCTCTCTTTCTGCATCTCAAATTCATTCCCTTTCTGTAGAGGTGAGTTCTTCTGAATTTGTGGTAATTGTGTTGGTCAGAGTTCTAAAATCTTTAAAAGTTATTTTTCTCCGTAACGTTATCATATAAATTGTTCTCTTAGTTTTGCTCACTTTCCTCTGCATCAGTTCACAAAGGTCTTCCCAGTTTACTCTCAGTTTATCATTTGTTATGACATAATAGTCCAATATATGAATATACCACAATTTGTTTATCCATTCCTGAATAGGAAGGCACCCCCTTTTTTAGCTACTATAAAAAGCTGCAAATATTTTTGCACATTTAGTCCCTTCTCTTCTTTCTTTGATTTATTTGGGGGCATAGGTCTAGTAGTGGTATAATAGAGGCTATGCACAATTTGGTCATTTAAGAGGCACAGTTCCAAAATGCTTTCCAGAATGGCTGTACAACTCTACCAACAGTGCACTAACATCCCTATTTTTCCAAGTTCCTCCAGTGCTCTTTGTCACTGTAGTGCTATGTAAGTGATTCACCTATCCTCCCCCCCCACCTTAACACAACTCTCCTGATCCTTTTATTGAGGTGAGGAATATGTCCTTCCTCCCTTGGCCCCCTTACCTGACAACTGATTGCATGGGGTGAGTCTAACCCAGTCTCCTGGTGGTACTCATTTCCATTCTGATTAAGTTGATTGACAGGAAAATGGTGGTGATGGGGAAAATATTGGTCTGGTAGTGAATAGGGAGCCTCAGAAGGAACTTCAGAAACAAAACACATCCCTCATTATCTACCCATTTACGCAGATTTTAAACAGAATTTAGGGACTCTCTAGAGCCACTGATGCTTTTTGACGTTAGATTAACTCCCTTGTAGCTTGAGCTCTGCACATTACACACTTTCTAAATCATATTTAGTGAGGTACAGACATAGAAAGCAACACTAAATTATAGCTCTAGAGTAAACCCAGCCTTTCCATGGAAAAGTGGATTTCACATGCTTATTCATCAAATGGCAGCAAGGGCTTTTCACTGGAAGGTACTACCTGGTATATACACAAACGTGAAGGCAAGACTCCATTGCAAATAAAATGGAAATAGAGATCTGCAATGGGCCCTGGTGAATAGGAAATCCTAAATGGATTAATGCTCTAATGCTCTGAAATTAGTGTAATGATTGGTTAATAGGCCCATGTTATATTTCTGCATATATTACTAATTTACCCAGTTATGTATTTCTAAAAAGCACTTTTCATTGAAGAAATTTATATTTTGATATGAGCATTTTCCTTAAAATTTACACAAAAGATTTGTGAGTTAATCAACTTAGGAGACTCCTGGAGTGAATCAACAAGGCAGCAGGCATTTATTGAGTGTTTATTATGTGCCAGATACTGTGCTAAACACACAAGCAAACAGACAATTCCTTCACTCAAGGAACTTACATTCTAATGGGAGAAGACAATGCATAGACAGGAACTAAAAATTAAGGATGTGTGGGGAAGGGAAAGCGCGGGAGACCCCCAAGCAGGGACATAGTGGAGAAGTCCAGAGAATAAGGGGTGACTGGTCTAGGCCCTTCCTCAAAGTGTAGGTTCCAGGAAGAATTAACCAATGGGAGAAGGGGGCTAGGGGGGGAGATGTAGAAAGTACATCTGGGGCATTGCTGCAAAGTCAGTAGAATGAAAGAAGTTTGGTCTATTCTCTTCCTCAATATGGAGGAAAAACCTCCAATTTGTGACTCCCTCTATCAACACACTTTATAACTACGATTTAATACGTTAAATTCTAGGGAGTTGCCAGAGGCAACGGAAGACTGAGTCACCCAGAGTCACACAGGCAGAAAGCATCAGAGAAGAGATTTGAACCCTGGTTTTCCTGACTCCGAGCCCAGCATGCGCTATGATGCCCCTTTCTCCAAAACTTGCTTCAGCATCATTTTGCAATGGAGAATGATGACATTGAGAAATATTTAGACCCTTCCAAATCTGTAACAGGGATGACAACACTCTCTAAAAATAACCATATGCTTATGTGCAGACTACATTTACTCACTATGCAAGGAACAATGCAGTGAAGGGAAACCTCGTGGCAGTATAGCTGTAATAATCCACCCTAAATTCCATTCTGTGCTTCTTTTGTTGAAGGTGGGGCACTCAAGGGGAAAGTCTTTATTTTTGTTTTTATTTTTTTATTTTTACCTAGAGCCTGTAAATAAGGCATTTACTTTAGTCGAGTAGGACCCTAATAGTCACTTGCTTCAGAGTAACTGTAATCCCTTTAGGAAACCCTATTTCTGCCACTTTATGACCTCCTTCCAAAATGATCCCATGTAGTAGCAGAACAAGTGAACAAATTAGAGATAAACCTGTAAGAAATAAATAATTTTTGTTGTTCTTGATGACAACGATGATGATGATTACTAGATCCATGATTCTATTGGTCTCACTTTAAGGAACTAACTCCTACCTGTTAAAAAAACTCTCCACTGACACAAATCAGCAACTTACCCATGTTTTATATTTTCATGGTTGCCTGGGGCACTGAAAGGTAAAGCAATTAACCCATAGTCACATAACTTGTATGTGTCAGTGTCAGGCTTCAAACCTTTGTCTTCCTGACTTCATGAAAGCCTGCCAGTTATCTACCTGCATGTTATCTATGGCAGCTTCATCATCATCATCATCATTAGCAGCAGCAGCAGCAGCTCTGCCTTTACCTCTAAAAAGAACTGGTAGACCTACTTTCCTATTGTTCCACTTACAATTCCTATAACTTTCAAAGTCAAACTATCCTTCCCTGCCAACCCATTTATGTGGAGAATTATAGTAGAATTATAAGCCCCTTGAGAGCAGAAAGTCTCTTTGACTTTTTATTTGTATTAGTACATTTGTATTAGTACAGTGCTTGGCACATAGTAAGGACTTAGTAAATCCTTTTTCATCTATTCATTCAATCATTTATTCCATGCAGTTAGGACACCAGTAGGTGGTATGGCAATATCTATTTAAAAACTTTGTTTTGAAGCAGGTAGGTGGCTCAGTAGATAGAGCACCTGTCCTAGATTCAGGAGCACTGGGTTCACGTTCAACCTCAGACACTTACTAACTGTGTGACCTTAGGCAAGCCACTTAACCCCAATTGCCTCCCCAAAAATAAATAAATACAAATCATGTTTTTATGGATGAGTGTTATAAGTGGGTGTTGGGGAGATAGTTTTATCTGTGACAGTGTTTCCAATTCCAGCACAGATTATTTGTTGAATTCTCAAGAATATTTTGAGATTTGTATTTGAAGTACTAGACTGTGTCATTAATTAGTTTATGAAGAATATAGTAAGCTCTTATTGTATCATTGGCAGAAGCTAGGTGGGGCAGTGCACAGATCTCTAGGCCTGGAGTCAGGAAGACCTGTGTTCAAATCTACATATCCACATTATTTAACATGGCTGTGCCTCAGTCTCCTCATTGGCAAATGGGGATATTAATAACATCCACTTCCAAAGATTGTTGTGAGGGCAGAGTGAGCTAATATTTGTAAAGCAAAAGTGCTATGAAAATACTATTATTAATGGGTGGACAGCTAGATGGTACAGTGGATAGAACATTGGGCTTGGAATTCAGAAGATATCTTTCTGAGTTCAGATCTGAACTGGGACACTTACTATCTGTGTGACCCTGGGCAAGTAAGTCCCTTAAGCCTGTTTGCCTCAGTTACATCATGTATAAAATGAGCTAGAGAAGGAAACGGCAAACCACTCCAGTATCTTTGCCAATAACAGAGTCAAGAAGAGTTGGAAATGATGAAAAGACTGAACAACAATCACATGTTACTATCATGAAACACTTCCATTTCTGTAAACAAATTTTGATCCAAACACTTGTTTAATGCTTCTTAGTAGACATAGTTTTTCATCCTGTTCCCATATGGTTTTCTTCCACTTGTTCTTTATATTTTGAAAATTGTTCATTCCACTTACCTTGGCAATGATAAGCTTTTGATAATGGAAATGTATTGAAAGCATTGATTTTAATTTTTGTTAAAGCTGAGTCTCTCCATCTTGCTCTGTCAAGAAATGCAGGGGCTACTCATGGCCTTATCTCACTACTGAACAGCCAAGAGTTTTGACTAGGGCTGGTTCAACCCTCTTTAGACAATCTGTGACTCCTCTCTCTTACCTCTTCCCAGACACTCACCATATTTATGCCAAACTTTGTGAACATGATTGGCTTAGCCACTAAAGCTCAAAACTACTGAGCTCAAGAGATCCACCAGTGTCAGCCTCCCTTAGCTGCAGAGATTATAAAAAATGCATTACTTTACCATCTTTTAATTTGCATGTACCAATATTATTTCCAGGAGATTGTGGGCAATAGTTTTATATTTGATAATGTTCAGGTTCCAATAGTTTTTCTGTTGAATTTTCAATGATATTTTGAGGACTGTACTTATAGAATGGGGATTTGTCATCTGTTAGTTTAAGAAAGATAGTGGATTTCCAATGTGTAATTCTAGACACAAAGTCATGACAGCTTGCTCCATATTTGCTGTTTTTATTTCTTGCAAGGTAGCGTGGTTCTGTATGTGTTCCAAGAGGTTTTTGAACTGGGTGAACAAAAGCCAATACTGGAATGGTTCTTGCATCTCCTCAATGTGTGAACTCCCTCCAGTAATATAAATCATAACCCATTCCAATCTTCTCACACTCTCCAGCTGTTTTCTAAATTTAGTACGTAAAAAATTAATCCAAATATAATTTTACAGCAAAAGGAAATGGTCCTTTTATTTCTTGTGCAAATACCTTAAAGAAGCTGTGTAAAACAATTTAACAGAGTAAATCATAGTGATAAAAATGAATTGATTCCAGACTTTTAAACTTTATGTGAGTACAATGAACTCTCATTACTTCAGAGTTAATCTGCACTAGCCCTTACAAAGGATTTGCTGCCAAATTAGTTGAGTAAACAGAATTTTAATGGAAATGCTTAAACTACTTAAGAAAAGGACTACTTTCTAATAGCATTTCCCTCTGCAGTATGAAATCCCTAGCATAAATTATGTTATATTTTTTTTAATTTTGACTTCCCGAGTAGCCTATATTATAATCTACATCCCATTGAACTTCTGTTTTAGTGGTATAAAATTGTTGCATATGCACATGGTGTATTTGTAGTTAGGTTTTACAAAGCACTTTTCATCTCTCAAGCATTTTATGAAATTAACTAATTAATCTTCACAATACCCTTGACAGAAATCACTCTTCTTTATCCACAAAGGGCCACATTAGTGGAGATTTAAATGCTTTATGAATATTGGTGATATTTACATATAATAAGCAAGTTCCATGCATTTAAAATGTGCATTAGTGACATTGAGAGTGTTAGATGGAATTCATTCAACAAATATTTACTGCATTATTCCTAAGAATGCCTAAGGCTTATAGGAGAGGTCCCTGGGGAAACCACAGACATGGCTTGTCTCTGAATTCACTAAAGAATCTGGAAGAAGGGTGAGAAAAAAACATTCTCTACAGAAAATCACTAAATTGTAAGGAGTCTTCTAGTCTGATACATATGTGAACGGGAATCTCTCCTTTACACCACTGTGACAAATGGACATCAAGCCTCTACTTAAAAACCTATAAGGATGGGGAACTCATTACCTTTTGAAGAAGCCCATTCTTCTTTTAGAGAGCTCTAATTATTAGGAAATTTTCTTTTAAGGAAAAAAAAATGTCTCTTTCTGAAACGTCTATCATTGCCCCTTGTTTTGCCCTTGGAAGTGAAACAATGAATATAATCCCACTTCTGCATGAGAGGCCTTCAAGTACTTGAATAGAAATTATCATATTGCCTCTAAGTCTTTTCTTCTCTAGACTAAATTGTCCACTGCTGTAGAGACCCAACAACCAGGCTGTGGAAGTTTACTTGGTCCTTAGTAGCCAGCATGGGCACGTAGCTCTTCAGGAGCAAAAACTTCTGGGGGTTACAACCTGGAAGCGCCAGTGCTGCAAGACTCTGAGATGCTGTTGCTCCTAAGGAAACTACAATCAGAGGGGAAGGAGTCAGAAAGTGAGTGAAGAAAATAAGGGGGAGGGGCAACTAAGTGACACAGTGGAGAGAGTACTGACCCTGGAGTCAAGAGGACCTGAGTTCAAATCTGGCTCAGATGCTTGACACTTACTAGCTGTGTGACCCAGGGCTAGCCACTTAACCCCATTGCCTAGCAAAAATAAATAAATAAATAAAAATGAGAGGGAGGTAGGGAAAGTAAAACCAAAAATACCAAAGATCTCAGTAGGAAGAGAACTCAAAGACTTTGAGCATAAGAAGATAAACCAGCAGTAAAAACAGTAACAACAGAAGGAAATGTGGCCTCCAGATCTAGGAAGCAAATTTAAGCGTCTATGAATAAATACTGTAAAACGAAGGAAAATGATCCCACACTTGATGAGACAGAGGACCCTATGGAATTAGAATAAGACACAACACACTGTTCCTGCATGGTTTAAAAAAGAGGAGAATTATGAGAGCAGAAATTTATGTCCTGCACAGCAAAAACAATGAGTACAATAGAAAAACTTGAATCTGCAATGTCAAGTCTCACCAGAGAAATAGAAGAGAGAACAGTAGATTGGCAATGCAAATACATAGAAGTGAAGGAAAACCTAAAATAATAGAAGCAAAAAACAGAAAACATTAAAAGAAAATACGCTCACTACGTAAATAAAGCATAAAGATCTTAAAGAAAAGATGAGTAGGGACAACCAAAAAATCATAGTCTCTTCAGAACATGACAGGACAAAAAACCTTAACATCACAATGAAGGAAAGAATAGAAGAGAAGTGTCCAGAATTTCTGGACATAAAAAGTGAAATCCCAATTGAAAGAAATCACAGATTGCCTGCAAAAGGAGAAAAAAAAAAACACAAGGCTGCAAACTCCAAGATGATAGTGGTTAAATTTACCGATTCAATCCAGAAACAAATTCTGAAAACCATCAAGGGAAAAGTCTACAAATACAAAGGTAAGGACATATGAATAATACAAGATTATTCCTCACTGACTAGAAAAAGGAGGGAATGGAATGATGTATCCTGAAGAGCACTGGAGCTCAAGATGCAGCCCAAGATGACCTGAAAATCTGAGCTTAATCATACAGGACAAAATATGGACATACAATATTAAAGAACAGCTGGAAACAGTTTTTATAAAGAAAGCCAGAAATGAAGAGGTTTTTTTCTTCTCAAACACCCTGAATAGAATTGCAAAAGGAGTGAATAAATGCAGACAGCAATAGCAACAGAGTGACAATAGACGACCATAAGAGACTTCTTTCTAAATGTATATAAAGAGGCAAGGGTGAAGGCAGAGAACTAGAGTTGAAAGTGAAGAGGCAGAGCAGGGGTATTATGGACAGGACCTGGCAACGCCCTGCCTACAGGTGAATGCTTCTTTTGTGGCCCTACATTACAACATGAGAGGGTACATGAAAGGAGACGGGGAGATAAGGAGGTTAAAGAGGAGTGAGTGATGTTCCAGGGTCAAATAAAGGACTAGTAGTAAGGAGAAAGTGACCTCTGTGGTCTCAGACAGATAATATCCTTCCAGTGAATGGGTGAGGAGGAATAACAGATAATTAGGACAGTTTTGAAAATTACATGGTGAATTTGTGACTTATAAGAAAAAGCAAGATTTTCAGTTTCACGTACAATCTTCTTTTTCTGTTCTATTTTGTGTATGGAAATGTTCTTTTTCATGTTAAATTTGGAAAAAAAATTTAAAATAATCTAAAAAAGAAATGTCCCTTGGTAAGCCATAATGTGGGAGTAGTAGTTGGGGTTCTCCAAGAATAGGTTATGCCCAGGAGGACCTACTTGCTTATCAACTCCATAAATTTCCCTGGGGAAATTTCAGCTTGAGTGCTAGCCTCTATGACTATCCCAGGAGATTCTAACTACCAGTTGATAAACAGGTTCCCTCCAAGGCAGGGTATAATAATAGGTGCAGTTGAGGAATTACCTCACTCTTCAGTCAATTGTAGTCCTCGTTTAAACTCCTACCACATTTCCTCCTGGGGTTGTTCTACCACCTTGAGCAGCTCTAGGTTTGGGGGTCATGGAATGATCCCCTGGGATGCGTACCTTGAAGATAATGATGCAAGAATTCCTTTGCTTATCAGTTTTCAGTAGAGCCAGAATAAGCCCCGTTGTATTCACCTCTTTCACCTAAACCCCACTAAAGATACCTCATGGAATTTACTATTGGATAGCAAAATTAGAAGGAATCATGCACCCAATATTAATCTTTGTTTAGATATAACATGATTGCAAGAATTACTTGGGAATTCCCCTTCAAAGACATTGCCTTGTGGTTTTATTATCCTAACTCTCTATATTAATAAGTTAGTATGGCCTTTGTTCATATATTAATTTGTCTTGTCTGCCACCAAGGTTTCTGTCCACCTGCCACCAAGCTAAACTATCTTTGGGAATTCTCCTTTCATAGCGTGACATCCATATTTTTAAGCTTACATCATCAGTCTTCCAGAGTTGTGATTTTAGTAACTGCATTGGTCAGAGTTCTTAAGTCTTTCAAAATTGTTTTCATGTACACTGTTGTGGATATTGTATAAATAATTTTCCTGGTTCTTCTCACTTTCCTGTGTATCAGTTCATAGTAGTCTTCCTAGGTTTTTTTCTGAATCTATCCCTTACTTTATTTCTTATAAAGCAATAACATTTCATTGCTTCTAAATGCCATAATTTGTTTAGCCATTCCCCAGCTGATGGGAACACAATTTGTTTCCAGTTCTTTGCTATAACAAAAGTGGTATTATAAATAGTTTTGTACACATAGGTGCTTTCCAACAGTCTTTAATTTTTATTTTTCATTATTTTTTTGCCATATACACTGAGCAGTGGTATTGCTGGGTCAATGAGTATGCACAACTTAGTGACTTTAGGGGCATAGTTCACAATTGATTTACAGAATGGGCAGACCAATTAATTCACAGTCTACCCACAGTATATTGTTATCTTCCTATTTTGCCCTGTTTGCCAATCTCATAAGTGTGAGGATCTTATTATTAGTGATTTGAAGCATTTTTCCATATAGTTGTGGATAGCTTAAATTTCTTCCCTTAAGAACTTCCTGTTCATATTGAGGAATAACTTATATAGTTTTCTCTATTCCTATAAAAAAAACTTGATATACAAACTTTATCAGTTAAATTTGTTGCTCAGATTCTCCCCCCCATTTTATGTCTTCTTATTCTACCTGCACTGATTTCTTTTTTTGTATGCAGAAAGTTTCCATTCTATATACTCAAAATTTTCCATTTCATCTCCTTTGATCATCTTTATCCCTTGTTTGGTCAATAACTTTCCCCCTATACATAACTGTGAAAGAAATCTCATTCCCTTCTCCTCTAATTAATTTGTAACATGATCTTTTATATCTAGGACATGTAACCATTTTGTGGTAAATGTTGTGAGATGTTGACCTAAGTCTTATTTCTCCCAGATTGCTTTCTAGCTTTCCAGGCAGTTTTTGTTGAATAAAAGTCATTTCCCCAATGGTTGGTATTCATGAGTCTATTGAACACCATGTTAGCTTTGCTTCAGTATTTCGTGTGCCTGATTTGTTGCATGAGCCAACTTTTCTATTTTTTAACCACTGCCAAATAGTTTTGATGATTACTGCTTTATAGTAATCTGGAAGATCTAGTACTGCTAAGCTGCCTTCCTTCCCTCTTCTTTTTCATTATTTCCCTTTAAACCAGGGTTTATTAATTCTAGGTCCACAGACTCTTAAGAAATCTCTGGATACATTTCAGAGTACACAAACTCAGACTGGAAAAAAATTACATCATTGTGAGTTTAAATCTGCTGTCAGATACTTATTAGCTGTGTGACCCTGTTCAAGTCACTTAACCCAGTTTGCCTCAGTACCTCATTTGTAAAATGAACTGGAGAAGGAAATGACAAACTATTTTAGTATCTCTGCCCAGAAAACCCCAAAAATAGGGTCATGAAGAATCATACATGAGGTATAAGAGCTCAATGAAGAAAATAATTCCTTAAAGTTTAGAACTGGGCAAGTGGAAGCCAGATGCTATAAGATCAAGAAGTAATACAACAAAATAAAAAGAATGAAAATATAGAAGATCATGAGAAACTTGTCTTTGGAAAAAAACAGTTGACCTGGAAAACAGATCAAGGAGAAATAATTTAAGAAGTGATGGACTAACTGAATGCCATGATCAAAAAAGAGCCTGGACATCATCTTTCAAGAAATTATTAAGAAAATTTCCCTGATATTCTAGAATCAGAAAGTAAAATAGAAATAGAAATTGAAATACAAGGAGAAAATATTGCAAGCAGCCAGAAAGAAACAATTCAAACATCTTGGAGCCACAGTCAGGATAACACAAGCTTTAGCAGCTTCTACATTAAAGGATCATAGAGCTTAGAATATGATATTCCTGGGTGCAAAGGAGCTAGGATTACAACCAAGAATTACCTATCCAGCAAAACTGAGTATAATCCTTCAGGGGAAAATGGACATTCAGTAAAATAGAGGACTTTCAAGCATTCCTGATGAAAAGACCAGAGCTGAATAGGTACTTTGGCTTTCAAATAAAAGACTCAAGAGAAACATAAAAAAGTAAATAGGAAAGAGAAATCATAAAAAACTCAATAAGGCTAAATTATTGACATTCTTGCATGGAAAGATGATACTTGTAACTCCTAAGAACTTTCTTGTTATTGGGGCAGTTAGAAGGAGTGTACATAGACAGAGGACACAAATCTGAGTTGAATATAATGGGATGATATCTTAAAAAATGAAAATAAAGGGGGCAGCTAGGTGGTGCAGTGGATAAAGCACCAGCCCTGGATTCAGGAGGACCTGAGTTCAAATCTGGCCTCAGACACATAAAAACACTTACTAGCTGTGTGACCTTGGGTAAATCACTTAACCTCATTGCCTAACCAAAAAATAAATAAATACATAAACGAAAATAAGGGGTGAAAAATAGGAATGCATTGGGAGAAGGGGAAAGGGAGAGATAGAATGGGGTAAATGATTTCACGTAAAAGAGGCTCATAAGAGCTTTTATAGTGTGTATGTGTGGGGGGGAGATGGATGATGATGAGGGGAACACTTGAACCTCACTTCCATTGGAATTGGCTCAATGAAGGAATAACATACACATGAAGTTTGGTATAGAAATCTATCTTACCGTACAGGCAGGTAGGAGATGAAGAGGATAGGAGAAGGGGAGGGATGGTGGTAGAAGGGAGGGAGAATTGGGGGGAGGTGGTAGGCAGAAGCAAAACACTTTTGAGGATAGACAGGGTGAAAGGAGAGAGTAGAATAAACATAGGAGAAATAGGATGGAAGGAAATACAGTTATCATAACTGTCTCAGAAAAAGGCTTTACTTCTCAATATATAGAGAAATGAATCAAATTTATAAAAATAAGAGCCATTCTCAAATTGATAAATGTTCAAAGGATACGAAGAGGCAGTTTTCAGACAAAGTAATCAAGGCTATCTACAGCCATATGAAAAATGCTCTAAATTACCATTGATTTGAGAAATGCAAATAAAAACAATTTGGAAGTACCACCTCATACCTGTCAGATTGGCTAATGTAACAGAAAAGGAAAATGACAAATGTTGAAGGGGATATGAGAAAATTGAGACACCAATGCACTGTTGGTGGAGTTGTGAACTGATTCAACCATTCTGAAGAACAATTTGGGAATGTGTCCAAAGGAATAAAAAAAAACATGCATACCCTTTGACCCAGCAATACCGCTACTAAGTCTATATCCCAAAGAGATCAGATAAAAAGGAAAAGGATGTTTATGTACAAAAATATTTATAGCAGCTCTTTTTGTGGTGACAAAAATTGGAAATTGAAGGATGCCTATCAGTTGGGGAATGGCCAAATAAGTTATGGTATATGATTGTGATGAAATACTATTATACTATAACAAATGGTGAACAGGATGCGCTCAGAAAAGCCTGGAAAGACTTACACAGGGGGCATCTAGGTGGCACAGTGGATAGAGCACCGGCCCTAAAGTCAGGAGGACCTGAGTTCAAATCCGGCCTCAGACCAAACACTTGATACTTACTAGCTGTGTGCCCCTGGGCAAGTCACTTAACCCCAATTGCCTAAAAGCAAAAAAACAAACAAAAAAAGACTTACACAGACTGATGCAAAATGAAATAAGCAGAACCAGGAGAACACTGTACAAGTTAACAGTGATATTATATGATGATCAACTGTGAATGACTTAGCTACTCTCAGCAATACAATGATCCAAGACAATTCTGAAGGACTTATGATGAAAAATGCTATCCAACTCCAGAAAGAGATCTGATGGAATGTGAATACAGATCAAAGCATGCTTTTTTAACTTTATTTTTTGGTGTGTTTTCTTTCACAGCCTGACTAATACGGAAATATGTTTTGCATGACTGCATATATATAATCTATACCAAATTGCTTGTCCTCTCAATGGGGAAGGGGAGGGAGGGAGAGAGAGAATTTGGAAGCCAAAATTTAAAAAAAAAACACAAATATTGAAAATGTTTTTACATGTAATGGGGGGGAAAATAAAATACAAATAAATAAATTTTAGAGTGTACTAGAGAACACTAGAAAAGAGGTAAATATCACACAACTGGCCTCCAGGAACTGGGGGTCAGAGTGGACACTGTTATATAATGGAATGTAAATTAAATTAAAGAATTAAAAAGGATATACTAATATATTCAAAAAACCATGCAGGTAAAATTAGAAAAGAAATAGATAAGGAATTTATTCAACTTTTTAAGAATGAGACATTCCCCAGCTGATGACTGTTTTAAAAATATGAACAGATAACTCTCAAAAGGAGATATGCAAGCTATCAATAGCAGTATGAAAAAATTCCAAATCACTAAGAAGAGAAATGTAAATTAAAGAAACTCTGAGATTCTACCTTATACCCATCAGATTGGCAAGGATGACAAAGAAGGAAAATGACAAATATTGGAGGCACATTATTGGCAGAACTAGGAATTGGTCCTTTGACTGGAAATCAGTTTATATCTGTGCTTCAAAAGTCATTAACTTGCATATACCACTTGACCAACTAATACCACTACTAGGCATGTTCCCCAAAGAAATCAAAGAAAGAGGAATTGAACCCATACGTATAAAAATATTTATCATAATTCTTTTTTTTTCTTTTAGTGGCAAAGAACTGGAAACTAATGGAGTGTCCTTTAACTGGAGAACAGAAGAACAAATTATAGTATATGAATGTAATAGAATATTATTGTTCTATGAGAAATGATCAAGGGGAGAGTTTCAAAGAAATCTGGAAACACTTGTATGAATTGATACAGATTAAAGAGAGCAGAACCAGGACAACAATTTATACAATAACAACATTGCCAAGATGGGCAATTTTGAAAGACATAAATGCTCTGACCAATGGAATAACCATCAACAATTCAAGAAGACACATGATGAAACATGCTGTCCACTTCTTGATGGAGCTATAGATGTTAGATTCTAGATCCAGAATGACACATACATTTTTAGACATGGCCAATATAGAAATTTGCTTGACTGTACATATTCATTACAAATGTTTTATTTCTGTTTTTTTCTTAATTAATAAGGGCAGGAGGACTTAGGAGGGAGAAAAAATTTTAACTGAAAAAAATTTTAATTTAATTTGAAAACCAAAATAAAGTATAAACTGTATTTGACTTGTAAAGTCCTTTCCAATCTGGCCTCAATCTTCCCAGCCTTATTATCTTTCCTCTTCCATATTCTATGGTCCAACAAAATTGGTTTTTTCTTCATTCCTCACATAGACCTTCATTTCCTAACTCTGTGCCTTTGCATCAATTTCTCCCATGCCTGGTGTGTACTACCTGCTTACTTCTACTTCATAGAATTCCTTTCTGCTTTCAGTGCATAATTAAAGCACTATCTTCAACACAAAGCATCCCCTAATCCCATCCTCACCCAACTACTAGTGTTCTATTTCCCTAAACACCTTACATTTATTTTGTATGTATTAATAATTATATATGTACTATTTACTCTTCTCTATACCTCCCATGTAAGCTCCTTGAGCATAGGTATTGTTTCATTTTTTTCTCTTAGTTCTCTTAGCTGAAGTCCCAACTTCTACAGGGAGTCTTTTTTTTTTTTATTCTGCTCCACCCCCCAGCAGTTCTCAGTGTCTCGTCTCTCAAAATTACCTCATATTTTTTTTCAATGTGATATATATACAAGGCATCCTGAAAGTCTTAGTGAAATTTTAGGTTACTAAAGCTCAAATACTTAAAACTTTAAAACTTATCTAAGCTGTTACAGCTAAAATGGAACTAAATCTTTTGGGACACCCTGGATGACTATATATGTACATGTTGCCTCCCCAGTAGAAAGTTTAGCTTTTTTTTTTATCACTAATGCCAAGCACAGTGCCTGGTACATAGAAGGTATTTAGAAAATGTTTGCTTATTGATTGATTGGATATATTTTATTCCATTTATCCCTGTCATAAAATGATCTGTAGGGGCAGCTAGGTGGCACAATGGATAGAGTACTGGCCCTGGAGTCAGGAGGACCTGAGTTCAAATCCGGCCTCAGACACATAATACTTCCTAGCTGTGTGACTCTGGGCAAGTCACTAAACCCCAATTGCCTCACTTAAAATAAAATAAAACAAAATGATTTGTAGATCTGTCATATACCCACTCTATGTATGCCAATGTAATTTGTTCACTTGAAATTTTTAAAAGTTGCTTAATTTTAAGAATAAATGAATTTTTTTAGCATCAGGGTATTCATGTCTTCTAGTATTAAATAGTGTTAAAATGCAAAATAACACCTTGCCTGTGGTACAAGCACTGAGGAAGTGTTTGTCTATTGAATGTTTAATGCTGTCTTGTTCACGCCTCCTGGAGTTGTTGCCTAGGAGATCAGGATGATAGAGATGGATGCCTAAGGATTCCAGCAAACATTCCCCAGTGTACTCTTCTTCTACCCCCTTAGAAACAAATTAGGTATCCATTGACTGGGAGAGAGAGTGAATAAATTGTGGTGTATGAATGATATGGAATATTATTGTGCCATAAAAAACAATGACTATGAGGAAACCAGGAAAGGATGGGAAAACCTGTATGATCTGATGCTTAGTAATGAAGCAAGAGATCAATATATACAATGGCCACAATGTAAACTGAAACAGCGGTGGAAGACAACTGAACTCTAATTATAATAACCAGTCTTGGCCCTGGAAAACAGAGATGAAATACCTCCTGGAGGATGGGAGACTACAGAAATAAAATGTTGCATACGTTGGCAGACACTTATTGTATTGATTGTTTTTGCTAAAATTTTTTTCATGTTACAAGAGAGGGTACAATGGGGGAGTGTGGTACATTATATCAGGAAAGAAAAGTTATGTAAACAAAAGCATTAATAAAACATTTTAAATTTAAACTGTTCATATCTCTTCTGGAAAAGGAGGTTTTTTTATACTGATAACTAGTATTTTATATGCTGGAAGCATAACTTATTTCCTCTAATGGCTTGTGAAACAGAAATACAAGATAATTGAAACAAACTGGTCACTTTATTTTCATGCCTTTTGTATGCATGCCATAATGTAACTGCATTTTTTTTTACTTAAGTGGAAATTATGTGCTCATGAAAAGCTTATGCAGAAAGGGATAATGATTATATTACCATTCACAGCCAGACCCAATACACTGTATAAAGCAATTTTCAAATAGACATTTCTCTTTGGCTGGACACTCAATGTTTTTGAAAGCCCATTTCACATATTATTTTTCTGCAGTTTAGATATTCTCCAATAGGAACAAGCAAAACATAAGTAGACTTGAAGGAGAAAATATGTTGTCCCACCAATTTCTCTAGAAACATAATTGCAAACGTGTTAAGGAAGGGAAAACACTTTTAGCGATTAAAGCTTTGGGGGCTATTGCATTAAGACAAGGAAAAGACTTTCACGTGGATATATCTTACAGTCCTTCCAGAAAACCATGCATTATAACATGCACATACATAGTTGATTCTCCCTTTGCATCACTATAGGACTACCTAAACTACCATAGGTAGAAAAGTATATGTAATATTTGTGTTAGAAACTTTCTTCTGATGTAAAGGATCTGGCTATGCTTTGGGGGAATTTATTAATTTTTATTTCTTCTGCCAAGTTAACCTCAATACTTCACTATAAAACACCTCCAAACCTTAGATGTGTTCACTGACTACCCTTACAAGCATAAGGGCTCACAAGATTTGAAGTATAAGCAGAGGTATTTAGAGGTTAAGGAAAACAAATGCGTTCCATTAGAGTTCATAGAAAAAGTGGAGAAAAGTTCTGCAGAGTCCCTGTCTTGGCAGAAGGTGGCTACAACTCAAAATGTACCTCCAGACTAAAGTGCCAACATTTCCTTAGCCTTTTTTTATGTTGTATTTTTGGGCTCCTGCTCTCACATACTACGTTAGACACAGGGGTTACATACCTTTTTATGTTATGTACCCCTTTGGCTGTGTGATGAAACTATGGATTCTTAGGAATGACATTTGTAAATTCATAAAATAAAATACATAAGATTGCAAGGAAACCAACTATATAGAAATATCATGTTATCCACATTTTTTTAAAAAGAAACAAGCTGTTAACTCCTGTTGTAGAGGAACAATTTTCCATCATATAGTACAAGCAGGTCTCTCTCCCTAGATCTATGTTGGCTCATGTTGGCTTTATCATAGTTTGCATTTTCCATCCCTCCACCCTCACCAACATCACATTAGCCTTTCCTGGGGGTGTAGATATCCTACCCTCTCCATGACTATCTCTCAGTTACAGGGATTCTTCCTGAAGAACTGTATGGACTTATAAAAATTACCCGATTCCCTCTCCCAGGACAAGTTGGAGCTTCTCTGCAACTCAAAATCTGAAGAGAGTTGCTTAGGGTACTGATCAATTATGTGACTTTCATGAGGTCACTTACCCAGCATGTGTCAGAGGTAGGACCTGAAACTTGCTCTGAGGAGGGCTCTCTAGTCACTCCACAGTGCTATCTCTAACAGAAGACTGAATCTCAGAGCATGGAAATGAAACTTGATGTGATGGAAAGAACACCAAAATGAAATCCAAGGGACCTAAGTTTTAATTTTGACCCTACCCTGAATTGTCTATGTGAACTCTGGCAAATATCTTAAGCTTCCTGGGAATCAGGTCCATTTAAAGTAAAGAAATCACCATGGGTAATCCAGATTGTTCCTTACTCTTCCTTCTGCCTTTGTAATTTGTCTGAGCCATGACCATTTGCCATGTTATCAGTGAGATTTGTCCTTGAATCATCTCTCTTTCCCACTTCTAATTACTTACTGATTTTATTGCTGCAGCACCCCTGGGCTCTGAATGTGCTCCCTTCCCCTTTTCACATACCTGTTTGTACTCCAGGAAACCTCTGATATCTCCATCATCACTATCTGTGTTTATGTTTTATACTTTTAGTAGACGGAAAGTTCCATAAGGGCAGAAATGGATATTTTAAGCTTTCCTAGCAGTAGGTGATTAATGACTTTTTTGTTGTTAAATCCTCCCACTGCAGTTTAAGACCTGTAAAATGCCCATGCTCTTGCATTTTTCATATTAGCTGTTCACTTACCCCAAAGGGTCACCTCAGAAGGGGTCTGGTAAAGTGGTTTGAACCCTAGATGTGGAATCAGGAGGCCTCAGTTCTGCCACTACTGCATATGTGAACTTAGGTATGTTATTTAACTGCTCTGAACCTCAGTCTCTTCATCTACAAAATGGGGATAAATAATGCCTCTCCTAATTGAGTTGTGAGGATTTAATGTGTTACATGAAAGGGCTTTTTGAACCATTAAAGTAAATGATTATTAATAGCCTTGTGAGCAGCTAGGGGGCTCAGTGGATAGAAAAGCTGGCCCTGGAGTCAGGAGAACCTGAGTTTAAATCTGGCCTCAGCCACTTACTAGCTGTGTGACCCTCAGCAAGTCACTTAACCCTGTTTGCCTCAGTTTCCTTATCTGTAAAATGAGTGGAAAAGGAAATGGCAAACCACTCTAGTATCTTTGCCAAGAAAACACCAAATGGGGTCATAGAGAACTGGACATGACTGAAAATGGTCCAACAACAAATAGCCTTAATACTGATATTCAAAGATATGTTTATATAATGAATATTATTCTAATGCTAAATATATTTATTATTCACATAGCAAATGCTTAATAAATGCTTATTGGCTGATTACAAGCTGTAATGTCCCTGGAAAAGTAACTTCAACTCTCTCAGTCTCAGTTCCATCATCCATAAAATGAAAGGGTTGGACTTTGATGGTCTCTAATTTCTCTCCCAGCTCTAAATATATATGAGCCTATAAATATCACAAGACTCTTGTAAGTGAGTACCCTCATCCTATGACTAGCAAACTCCTGCCTCTTCTAGTCCTTGGGATTCAACGTCATTGGCTACTTCAGCAAAACATTCCTTTCATTTCTACCTCTCCTCTTCCCCTATCTCCACTCACCTCAGCCCCAATAGGGATGTGCTGGAGCTAGCTGGAACAGGTTTCCAAGATGATTGCAAGCTTTCAGTGTGAGCATTTGCACCTCAGAAATTGGCAAATGCTACAAATCCAGGTTGGGTTTATTTTTTGGTTGATTGTCTGGATTTAAGAAAATGGTAAATAATGCAGATTAAACTTTTAAAAAGGTATTATGAGTACATTCTTTGGAGAGCCGGTCATTAAACATTTGCCAGCACACCACTGGCTCTTTCTTTCCCATATCCCCATTCTGCTCTGCTCTCCCCCTTCCACATAGATTTAGACTTGGAAAAGTCCTTAGAGGTCACCAAGTCCAACTCCCCATCCTCCACCAGACAAGTCACTCGACTTCTATTTGCCTCAGTTTCCTCATCTGTAAGAACAGGGGTAATAACAACTACCTACCACAGTTTTGTGAAGATCAAATGGGATAATAGTTTAAAGTGCTTTGCAAACCTTAAAGGACTATGTAAATGGTAGGTGTTATTATTACAAATGCAGAAAATGAGAGGTTCAGTGAATTTCCTAGGGTCATATTGCTTGTGTCTGTTGCACAGTTTAAATCCAGGTCTTTCTGACCCTAAATTGAATATTCTATCTACTATGTAGTGATCTCAAACTTGTGGCACCCAGCCCTCCAGTAGTCAGCAAAACTCAGGAGTGGGACCCAGACTAAAATGTAATTGAAAAAATATTTAACAAAATAAATAAAAATACAACATGGATAATGTCAATTTGTAGTTTTCAAACATGTACATGTCTCAGAGGGACCCATTTCTATTTGAGTTTGACACCACTGCATCATACATATATATCACTTTGCTTTTATAGTTTCACTCTATGTCATCTACACAGAGGAATGGGCATATCTTTGATCTTATGAAGGCATCTGCTCTAATTCCATGGCTCAGAACTCAAAAATTCTTCTGTTTTATCACAACCTCGTATTCTTTCATTTTTCCCCTTTGTCTCATTCCTTCTCACTTCTTTGTTCTCCTTGCAATGTCTAATCACTCCACTCCATCCTGAGATGGCGTTTTTCTTAGCCCTCATTTTCTTTAAACTCTGTCTGGTTTTCCTTTTCATCGCTGCTCTCTTGAGTTGCCTCTTAACTGTCTGACTGTTCCTTCTGCTTTGCCTCTATCTGCCTCAATTTCCTGAACTATAAAATGGGATAATATTGCTGGCTGAATTTCATTCTGACTAGAAAACAATTGAGGAGTACATTATCATCATGAGATGCATATCCATTAGAAATTTTAACCCCTAATTCATAAATCTCCCAGAATTATTTGGTAGGAGATTTCTTACCTGGTCCTTCTCTCCTTTACTACATTGCTGAGGTAAATGGAGTCCATCATGTCTAAGTATAACATTAAAATGTATAATTTTATTTACACCTTACAGAAAGCTTTCAAAAGAGGCTAAATTACTAAAACAATTTACAGACTGAATTACTCTTGTGAGAATTCTCAACAAGCTAACAGCATAACATTGAGTCCTTTTCCATATCCTCCCTAACTGCAATTACTCTAGTTAGAAAAATGGGGACAAAAGGTATGCATAGAGGCAGATTTTGTCAACTGGACTAACAATTAGAAGGAATTAGCAAAACCAAGTGACTGTCAAAATAAGAAAGAGAAGTTAAAACCGAAAATGAAGGGATAGACAATTCTTGCCCTAACTTGTCAATAGCCTTGGATAACAACTAATTCATCAAGATGCTGAGTCTCTTTGTCCTCTTTTTTTTTTGCTTTGTCCTCTTAAATTATACATTTTGCAGTGGAGGATATTATAAAAAAATCCACTACCTTCATTAGGTTCTATTTACATTTTCAGTGACAAGTGCATCACTAAAACAGTATTATGATGTGTTCCTACTTTAAATATGGATGATTCCTTTCTTCTAAAAAGTTATATAAGCTACTCAGCTGCTCCCTCTAGCCCCAAATCTATAATAATTGACTGGCATAAGCTTTCCTCTCATTCATAACTCATGTGCTTTAATTCCTAGAAACAATAAAGTTGGAAAATCTTTTAGTACATCGAAGCAAAAAAAAGTGCCACGTGAGGATGCAGAGAGAGGGAGGGAGGGAGAGAGAGAAAGAGAGAGAGAGAGAGAGAGAGAGAGAGAGAGAGAGAGAGAGAGAGAGAGAGAGAGAGAGAGAGAAAGAGGAAGGAAGGGGGAATGAGAGAGGAAGAGAGAGAGATTTTGTTTATACATATATATATGTATGTATACACATGCAAAGAAAAGTAGTACATATGAATCTGTATATGTCTGTATATACATACACATATCCACATACATGGAACTGCACATATTCTTTTTCTTTTGGGGTTTATATATGAATACACATGCACATCTATCTAGTGAATATATGAAAGAGAGGTATAAATATGTGTGTATACACACACACACACACACACAGAGGTTGGTGGTTAAATGTGAATGTACAGATTTAGCATTTGAAAGGACTTTAATGCCTATTGAGTTCAACACCTTCTTTTACAGATAAGGAAACTGATGAGGCTCAAAGAGTTGAAGAGAGTTGTCCAGCATCATACAGTTAATAAATGTCTGAGGAAAGATTTGAACTCAGATCTTCCTTACTGTGAGGGTAGTGCTCTATACCCCGCTGCCTCTCATCATTGAGTTGTTGCATAGGTAATTTAAAATAATGTACAGAACCTGGCTTGTAATCCTTAAAATAGTAAAGTACTATTTAAGCACTTTACTGCGTCACCTATGTTTCTGGCTCAGCCGGAGAGTGTCAGAGGGAGGTCTTGAACCTTGTCTTATTGATTCCAAACGTAGTTCTCCAATCACTATGTAATTGTGCTCCTCTGCATATGGTATGTGGATATACATGGAGATACACACACATACAGACACACACATCTACCTAATATACACATCTCTCTGTAGTATATACATATATAAGTATAGATGCGGTATATTTGTGTATATGTGTACATGTGTATATAGATATAGCAGCTAGGTGAAACAGTGGATTGAGTGCTAGGCCTGGAGTCAGAAAGACTCATTTTCCTGAGTTCGAATCTGGCTTCAGGCACTTACTAGCTATGTGACCCTAAACAAACCACTTAACCCTGTTGCCTCAGTTTCCTCATCTGTAAAATGAGCTAGAGATGGAAATGGCAAACCATTCTAGTATCTTTCCAACAAAACCCCAAATGGGGTCATAAAGAGTCAGACATGACTGAAAAAATTGACTGATATGTATATAAGCATATATATACACATGCACACAATTTGTATATATATATATAATACAAATATATACAAGTGCATGTATATATATGTATATATATATACATATATATACACACGCACACACACACATACACAAATGTGTGTATATAATAGTTAACTTGCTTACTATATGCCAGACATGGTGCTAAGTGTTTTACAATTATTATCTCATTTAATCCTCACAACATACCTTGAAGGTAGTTGCAAATATTATTTCCATTTTACATATGAGGCAGCTGAAGTAAACAAAGGTTAAGTGACTTGCCCAGGGTCACACAGCTAGTGTTTGAGGCCATATTTTAACTCAGGCCTTCCTGAATTTGGGCCTGGGTACTCTATCCACTGTGCCGACTAGGGGCTCCCTACCTTGTATAGGTAAAGGTATACATATGTGTATACACATATAGAATAGACTTACAGATGTATACAAATCATATGGGGAGGCACAGCATTGCATCAGTAATTGGAGAACTAGGTTTAGAATCAATGAGACCAAGGCTCAAGACTTCCCTCTGACCCTCCCTGGCTGGGTTGGAAACACAGATGATGTAGTATAGTGCATGGAGTGCTTAAATAGCACTTTAAGGGTTGCAAACCTGGTTATGCACATTATCTCAAATGACCTCTACAACAACCTGATGACGAAAGGAAGCAGTGTGTAGTAGACAGAGCATTGCACTGAGAGTAATGAAGATCTGAGTTCAAATCTTGTCTTAGACATTCATTAGCTATCAGCTCACCTCTTTGAAGCTCAGTTTCTTTTTCTGAGTCATTCCAATAAAATGAGAGGATTGGACCTCATGACCCTTCTAGCCCTAAATCTATGATGCTATAATAATCCTGTGACCATGGACAAGTCATATAATCTGTAATTGCTCCAAGCAATTCTGAGAGTATAAATCACAGAATATGCAACATGTATTGGTAGAGGGAGTTTCCCACGCCATTGAAATCATAGACCTGGTATATAATGTATATCCATTCCTATGTATCTTATGCATGGGGGGCAATCAAGGCTTTCTGCAGTCTGATTCCTACCTGCTTGTGTGGTACTATTCAATTTAATTAATTTTACTTCAATTCAACATAGTTATTAATTGCCTACTTTAGGCAGAATATTGTACTGGGTATTGAGGAAGATAAGACTCTATTTTTGTCTTCCAGAATAGAAGGAGGATATAATACTTAAACAACAATAATTGTGCTACATAATAATAATATATGGAAAGCTTCATGGAAGGAGTGGCATTTGAGTTGGGATTGAATGGCTGGAGAGGCAAAGTGGCTAAAAAAATCATTCAAAGTTTGGGAAGAGTGTGGACATTGGTAGGAAGGTGAAAAGGTACAAAGAATGCCATTTGGCTGGGATATAGAACACATGAGAAGAAGATCATGAAAGATCTTGAATGAAAGGCCAGGACACTTTCATGTTGTTTGATAAGCAGTAGGAAACCACTGAAGAGTTTTAAGCAAGAGTGACATGAAAAGATGTAAACTAAATTACAGTAAAAGTGAACTATTTGCTATTCCCTGAACATGCCCTGACCTTTCTTGCCTGTGAATCTTTTTTCATGATATGCCTTTACTCTTGCTGAATATCCTTCTTCTCCTCTGACACTCCTTTCCATAACTACCTATCAGAATCCTGCCCATCCTATGAGACACAGCTCAAGTTCCTTCATGAATTAATCAAATCTAATTTGGTAAAGGTTCATGAAGCCTCTCTGCTGAGCAAGGAACATTGTGCTACACACTAGGACCACACAAACAAATCTAAATGGTCCTTAACTCCAAGGACCTCACATTTCTGTTGGATGGACTTAACAAGTCTACAGAAAAATAAATATAAGATAATTTGAAGAGGGAGAAAGAATTCACAGTGCTGTATCAGTTGTGTCACCTGGTTGCCCTGACTTCCATACATTGATTCTAATTCCATGTTCTCAAACAGCTACGTCTACTTACTCTTCCAATTGAGAATCTTTTAAATATTTGAAGGAGCCTTTCATGACCCCCTAAGTTTTTTTCCAAGCTGTAAACATTATTTGATGACAAAAAAATTTACATTTTTCCAACTTCTCCCAACACTGGTTACCCTTCTCTTGATAGACTCCAAGTTGAATATTGCCCTTTTAATCTGTGGGACCTTTAACTCAACACAGTACTCCAGATGTGGATCATCTCAGTCAAATATGCTTTCACTTTGGTATAGTAGAGCATGAATTGACTTTTGATTCATAGGATCTGAGTTTGAATCCTGGTTCTACTTACTGACAGAGTTAGATAGGACACCACCCCTCTTTGAGCTTCAGTTTCCTCCTTTGTAAAATAAGGAAGTTAGACTAGATGGTCTCTGATATCTCTTCCAGCTCTAAATCCTATCATCACTTGAGGATCTATCATTCTTTTTAGATGTTCTGTGCTTCTTTAGCACCCATCATGTACACTGTCTTGCTGTCTTATCTTCTTTATTCAATTGTGAACCCCTAAAGGGCAAGTATGTCCCTAATTCATCTTTGTGCCTAGTACAATGCTTCTACTTACTAATTTTGCATACTAGGATGGAAGTTGGTAGCTAGTTAGAGAGAAATTGGTTCATGCATTTGGGAAGATATGATTAGAAACAGTTCTGAAAAAAATACAACCTGAAGGTTTCTCTAAGTCAAATAAAGAGAGTCCTAGAATCATTGAGCCTTAGAATTGGAAAGGATATCAAATGCCAGTTAGTCCAATGCATATTCTGTTGAATAGTACAATAAGACAAGTGGTCATTACGACTCTGTTGCAATAGAAATAATTGTCTGCTGTAACATGTCATTTATATCTAGTTTTCCTAAAGAAGAAAACCAGTAATACTATGAAATACACATGAGTCTCACCTTGGTCAAAGGAAAGAGCATTGGCCCTGGAGTTAGAGGACCTGGGCTCAAATCCTGCCTCTGATACTTACTACCTGTTTTGGCCAAACCTTAGGAGGAGAAGGGAAAAAGAAAAATGAGGAACTTAAAAGTACTAGCAAATCTCACTCTACTTTCTTTTAGTACTTAAATCAGTTTTGCTACAAACATCTTTATTATATGCATGAAATACATAGATACTATTGCATTCCTCATTCTTTAAATCCTTGCTCCCCAAGACTGGTATGGGGCAAACACCTTATCTGACTGAGATAGCTATTGGTAGGGGAGAAGTAGGTGGTATAATGGATAGAATACTGGGCTTAGAATCACAAAGACTCATCTTTTTTGAGTTCAAATCTGGTCTCAGACACTTAGTAGCTGTGTGCCCCTATGCAAGTCTCAGACCCTGCTTGCCTCAGTTCCTCATCTGTAAAATGAGCTGGAGCTGGAGAAGGAAATGGCAAAGCACTCCAGTATCTTTGCCAAGAACCCCCCTCCCCAAGTGGGGTCTTGAAGGTTTAAACATTACTGAAACAACTGAACAACTAAAAGGGACTGGAAAGAGGGCAAGGAATTAGCTAATAGGGCTTTTCTGCTAACTCGGCTAGTGGTCACGCACTTGGGAGCCGGAGAGGATCACGTTGCTAAACGAGTCAGTGAAACTGACACAGGCGCCTACAGCAAAGAAAGGGAGAAAGACTGGAGAAGGAGGGAGAGAGAGACAGAGAGAGAGAGAGAGAGAGAGAGAGAGAGAGAGAGAGAGAGAGAGAGAGAGAGAGAGAGAGAGAGAGAGAGAGAGAGAGAGAGAGAGAGAGAGACAGAGAGAGAGAGAGAGACAGAGAGAGAGAGAGACAGAGAGAGAGAGAGAGAGACAGAGAGAGAGAGAGAGAGACCTGGAAAGTGAGCTACTGCTGTCATCAGAGCTCAGCACAAGCAGAAACTCTGATACCCAGGAGCAACAGCAGCTGCTGCAGCAGTGAACAGTGAACAGTTGCCTCCGCCCCATCCCCAAGCTTAAATCCCACCAGCGCACTCTCACAGTCCTGGTCTTGCTGGCTCTTGTTGTGCTGCTGTGCCACAGGATGGAAGATTCCCAGGAAACATCGCCTTCTTCCAACAACTCTTCGGAGGAGCTCAGCTCTGCCCTGCATCTGTCGAAGGGAATGTCTATCTTCCTCGACGTAAGTACAGATTGAAGGAGTTCCGATCCAAGCAGTAGTACCCCAATCCCCTGTCACCAAGCCCCGCAAGTCTTTCCCCTTTTTCCCTTCCTGAAGCCTCTTACTTTTGGTGCTTTGGACTCTTCGGGGTGGGGTGCCCAGCGCCTGCTTTGCCCTGGTGAGATTTATAATTGAAAGGGACCCCAGAGGTCATCTGCATGGCGTTTTTTGTTTGTTTGTTGGTTCGTTGGTTTGCAGGGATAGAGAGTTGTCATAGCCATGTCCTCCAAAGGGAAACCCGCAAAGGGAAATACGACACGCAGAAAGTCTTTAAAAACCAACTTTAATAAGGAGCTGTCCAAACCTCCCAGCTCTGAACTACTGCATCCCTTAAAGAAGCTCCGGGGTAAACATTTCCAGGTGCCTAGGCTCTCTCACGAGGACCATGTGTGAATTACAGCAACGCCCGATCTAGAGATCTAGTGAGTCGTGAAGTTTGAAAGGGATTTCCAAGGAGGATTTCTTACAGGCAGACTTGAGTAAACATATTCTTAACATCCCACGGCCCCTCAACAGCAAATCTCATTGATGCTTGTGGGTCAGGGGGAACAAAAGGAAATTCTACCGAATAAAAAAAAAATCTGCCTCCCCTCACTACTTCCCTCTCCCCTCAGAGAGCAATTACTCTGAAAGAGTTCAGTTATTGCGGAATCTTAAGGAGGCATCCTGCTAATTCAGTGTGACAAGTGTTGTTTGTACTAGGCTTTCTTTATATGCGGTGTTTATTGTCATGTCTTTTCACTTCTCTTTCTTTCTGTTGTTCTTGCTATGATTTCTTTCATGGAGTCTCTTTGTATTCCACCTTCTGTTTTCCCCCACTTCTCCAGACTTCATGTCAATTCTCCTTCCCTCAGCTCTCTATATTGTTGTTTTCATGCCTTCTGCAACATGGCTTTTCCTTTCTCCCAGAATTTCCTCTTTTCTATTTTTACTTTCTTTTCTTTTCTTTCCCACCCTTTGCTTCTCTTTCTTGCTGTTTCATGCTTTTATTTCTGGTATGTTTTCTTACTTGGGCCTTTCTTTGTTTGGCAGTATCTCTTGCATCTTGCCACTTCTTTTCTGTATAATTCTCTTTATATTAGCTTGTTCTTTGCTCTCTCTTGTCTTCCCACCTTTGGTGATCTTTCTTTTCTTTTCCTCCTGTTTTCTCCTTACTATCCGCTTTTTTCTCCCACTTTCCATCTGCATGGACCAACCTGGGCTACTTCTCATTGGTCCTCAGTTGTCATTTGGGCTTTTGATCCCCCACTTCTCCATCCCTTTTCCAATGAAGGGTGCCATTGTCCACTTAAAACTGCAAAGCGTTTGAATGGTCAGCCCTAGTGTTACTTCACAATTAGCTCTTCTTTTTCAATGTAATAAATGTTTATTGAATTGAATTAAACTGATAGAAGAAAGTGGGTAAAGAGAGTAAAGACAGCTATGACATAACAATATTTTCAGTGCTTTTTTTTTAATACAGGACAGTAGAAGACAAAGTAGGAGTAATATAAGTATTTAACAGAGATCTATTGAAAGGTGGCTTATTGCAGGATTGTAGGTTCTTTTGCTCAAGGATGGGAATGAAGTGACATGAGTTTTCAATGCAATGATGACTCAAGGGAATCAATTTTTCCATTTTTTTAAAAACAAATCAAGTTATTTATTCATTTTTCTAATAAGAGACAGCTATAGCACTGATCAGGACTTATCTTGGCAAAATTATGAAGAAGGTACAGTTTGTCTTTAGGGTTTACCAGTCTTCCTTTTAATATCATTCTTTTCTCAATACTCAGGTAGGAACCTCCATTATGGGAATGCACTAGGGTGGGAATCACCCTATTTTCTATGTCTTTTACCTCTCCTTTTAATTTAATTTAATTTTTTGTTAACTTAAGAATAGTGCACAGATTTTTTGCTCCCACCAAAACTTATCTATCTTACCTTCTCAAGCCTCTCAGGCTTCTATGCTCTGCTAGGTGAATGAGTTAATCAGATAAACAAATACATGATAATATGCCAGCAATTATATTATCCTTTATAAGTTTTAATGCCTTCCTGAGAGGCCTTACCTGAGGAATTTGTCTAAGGAAAAGAGTGAGGTGCAATAGAGTTTCAGGCACTGTGACAAGTTTGTGGAAGAGATGTTTTATGTTGGTAGGTATTTCAATGCCTTTTAAATTACATCAAATAGGGTTTTGTTCATTCAGCCTCTTTGTAGAGCTAATAACATCCATGATTCAAAAACATAAGAAAGGACCTTCATTCATTCTGACCTCACCTAAGAAATTAAGACTTTCAGAGTGACTTACTTCTAAGCAACAAGTAAACCCTAGTGATGGAACAGAAATGGAACTAATTGAAATCACTGGAAAATCATTCTTTTTCACAGACACCAATCTTGGCTAAAGTGTTTAAAAATGATTGCTTCTTCAAAAAAAAGGAAATTAAAATATTTTTCATTTCTCATGTGATTAAATTTTCCAAATGTACTGAGGTGCTAAACAGAGTGTATGTGAGTACGTGTGTGGGGTGTGTGTGGTGTGTGTGTGTGTGTGTGTGTGTGTAAGAAAGACAGAGAGAGAGAGAGAGATGAGAGAGATTGAGAGAGAGAACTAAGGGCTGGGAGACCTGAGTCTCAGCTCTGGCTTTATCACTAATTCATTAAGAATAAAGTCATATGTTAATAGGCTAAGAATCGCACCCATCCAGTCCAGTTCAAACTACAGACCTAATTAATCTAACATTATTTTTGTTAAAAAAAAATTCCACCCAAATATAATGTATTGACATTCATTGTTCACCAGCAAAGTACAAGCCTCTGTACAACATGTTCAATGATTTGCTTTCCATAAAAGGCTTTGCCTGCCCTTTAAATGCATTCTTTGTGATTTTGGTGAGAAGTGTAACACACTGGTGGAATGAGAGACAGGAATATGATCATTTTGCTATGGAGAGTTTTGTTAAATTATTATTTCTTGATCATAAAAAGCATATTATGAAATGTTAGTTTTATGAATCCTATTTCACTATATCCTTTTCTGTTTTGTTTTAGTCTTTTTCTCTTTTCTGGGGGGGTCTGGAAATGTGATTTCATCAGTATTAAAAATTCCTGGTGAGGAAGTTCTTTCCACTAATACAAATTAGCAATTGTTCTGCAATTTATAGTCTTAGAAACACGGTACACTGAGAGATTAAGTGTATCAGGCAGCCTATATGTGTCAGGAAAAGAGCCTGAACCTAGATTTTCCTGACTCTCAGGTCTGCTCTATCTACCACTACTTCTCTGTGGAGTGTATATATGTAGTATGATTTACTCATTTCTAAATGGAGTGGGAATAAAATATATCTCAGGACTCTATATACAAAGCCTATTTAATTTTTAAATTATTTAAATTTTATTGTTTGCCATTCATCCAAGTTGAAATAAATATATCCCTTTGGCTTTATATTAATTGGTTGCAAAAATTATTGCAATGACATAAATAGACAATTGTTATTGTCTCTCTCACTGTGAGTTCCATTTATAACAAGGAGACAGATATTGAGGCAGTTTCTCTTTCAGGGTAGAGCTGTTTGCCCTATCAACAATTCAACAAAAAGTAGTGTGTGATCATATGAAGTAAAATGAAACAGGCAAAAATACTAGTCAGTCAAATATACAAGGGTTCTACACATGTCATTTTATAAATTAGGTTCAGTTTTCTAAGGTGTACATAATTAATAGGCATTAAATCAACCAATTACAGAAGCTGACTTAAACAATTAAATCTTGATGATTTTCTCCCTGATAAATCTTAAGAATCAAGCCCTCATTGTCAAGAAATACTTTTCAATATTTAGTAATGGCTTTTAAATCAGTCCTCAAACCTGGGCAGCATTCTAGAGGCGATATTATTAAATATGTATGGAAAAGATGAACAATCACAGTAAGGGAATATAAACTGGGTCCAAATCTTTGGTTTTCTTGAAAGGGAGGGAAAATGGCCTTGCTTTATTATAGAGAGAGAAAGACAACAACTTAGCCATTGCCTCTTAGCTTCCATAGCAGCATTCTATGTAGACATATCAGACTATGTGACTGGTGATCTTGCAATAGAGATTCCTTTTGAATCATTACCTTAATAGTGTTATTATGAGGAAGAAAACAATAATACATGTAGGCCCATCTAGCTTTGCCACTTCAATTTCCAAATGAGTTGCCACATAAAGGCCATCATGTCTGCCATATTCCTTTTTCTTTTAATATATACATTTTTGCGGCTTCTTAACAGAGAATAGAATATAGCCTAAAGGAACATCTCCTTCACCTTAACTTTCCTCTCTGAGCTCCACTCTTCATCTCACAGAAGCCTTCTCATCCTGGATGTTCTGTGGTGATCACAAGGGTAGAGGTCTTTCTCTTAGTCATTGCCAGCAAGATTCTTGCCACAGTACACCTTAAAGCTGATCCTTCACCTGGAAAAGAGTCATCTATCTGAGAGCCCATGTGGCTTCAGAAAGGGATGAGGAACAGTTAATATAGTGTTTGCTGCCCAGCAACTCAAGGAGAAATACCAGGAGCAGAACAGAGGTCTGTATGGTTAATCAATCTGACCAAGGCCTTTGATACTGTCAGTTGTGAGGGTTTGTGGAAGATCATGGCAAAATTTGGTTGCCTGGAGAAGTTCACCAGTATTTGAACCATTGCCCAGGTTCTGGATGGTCAATGATGCTCACACTTTCCCTTTCACCAATGGGAGTGAACAGTGCTCTGTGGTTGCTCCAATCTTTTCAGCATGATATTTTCAGTGATGCTGTTGGATGCCTTCAACAAGGACAAAAATGGCAACAGTTAGCTACTGCACTGATGGCAAATTGTCTAACTTGAAAAGGCTACAAGCCAAGACTAAAGTGAAAGGAGAATTAGTGCATTATTTTTTGTTCACAGATCATTGTACATTCAATGCAGCCTCTGAAGCTAAGATGCAGCAAAGCATGGATTGATTCTCTGCTGCTTGTGCTAATTTTGGCCTAACAATTAACACCAAGAAAACACAGGTTCTCCACCAGTCAGCATCACACCATCCATATGTGGAAACATTTGTTATAGCAAATGGAGAACTGTACTTTGACCCCAACATAGTGATGTCATTTTGGTCCTCTCTGAGAGCAAAGGACAACCACCACCCAACTCCAGACCCTCATTCTCTGATTCATGATCCCTATGATTATCTGGCCTCTTTTCTCTGTATTCCTCATGCAATCAAAGCTTCCAAGATATCTATTCTAGGCTCTTTCTTCTAGGCAGTTTTTCCTAGGCAACATTAAGACACTTTCTACTAATCCCAAGCCATTAATTATTGTAATCTGTAGTGGTGGAGGGAATGACCACCCCAAATAAAATCATAGATCCAAGGGCCTTTTTCCTGTCCTTGACCATCCAGTACTTTGACATAGTGAATTGCCCAATCCTTCCTAATACCTTTTCCTCCCTCCTTTTTTCCTACCATTGTATACTTCTCCAATTTCTCTGACTACTCATTGGGCTCTTTTGGTGGCTCTTCATGGTACACTGGAAAAGTACTAGCTCTGTATTCAGAGGATCTAGGTTCAAATGCCACTTCTGATAAATGTTTCCTAGGTCTCAGTTTCCTTATCTATAAAAATGAGGAGATTGGACTATATGGCCTCTGAGGTCTTTTGGCTCTAGATCTGTAATGCTGTGATATGTCCCTTAAACTTAGATGGTATTTCATGATTCTGACTTCTCTCTTACATTTTTTTCTCATAGCAAAATAGACCTTAAAGCTGAAAGGGACCTTAGTGACTATTTGGTCCAAACCTCTCATTTTCCCAATAAGGAAACTGAGGACAGGAGAGGTTAGTTACTTTCTCATATTCACATAGCTGGAACATAACTTAGATGGCATTTAAATTCAGATTGATTAGACCAATGGTCTCCAAAGTGGGTACCCTGTGACCCCACAAAGACTTGGCATGATCCCAGGGGACACATGACCAACTAACTGGAGAATGAGTTGCATCTCACACTCCCCATGATAGTGAATCCCACATTTTGTTTTTATCATAGCCACACTATCCCCTTCACCCCTTATCATCTAATACTTCTCCATTTTGTCCATTGGCCTCCTGTGTGTTCTCAGATTGAGAGTGAGGTTCTCAGGTGAGAACCTTATGCTCCAAATGTCGACCCCTCTTGTTATAACATAACTCTAACCCAAATGCTCACACTTACAACTGCATGAGTACCATTGGGATGATTCCCTCCATCCTCAACCACCAGCATACCCATACCTTACACTTCAAATAGTCTTGTGGCTTGTAATAGATGCCTTTCAGTGTCCTCTGTGCTTAGGGAGGCTGGCCATCAGTAAGAACACTACTCTCTGCCTTTCATTTTTAATGAGTTTCACAAGATAGGAAAGCATGGTTGAGTTGTAATCTGCATCACAGATCTCATTACATGATCTTTCCTCTCAAATCTACCCATCTTCTGATCCTCTATTTCTGTTGAAGACACCACCACCCTTCCAATCACCAAGATTTGCAACTTTGGCATCATTCTCAGTTCCTCACTCTCACTTATACTCCTTCCCCATCAATTTATGACCAGTTGTCAAATCTTGTCATTTTTACCTCTGCAAAATCTCTCTTATCCACTTCACTATACTTATATAGTCTTACTCTACCTCAGGACTTCATCACCTCTCATCTAAACTACTATAATAGCCTCCTATTTGGTCTCCCTAATTCGAATTTCTCCTCAACTTCAACCAATTCACCAAACAGCTGCTAAAGTGATTTTGCTTAAGTTCAGATATGATCATATTATTCCCTATTTCATAGTATATAGTAGGTACTTAATGAATGTTTATTCCCTTGTCTTCCTTTTTGAAGGCCCTGAGGTTCTTTCAAAAAAGAGTCCTGAATTTGAAGTCAGAGAATAAATGTTTAAATACTTACTCTGTCACTTGTTACCTTTGTGACATCGGGCAAATAATTTAACCACCCTGCCTTGGATTGCTCAATTTGGACTAGATAACTTTTAAGCACCCCCCCATTTCTAAATATATGATCTTACGAATTCTTTCTTCATCCCTTCTTCCTCTTTAGTTGCCACCTCTCCCAGGAATCTCTCTTCATTACTCCTCAACCCCTGTACCCTAACCTCTGCTAAGTTAAAGTGATCTCTTACTCTTCAACTTTCTCATGGATCTTTTCCTAGACTTTATCATACCCTTCCCTCTTGTATCATAGTTATTTGTGTGTCTTTATATCTCCCTTCCCACTTAAGCTGTAAAGTCTTTGAAAGCAGAGTCTGTCTTGTATCTAAATTTGTACGCTTAGCTTCTTATACAATGCCTTGAACCTATTTGATTTTTAGTGCATATTTGTTGAATTTAATATTTTGAAATATTGGTTAATTTCAGGGTAGCAAGTCAGAGGCAGAGCTAAGCATCAGTCTGGCTACTAAAAGATAGTGTTTCTAAATAAAACCATTGGTGCTTAAAAGTCGACCCCCCAAAGATTTTTATGAAAATAATTTTCAAATATTGTTTCCACATGATTGAAAGTCATCTTACGTAAAAATAGGGATTTATCTTATATGCACAGTAGAAATGCAGCATTAACTGAATAAACATATATTGGGTCATCAGGGAATTTTCCTTGAAGAGTATGTTTTAAATTAGGTACTAGGGGGAGCAGCAGAATGATGCAAAGAACTAAAGATGTCATCTGACATATCCATAGGCCTCTTTCCTGCCTTTTTTTTTGTCTCTGATGCCAGGTGAGAAGCCTTTCTCTAAATTTAGAATTAGTGGGGGTTTCAAAATAGCAGACTGAAATATACTTTAACTTATGGTTGAGTACATCCTTTATCATGTCACCTATAAAAGTGGTAATTCTATTATGTCCTTTTCTTTCTAGATACTGAGAAGAGCAGACAAAAACGGTAAGACCAAATGGCTTCAGTTCCTTCTTTTTCTATCTCCTCTTTTGTCGATCATGTCATAAAGGGCACTACCCAAGTGGAAAACAGAACCTAGCCCACTTGCAACATCAATCATTGAACCAGTATAGTTAGATCTAAGGATTCATGTTAAAGTAGAAGAGGTCTTACATTTTACTTCTGGAGAGACATGCTCCCTGGAGCCTGTGGTCCATGAGGGCCATTGACACTGGCATTTTTTTTCTATTGTACCTTAAATATATTTGTAAAAATGTAGAAAAGATCTGGACTAGGATTGGAAGATGGGAGTTTGAATCCATAGTAATTACTGCACATACGACCTTAGGCAAGTCTGTTCATAAATAACTGATGTTTCCATAACACTTTAAAGCTTGAAAAGTAATTTCCATGCACCGGAAGGCTATGGATATGAGTATTCTATTTTTTCAGATGAGGAAACTGAAGCTCAGAGAACTGAAGTGACTTGCCCATGATCACATAACAACTGTGTGAGGCAGGATTTGAAACTCATGTCTTCCTTACTCTAAATCCAACAAATTTGTTTACTATATCATGCTTTGATTCTCAGTTTCTTCACACATAATGTGCGGGTAATAATAGCTTTTCTAGCCATGTTGCATGGGCTTTGGTGGATAATTGCCTTTAAAACTGTAAAACACTATATACTTGGAAGGTGCTATTATTGTTGGATAAGCACAGAGACACTTATCCAAGGGCTGCCACTGAATGCATGGGAGAGTACCTAGAAAAGTGCATGACTACTTCCTTTATCCACAACAGTGAGAAGACAAACCCTATAGGGAATAATCATGTCTGATAGGCAAATGTAGATGGTGTTTGATTTTCCATTTCAATTATTGTCAAAGACCAAGGCACTGTAATAAATGCATTTTTATTATTTTAATGAGCCAAAAAAAATTGTATTTCAAAAATCACCCTTCAACACTATAATTTGGGCTACCAAATTATGGCTTACTATTAGTGTAATACTGGGGCCATGATAGGACATCTTAAAGTGATTTTTTGGCAGACGGCAGGTGTATTGAACTCCTTCCCTCTCACAGAATCTTATATTCTGCCTGTGCATAGAAATTACTGTCAGACTGCAGTTCTGATATGTTAAAGACATGTACTTTGTTAATCCTTAAACAGTTTTATGAGTAAGGTACTGGTTGACCATTACACATCTCTCCACAATTGGCAGAAATCACTCATAGAGGCAACAGACTGATAATATTTGGTAACTGAACTATATTTTCCCAATAGAATCTTTTCTCAAACTGAGTTGTAGAAACTGGTGCTATTGAATCAGGGTACATTTTTTAAGCAAAATTAGTGGGTTCAATTTTACTGTCAGGTGAAATGAATTGTTAAATGATTTCCTTATCCCTATCCTTCTATATGGTATTGATTGACACCAATTAGTCTTGCCTGATTGTCCACCCTCCAGTAAGCCCAAGGCAAAAAGTGGTTTAGGGAATCTCACTTGATCTGTGCTCTTCTTCCTCCTCACAATGTCTCTCCTGTTATGTCATATTCTCATGTGGTCCCTTGTGGCTTCCCACTATTTTTTAAGATTCCCTATCAATTTTTTGATGTTTTTCTTAAGATTTCATGTCCAGAAATTATCACAGTCCTCCACAAGTGATTTCACTAGAGCAGGTCAAAGGACTTCCATTTCCCTTATTTTAAGCACTTTTAGGCCAAATCTGTGATTTCACTGGTATTGGGAATTCCTAGTAAAGAAACACCCTTAACTGATACAGATCAAATGATTCTATAATTTATAGCCCAAGAGAGTGGTCTGGGCTATTGTGTCTTGCCCAATCAGTATGAGTCAGAAGTGGAAACCAAAACTAGGTTTTCTGAGATTGGCTTTCTAAACTGTGGGCCACATTATGTTGCCCCTGGACACACTAGATACTGTGCCTGTCAGTGCAGCCCAAGACATGGACTTTTTTTTTAAACTTTTTTTTTAAGGCAATTGGGGTTAAGTGACTTGCCCAGGGTCACACAGCTAGTAAGAATCAAGTGTTTGGTCTGAGGCCAGATTTAAACTCAGGCCCTCCTGACTTCAGGGCTAGTGCTCTATCCACTGTGCCACCTAGCTGCCCCTAAGACATGGACTTTTTAAGAAAAATTTTGACCATGTTGTGATTTCAACAGTGTGGGAAATTCTCCAATGTGAAACATCCTCTCTCATGACAGATAAGCACCATCTCTGCAACTTTATTTTCTTAGAGTGCCCAGGGTCACTGAGAGGATAAGTGACTTTCTAGGTTCATACCACCAATATGGGTCAAAGGTGGGATTTAAACCCAGGTCTTCCTGATACCATGACCAGCTTTCCATCCACTATATCATATTGCTACTTTTATAAAAATGGTAAATAGCAAAGGATGAAGCACAGATATCTGAGTCTCTGTGATGGGGGCTTTTTCCCAAATTAATCTCTCAGTTGGTGACTACTTCATGCATCTTGTCACTCAACAAATCCAGGTCAACCTAAACTTGACTATCAGGCCCATACCTTTCTATGCTACCCACAAGGATAGTGCAGCATGAGAGATATTTTCAAAAACTTTTGAAATTTGATGAACTAATTTTATGAAAGAGTTAATAATTGATAATTCCAATAATGTTATCCTACACAAAGTCAATTTGTTTGTTTGTTTGTTTAAAGAGTAGATAGTACCTTAACTGAATTCAATTCAATACACATTTTTAACATTAATTAAGTACTGTGATAGGGAGCCAATGATAAATAAGACCCAGCTATTTTCCAGGAACTAATACTGTATGTAAAGATGAGCAAAAATGTTATATGCACAATAGGTACATAACACAAAGTAGGGCAAAAAAGAGATCCAAATGTGCTCTAGAAAATTTTGAGTAGGATCAGAACATGTTCAGATGAGGGGATTTGGGAAGGATCCTTGAAGAGATGGCATGTTTAGTCTGACGTAAGTTTAATAGATGTTGAATATTGGTAAACAGTCCAGTTTAGTTGGAAAGTATGAAGAAAAAGTGAAATTGGGCTGAGAATGTAGATTAGAGCTTTAGAAGACAGACTGAAGAGCTTATCTTTTATCCCAAAAGCAGTTGGGAGTCACAGAAGGTTTTTGCAAAGGGGTGATCAAAACCTATAAACTGTGAAGATTACTTTGTCAGGATTGTCAAGAGACGCATTGAAAAAGGGGAAACCCACAAGCAAAACCAGTTACTAGGTTATTACAATAGTTGAGGAAAATGTGATATGGGCTTGAACTCAGGTAGTCTTAGCATGAATGAAAAAAGAAGGGATGAATATGATAGGTATTTGGAGGTAGAATGGACAAGAATTGGCAGCTGATTGGATGTGCTAGCTGAAGGAGAGGGAGGGCTCAAAGAATATTTTAAAGTTTTGAAGTTGGATGACTAGTAGGATGGCAATGCTCTCACCAAAAATAGGGAAGTTGAGAGGAAAGAGGGAACAAGATGAGCTCATTCTTGGATATATTATGCTTGAGATAGGCAGTTGATGATGCATTGAATAGAGCTCTGGGCCTGAAGTCAGGAAAACTCATATTCCTGAGTTCAAATCTGGCCTCAGACACTTACTAGCTATAAGACCCTGGGTAAGTCATTTAACCTGTTTGCCTCAGTTTCATCCTTTGTAAAATAAGCTGAGGAAGGAAATGGCAAATTACTCCAGTGTCTTTGCCAAGAAAACCTGAAATGGTGCCATGAAGAGCTAGACATGACTGAAACAACTGAACAACAACAGCAAAATGTTTGAGAGGCCCAAGAGATAACCAAGAGATGTACAGTGGGCAGCAGTGATGTGGGATTCAAATACAGTGCATAGATTTACTGGATATTTAGGTTTGGTAATTATTATTAATAGTAAAAGAAAAGAGAAATACATACCTATATATATATTCATATATACATATATTCATATATATGCATACATATATTCATATATATATATTATAATGTATATATGCTAACATCATGAATTGGCAAAGAGAATGAAAATTTAAGTATACAAAAGGCCTGAACTTGTTATGTAGGGGATGCAAATAGGAAAAGTAGGGAAAGATAGAAGATGAAAGTTGAAGTGAGGGAAAGGGAGAAGTTAAAGGGAAGGGAGGGAAGGAGAATATGAATTATGAAAAAGAAAATAGGGAGGTAGGTGATCAAGGATGCAAGTAGATGGCATTAATTTGCTATAGAGGTAGACTATTTTATCCTCTGGCACTGGAGCAAAAGAAGAGAGAAGATTTTGAAGAAAAAGAGGAGGAGAAATGACAGAACTCATGGTCACTGACCTGTTCTCAGTAAAATAGGTTGTGAAATCATCTGCTGAGAGAAAGCACAGTAGGGTGACGTTGTTGCTGTTGCTTGTTTTTCCTTTATTCTTGAAGAGATGGAATTTGTGAAAAGGAGGAGAAGGTTGAAAACAGCCCTTATAGGGATGTTAAATGGAGACATGAATGTGTGATGGGCCCAATCTTTATTCCTCAAGTAATGTTTGGTGTCTCAGGATATGATATGATTTGAGAAGGTATATGGGGGACATAGCTCGCTGCTAAACTCATATTCCAAAGAGGCCAAAGTTAGAAAGAAGGATTGCACATAGACCAAAATATTTATAGCAAAAACATTTTTCTGAAAACAGGAAAACTGGAAGCAAAGTGGGTGCCCATCAATTGGGAATGGATGAATAAATTGTGTTATGAAATGATGGATATAGAGTTCCAAGAGGCATGGAAAAATACATAAACTGATGCAATGAAGTAAACTGCTATAGGAAAACAGTATACATAATAATTACAACAGTTAAACAGGAAGAACAATAAAGCTAAATTGAACATTGTGTAATTATAAAGGCCAGCACACAAATGAGAAAACCTTTTGTTGAAGAGATGCAGGTGTGAAATGTTGTATATACTGTCAACATATAATGTCTGACATTGGTTTATTTAGCTAAATTGTCCCTTTTATGTAAGTATTTATTTTATTTCCTTTTGTGTATTTTTATGAAGGAAAGTTCATAGGATTCACTGGGTAGGGATGGGGGAAAAGCATTATGTAAAAGGTGATATAAAAACAAAAAGTATCAATATAACTTTTAAAAAATGAATGATGGGGATAAACTATGGTTAAACATTAGAAAAGCATGAAAAGGACAAGGGTGAAGGTTAAGGTCACTGATCACAGAGTCAAGATTATAATGTAACAGTGAGGTCAGAACAAGTGTGCTGAGTTAAGAGATGGAAGAGGTCATGGCGATGAATGAATCTCTACCGATTGTATCAGTGGAAGGTTAGAGGGTATGTTTTATTCATAATAGCCTTTTCAAGGGCCCTTGAATTATACTTCAGAGAATAACTACCTCATCTGCTTGACATGATGCAAGGATGGCCATGGTCCCATAGTTCTTCACCTCCTGTAAATGTCATTCTTATCATTCTTATTAAGTCAAGAAAGCCTGTAAAAGATAATTATGCAGCCAAGTCTCACCATTTCTGCCTCCACATCATTTTCTCTCCTCTCATACAATCCCCACTGTAGTTCAGGCCCTTGTTACCTCTTGCCTTGACTATTGCAATAGTCTTCTAATTCATCTTCCAGCCTCATTTCTCACGCTCCAGCACATCTTCCATTCAGCTGCCAAAGTGATTTTCCCAAAGAATAGGTCTGATGATGCTACTCTCCTACTCAATAAACTCCAGTGTCTCCTTATTATCTCTAGTAACAAATACAAGTCCCTCTCCGAAGGTGCTTCACAATCTGGCCCCTTCCTACTTCTGAAGCCTTCTTATACCTTCTTTTTCTCCACGTACTCTAGTACATGGAGATCTAGCCACACTAGCCTACTTGTTGCTTCTTGCACATGCCACTCCATTTGCTGACTCCATGCCTTCATACTGCCTGTATCCTCAGGTGGGAATGCTCTCCATTCTTACTTCTATCTCTTAGTTTCCTTGGTTTCTTTTAACTCTTGACTCAAATCCAACCTTCTGCCATCAGTCCTGTTCCCAGGTCCCTGAGCTACTACTGCCTTCCCTCTGAGATCAACTCCAATTTACACTGCAAATCTCTTGTATGTTCCTAGATTTGTACGTTTCCTTCCTCCCAACCCCTGTAGAATGTGAGCTCCTTGTGGGCAAGATCTATTTGTGTCTCTCCTTATATTCCTGACTCTCAGCATAGTATATGATATATTGTGAGAGTGTAATAAGCACTTTGATCCCAATACTTTCATTTAATTATAAGAATTTCTCATTTTTTCCACTTGTATAATCATACACTAAACATAAAAGAATAAATATAACACAGTGATTTGGCCAAAAATCTAATATACATTAAATGGGAAGAATGAAATTTTAATCATGATTATGATGAATGAACTCTTAGATTCCTTCTGTCTCTAAATTTATCATTCTATGATCCTTTTGGGGGGGGTTAGGCAATGGGATTAAGTGACTTGCCCAGGGTCACACAGCTAGTAAGTATTGTGTGTCTGAGGTCAGATTTGACCTCAGGTCCTCCTGAATCCAGGGTCAGTGCTTTATCCACTGTGCCACCTAGCTACCCCCTATTATTTTATGATTCTGATACACATTGGTGGTTTACAAAACTCACAACTCCTTACAAGGCAAGTAGTATAATTATCTTAGTGTTATACATGAGGAAACTCAAACTCAAAGATGTCACAAGACTTCCCTATTTTTCACACGTGGCAAGTTAATAATAGCTACAGCAATAATAATTATTTATATTAACATAATACCCTAAGGCTTTCAAAGTGGTTTATATACATTATGTCATTTGACCCTCATAATAACACTGTGAAATATTTACCACAGGTATTCTCTCAATTTTATAGATAAAGAAACTGAGACTCATCGATTTTAAGTGAATTATCTATGATCAATCTGCAAGAAATGAAATCAAGTTCCAACATTCTGATTCACTTTATCAATTCACTTTATCTTTGGTACTAGCCCTTTTATATCTCTACAACATTTTCTATAACCTATCTGTTCTCTGCACCCATCTCTATCACTTCTTTGTTTGTTCTTCCATTTTTCTCTGCTGCCTGCTTACTCTGTGAACAGAGAGTTGGAAGCCCTGGGGATAAAAAACAAAAACAAAACCATGGTCTGAGGTGGGAGTGGGGGTAGGAGAGGAACTGCCTTAATATAGAAAAATTAAGCATACTCAAATTTATTTGTTGAATTCATTTGGAAAATAGAAATAAATAATGTACAAATGTTCAGAAATGCCCACCTCTTAATCTAAAATAACAGGATCATTTTTTCTACTTCAAATATTTAAGGGCAGAGTATGTGGTCCTTAGAAACCTCATACCTTTTTATAATCTAGTACATATTCTGAAAGGGCAAGTTTGGGTTCTGTAAAACATAACACATACACACTTAAAATGGTTTCAGAATCTTTACCACATGCTGGCAATTGGAGACAAAAAGGATAAAATTTATTTCATATTTAAATGAGTGCATAGAAACATGAAAAAATAATCAAGTGTCATATCATGCATTCAAAGTTTTCTGTATTTACAAATAAATAGCTGTTACAAACATTTGATCATTTGACAACAGAATTTTAGTGCCTAAAATTCCTAATGGGTAGAATAATTAGTTGTAAGAAAAGAAAAGAAAAGAAAGGATATATGCAGTATGATATTCAGGTTGTCTAAATACAAAGTTGGCTTAAAAATTGTATGATATGGAGGAAAAATTACTGGAGAGATGAAAAACCATCATTAGTGATTAGCTACAGCAATGGTATTTTGATTATTTTCTTTTAAATTACAAGCTAGGGAAATATAAAAATGCATCTCAAATACATATAATTATTTGTTGATGACATTGAAACAGTGGACTTTTTTGGTTTTGATCTTTAAAATGATAGATGCATTCATAAAATTGCTGAAGGATTTATTATCACAAAAGGTCACAATAGGAGAGATAAATAATAACTAGAAAAGAAAAAATTGAATAGAAGAATTTTACATTGCTGATCTTCTTACCTCAGTTCTTATTTTTTAATGCTAAGATCCGTGGTCATCTATGGTCAACCAACTAGCAGATAATGTATAAATTGAACTGATTCTATGAGTGATGATAAAGATTTGTTTAAGTGATGGCCGCTATTCTTATTAAGTGCTCTTAATATGTCAAAAGGGATATTTAAAAAGAATTTTTTCTTTGAGAGAAAGAGTATTCAGGCATGACTTCTTTCTTCATCAGACACAAAAATCTCAAGCATTTCAGAAATATTATCAGACATGCAACTGAAGCTATTTCTGAGAAGTCTCATGACAGAATCAGCCCTTTCCACATAATGACTTCTCATCATGTGGAGACAGTGTTGTCATGAGTGATTAGACATCTGGGATAAAGATATATAGACACACAAATAACCCCCAAATACTTCCTTGACGGTTAACACACCGCAGAAGAGAAACACGTGTAGAGGGGAAGTTTTCCTTCAGGTAACCTAGACAATGTAGTAGCGCCTTTCCTAAAGCCCCGCAGCTTATTCCTACATACCTTAATTTTCCCAGTAACTCATCTTTACTGTTTAAATGCACCAAAAGTCAGCAAGTCAAATTAAATTTACCAAGATTAGTAACTGGCCTTCCTACTTAAATATCTCAAATAATGCCAGTGCTTTGATGCTATCCACCGCTTTAGTGCTGAATCAGCCAATGTCTTTCTGCTTAATGTCAATCGCTGGCCATGGTGCTAACCACTTCCCTGTAACACAGCCACTAGAGATCTGATTCAGATCTGCATTCCACAATGCAAAGATATCCCAAGGCAGCAATATGTATATTATCCTGTTTTAATCTAAAAGACTTAATTTTTCCAATTGAAATGTTTCATTCACGATCAGGAAATTATTTTGGCCATCTATGATAAAGTGATTGTATTTTATGAGTTACTTTAGCTTTTGAGTGTTTTGAGACCATTTTAATCATAAAAGAATACTCTTACATAAGTAAACTAATCGCATTTTTCAGAAATAATTTGCTAATCATGTACTAAAATTGTAGATAGGAAGGGGACAAAATAATTATTAAATATTTGTCTTAGAAGCAGGGAGATTTTTTAATAGATAGTTTAAGGCCCCTTCTAACATCTGTGACTCCATAATTAGCCGCTGCTCAGAAGTAAAATGATATAACTGTGTCTTGAAATTCTAACTAAGCCCACAACATTTTTATAAATCCTGGAATTAGATGAAAATTAATGAATTGAGCCCAGTTCAGCAATATACTTGGAAGAGATATATTTCACAATTCTTTACTCTTTCAAGTTAGGTCAACAAGCTATTTGTAAGAATTAAGAAAACTTAGGGACCAATAATTTATCACACAACAGAAATGAAGAATCAATTATAGCAACAAGAAATTGCTGTTGTATGGGGTGGGGAGGCAGAGAGATCTATAGACAATATAATATTTATTATGGGTTAGAGTTTTCTCTGAAACTTCCGTGTTGTGGGTAGTTAGTCATGTGTCAAAGTGGTTGATTGCACACTTCTATCAAAGCATTTAAGAGTCCCAGAGAATATGAAGGGGTCTGGCATATGTGATTTGATATGATTGGCCAATGTGCAAGAATGTGACGGTATGAGATGGTGAGAGAATGGATTTATTGGAAGCCAGAAAAGTGTGTGCAGGAGAGGTACTAGCTTAGACTGAAACATAGTTTGATAAAAGTGCCACTTCACATTTGCTCTCCTCCCCTTTTTTTCATTGCAGGTTGTATCTTAGCACAGGGTCTGCCACGTGTTAGATACTTAATAAATATTTTTGATTGATTAATTGATGGACATTTGCCTGGGTCAAGGGTGTGTCTGCTCTTATTAAGAAAGAGAGTGCACTATAATGCAGGTAAAGTGATGATGAACCTGTGAACATCCACCCCAGCACTATTTGAATGTTGCCAGTCGAGCCTGGTCTCTGCTCTTGTCCTTCCAGCAGGCTTTCCAAAAGTAGTAGATAAAACTAATATAAAACAGATATGTTCCATGAAATGAAATCATGACTTAAGAATCTTTTTGAAAAGTAATTTGTCACCAGTACAAAACAGGAAAGAAAAGAATAACCATAAACACAAATTCTGACAGTAAAACTGGCTCCCAAAAAGCCAAACAAAATATATTTCAGGGAAAAAAAAAGAAAACATTTCCTTTTTCCCCTTAATTTTTTTTCAAAATGCAAAAGTAGTTTTCACACCCCAAAAGTGTTGCTTTTCTGCCAAAAGTAGAAAGCTGTGAAATTTGTTAGCTTTACATAGATTCCCTAATCAACTTTAACAGAGATAAACAGGAAACTCATATCCAAATTGGTTTGCCAGTGCTCCATAAATGTGCTCATGAGCTAATGGTGTTGAAGTAATGGAACTGATATTGCTTGTGTAAAAAAATATGAGGGGAAAAGGAGCACTTTGAGTTATCTTACTGGTTTTTGTAAATACCTCTATCCCTTGTTTGGTTAAAAAATTCATCCCCTACCCATATCTGTGATATATAGTACATGATCTGCTTTTCTTCTAATTTTTTTATGGCTTGATCTTTAATACTCAGATTATAGATGCTTCTTGAATTTTGTTGTAGGATGTTAGTTTAAGCCTAGTTCTCCCAGACTGCTTTCTGATTTTCCCAGAATTTCGTATTAAATAGGGAGTTGTTTCCTAGGTCACATGTGACCACAAGGTTATAGAGTTCAGTTATATCTGATTTTTCCTTTGATTGTCTGTTCCATTTATATACTTTTGTGTTTTATAACTAGTGTCAGATGTTTTTGATGATTGCTAATATAGAGTTTGAGGTCTATAAAGGTTATAGACCTTCATTTCCTACATTTTTCATTATTTCTTTTGATATTCTATATCTTTTGTTCCCCCAAATGAATTTTGTTCTTTTTGTATCTAGCCTGGCAAAGTATCCTGCTCATAGTTTGGTTGGTGAATCATTAAATTTGTAAATTGACTTTGGTAGCATTGTCATTTTTGATATATTGATCCTGTATCATACATGTTAATCATTTTTGTAAGACTTTATCATTTAAAATCATCATTGAAACTATAGGTGAATTACACTGATGGCTTTTGATGAGTTCTGAATCTTCACTTGTGCCCTAAAATTGAAATAGTTGGTTGACTTGGAAGTTTTTTTTTTCAGCTTGGGTAAACAGGACATATAATCATCAATTATCATCAGATTTGTAAAAACAGAAGGAAGGAAAGGAGGAAGTATTAAGTTCCTAATATGTACTAGGTACTTTGTTAAGCACTTAGCAAATCTTATCTCATTTGATCCTTACAGCAACTCTGAGAGGTAGGTGCTATTATTATCCCAATTTTATAGTGAAGGAAGCTGAGGCAAACAGAGATTAAGTGATTTGCCCATGGTCAGACAGCTAGTAAGCATCTGAGATTGGATTTCAACTCAGATATTCCTGACTTGAGACCCAGCATGCTCCATGCACTGAATCATCTGGCTTCTGGATTGAAGCCCCCAAGGAAGATTGCCTCTCATAATAGCCCACTGGTAAACTGAAGGATCTGTGTTGGCACCATAAATATCCTGTAAGAAAGAGTAGATATTCCTCAGGAGTACCTGCTTAAAGAGAGACCCATGGTTCTCTCAGGGATAAGATACTTGGAAAGTCACAGGAAGGGATTAGCAGGAAAGCCTCCTCTTTCTCACTCCAAAGAAAAAAGAAATAGGAGAAGTCTACCACTCTTTGATAAATGGTTTCTTCCAGGTCAAGACTTTCTCAGTCCTTTGATATATATCATATTCATGCTTAGTCTTCCTTCAATTATGACTCTTCCCACCTTGAGCAACTCCTACTGTTTGGTCCTACAAAAGGAACTCCTTGGGCTAGAATACAAAAGGGCAGGGGATCATCATTAGAGGCCGTATAGTATAGTAGAAAAGGCAAGGACATTTTAATCACAAGCTATTGGTTTGAATCCTACTTCTTACATTTACTAGCTGTGTGATCACGGGTGATTCACCTTTCAGAGCCTCAGTTTCTTCATTTCTAAAATGGTGATGACTAATAATAATTAGCTTTTATACAGTATTTTAAGGTTTGCAAAGTATTTTGCATATGATGTGTTAGCTCATTTGATTCTCACAACCACTATCTGTCATAGGTGCTATTATTATTTTCATTTCCAGATTAGGATACTAAGGCTGAGAGAGGTTGCATGGCTCTCCTAGCATTACACAGCTAGTATGTCTGAGGCAGGATTCAAATTCAGGTCTTCCTAATTCCACATTCCAAATTCTACCCAAGGTGACAACTAACTATCTAAAAACTATGCTTATATTTCCTTCAGTCAGTAAGCCAGTTAATAAACATTTATTAATCACCTACCACATGTCAGACACTGTGCTAAGTGCTAGGGATACAAAGAAAGGCAAAAGACAATCCTTGCTCCCAATGAGTCCACAGCCTAATGTGAAAGAAAGTATACAAACAGCTATGTACAAAGATATACAAAATAAATTGGAGATAAGCCTCAGAGAAAAGACATTATAATTAAAGGGGGTCAGGAAAAGCTTTCTGAGCTTTTTAGCTGGGACTTTAAGGAAACCAGGATATAGAGATGATGAGAAAGAACAGTGAGGCATGAAGGGTAGCCAGAGAAAATATCCAGAGTCAGGAGATGAAGCATTTTGTGGAAGAAACAGCAAGGAAGCCAAAGTCATTGGAAATCAGAGTACATGAAGGAAGATAGAGTGTAAAGCGTAAAAAGATTGGAAAGATTCTCTCCCTTCTCCCATGGGTAGGGACAATGGTTACAAAAGGCTTTGGTTATCAAACAGATGATTTGTATTTGATCTTGGAAGTGATATGGAGCCAGTGGAATTTAACAGAGTGCAGGTGGGGGGATGCCGTGGTCAGACCTGCTTTTTAAGAAGATCGCTTTGGCACCTTCATGGAGGATAGACGGGAATGGGAGAAACATGCAGCAAGCAGACTAACCAGCAGGCTATTGCAATAATCCTTCCTTTCTTATGAAGTTGTGGAGAAAGGGCTTCATAAATCCTTACAAAAGTGTTATATACATGAATTCATTTGATGAAGCTTGGGCATATCTTGCATGCTTGTCTTCTCCAGGGTGAGTACAAGCTGGGAATATATTCTACATGCCCTCTACTTTTATATCTTTAAGCTACATCAGCACAAAGGGCAGCTATGTACCTCAGTGGATAGTGTACTGGATCTGGAGTTAGGAAGACTCCTCTAGCTGAGTTCAAATCTGGCCTCAGACACTTACTAGCTGTGTGACCCTGGGCAAGTCACCTAACCCTATTTGTTTCAGTTCTTCATCTGTATAATGAACTGGAGAAGGAAATGGCAAACCACTCCAGTACCTTTGCCAAGAAAACCCCAAATGGGGTCACTAAGAGTTGAACACAACTGAATGCAACTGAACAATGACAACAACACATGAGCACAAAAAAACTTAAGATTGGATAACAGAATTAGCAATGGCAATTCTATACCACTGTTAACCTTGAATTGAATATAGTATAGAAACTATATTTCACTACATATTCTCAAGTCATTTGATTAGAGTAAAAGTACAGCCTTAACTCAAAATGTTTCTCCTCCTAAGTTATTTCTTCACCAAGCTTGGCATATAAATATAAATATGCCCAAGCCAAATGAACCACTATAAATGCATAGCCTTGGAAATTCCTTAGCATCCCAACTTTCCTGTATTAGTAGGATAGCATGTCCTTCACCCCAATATTTCATCTGAACTTCCTCCCTTAATTTCTGTCTATCCACCCCCTATTGGAGCCAACATTGGGGCTTCTCATTTCCTATCTTAACTTCTCTTTCAATAACTCACTTTAGATATTTGATCATAGGCTACAAGTACAGCCATAGCAATCCTTCTAAAGGCAGCCTTATGATATTCCCCAACAATGATAAAGGACAAATTCAGTTTTTTGCCAATTTTAGTCAATGATGTTTACTGAAATAAGTGGTTTCTGGTGGGTTTTAATTTGCACTTGGTTAATATGAATATTTTATAGATAATCACATGTTGGCATTGTAATCTTGATAAACTACAGTATTTAAACATTCAAAATTATAAAATAACACATTAAAAGAAAGCCAGTTTTTTTGAAAGGATAATCCATTAAAATGCTTACTGAGAGGAGAACTATTACAAATTTAAACCTCCTACTGAGATTATTGCTCTAATGGCTTCCATTAGGGATTATTGCTCTAATATTTGTGATAATTCCAAATGAAAAAGAAATTAAACTGTGATATTTAAAGAGTCATTTGCAAGGACCATCATTTTTTATTATGCACAAAATATGCATTTCTCTGAAAAAATAATTATTTATGTAAACAAAACATTTAAATCTTTTCATGAGATACTGAAGCATATGCAAAGAAATTATATAAGTATAGGTCATTGGATTTTGCAGAGGATAGAACACTGGGCCTGAAGTCAGAAAGACCTTAGTTCAAATCTGGCCTCAGACACTTACTAGCTGTTGCAACCCTGGGAAAGTCATGAAACTCTGTCTGCTTCAGTTTCAACTGTAAAATGGGGATAATAATTGTACCAACTCACAGGGTTGTTATGAGGATTAAAAGAGATACTTGTAAAGTTTAGCACAGTGCTTAACACATAATGGCACTTAAGAAATACTTGTTCTCTTTCCTCACCCTCATTATATTCTAAGGTTCTGAGATTCTTTGAAACTGATTGAGTTTAGAGCATAAGGCAAGGATAATTGGGGTGAAGAATAGAAGAGGAAAAATCTTGTGGGTTGAGAGCTCAGATAAAGTAAATGAGGCTTTTCTTGATTTCTCCAATTGCTAGTACTTCTATTTCTAAATTGTATTTAGTTTGTAGATTTTTGAAACATACATAGATGTGTACATCTATCTTTTCTCTCACAGAAGAATGTAAGTTCCTTGATAAGCAGAGAGGTAGGTTTCATTTTCGTCTCTTTATCCTTTGTGCCTTGAACAGTACCTGGCTTAATAAATTGAGTGCTTAATAAATGTTTATTGATTATTGATGATTTGAAAGCTAAGAAAGCTCCAAAACCTTTGATCCATGGTAATCAAAGATAATATTCTATCCTGCAGGAAATCAGCATCATGGTGTTTTGTTACTCTAATATGCCACCTGGTATCAGTCAGGATTTAATCATGATGCACACAAGGAAAATACAACCTGAATTGAACCTAAAATAAATAATTTTAATAAATAATTCACAAATGTGTCACTAATGTAAAGAGAGTCAGTCGGTCAGTCAACAAGCATTTGTTAAGAGTCTACCATGTTCAGGCACTGTACTAAGCACTGGAAACACAAAGAAAGGCAAAAGACAGCTTCCATTCTCCCTTTTCCTTTCCTTTCTAAAACCTGGTGTTTTTTTTTTTTATTTAAAACAAATACTCTTCTGGAAAAAAAATCAAAAGCAATTCCACAGGAGAAAAAAATGTTGAAGAAGTATGACATCCTGGTGTGAGAAATTTTAGGAATCCTGTGGTCTTTTAAGGAAGGCCTTTATATACTCCATGTCAGCAGGATTCTAATTCCTGGTCTTTCTTTTCCAATCACAGTAAAAAATCCTCTAGCCCCAGAAAAACTCCTGGGCACTGGTTAGCCTTTAATTTTATTTGAAACTATATATCTTTTGTTACTGAAATAACCTAAGAGTGGTTACAAAGTAGTGTCACAGGGTCCAGCCTCAATCCCTAGGGTGTTCATTTTCCATGATGCTGTAATAGCTAACCTGAGCCCCTGTTAATGGCTCTCTACTAAAATAACACTTCTCTGTTAAGATAAATTTGTTACAATGGTTATTTCCCACTGCACAGAAGACAAAGATTGGTTTTTTTTCATGTATTTTAGTAGATAAAAACTTCAATCTTTGCTTTTCCTTTCTTTGACCTATACCTGTTCCATATTTATCTAAAAACTCTCCCCTATCCCCCCTTCAAAGTCTGAACACGTTTCATCCAATTAGAAGCAGCAGGTATAGAGATGCAAACCTAAAATGAAAGGATGTGGCACAAGTATTCAGCCTGAGCTAATGGTAACTGGAACCACTGGATCAAAGGGGATTGTTGGCAAGGCTGTTCACCTGAGCTGGAAGTGTCATATTGGTTCATAGGATCACAAATCTGGAGCTGAAAGGGACCTCAGAGACCTTCTGGTCTAATCTCTCCATTTTACAGTTGAGAAAACTGAGACCTAAGAAGATGAAATAGCTTGCCCAAGTTTACACAGGATACAATTGTCAGAAGCAGCGTATGAACAAAACCAAGTCCTTTGACTTCAGAGCCAGCAATAATTCCACTGTATAATGCTAACTACAGAAAACATGGCATTCAGGAAAAGATGGCAAATTCAGTCAGTCAGCTGGTTGTTTTGTCTATGTTATTATTAAGAGAAAAGTAGAACAACAATAAAAAAGAGAAATCAAGTTTCCTTACCTCCACAATACACCTCACAAGTGCCTCCTTCTCTCTACTACCATACCAAGTACTTCTCTCATCCAGACTATTGCACTAGCCTCCTAACTGTTTTCCCTGCCTCAAATTTCACTCTACTCCAATCCATCCTACACCTAGTTGACATAATGATTTTCCTAAAACACAGTTGTAAACCTGTCAGTCATTAAACTCCAGGGGCTCTGTATGTTTCTAACTAGTTCTTCTGTCTGGAATTTAAAATCCTTCATTGCCTAACCCCATCCTAACTCTTTAACCAAACTGGCCTTCTTATTGTCCCACATACATGATACTTCATCTTCTATCTCCATGCCTTTGCACTGTTTGTCTCTCATGTCTGGAGTGAATTTCCTCCTTACCTCTGCTTCTTGGAATCTCAGTCCTAGTTTCCTTTAAGATTCAGTGCAAGTACCTCCTTCTACATGAAACCTTTCCTGACTCATACCAGCTGCTAGTGCTTTGTCTCCCAAAATTGTCTTATGTTTATTTCCTATGTATCTGCATGTTCTCTCCCTTGTTTCATGTTTGTCTTTGTATACCCAGTGCCTTACACATAGTAGGCATATAATAAATCCTTATTGACTGATTTATTTTTCACTTGGTCGTTTTGGTGCTGTGTAGATACAACATGAAATATACCAGATCAATCTAGGATTTTTTTTTTTAGTTTTGGTGAAGAGACTTCTATGTGGTTAATTTCTCAACTATACACCAAACTAGCTTAGATCTCTGAAGTTGTATTTGTATAATTATTTATTTGCATTGATGGTTGCATACAATTGTTGGATAACATGCTTAAGTTTATTTTTCAATTAATTATTAAAAGATCATTTATTAAGCCACTAGGCACTGGATATTCAGAGACAAAAGCAAAACAGTTCCTGTCCTCAAAGGAGCTCCCCCATACTAATGGGGGAGATAGCATGTTCATATAAGTCTATACAAAGTAATTTCTCAGATCCTCTGCTTTGCATTATATAAATATGATTTTTAAACTTTGATTTCAATTTTCCTTTCTTTCTAATTAAGATAATATATTAAAATGAAGAGAAAAATAAAGCAAAATACTCAAATGAGGAATTGTTAACCCTAAAGATCAATCCCCAATGTAAATCCTTAGAGTCACCTATAGTTACCCAAAAAGGCCTTTGCCTATATTCTCTGCTATTTAAAGGTGATAAAATAAAAACCGCTATGAACTGTTAAAACACAAGAAACCTAAGGTCCAAAAGGGGTACCTGGAATGAGCCAGAGATAGTTTACAAAAACTATAAAAGCATTTATTGCCTGAGAAGAAGCTTGCAAGCTGGAGCAGAGAGACAAAGTTCTCAGCTGCTCAAAGCGGGGGTGAGTGGGGAAAGGGTGAGCTATTTATACATGTTTGGGGTATTTATGACTATTTGAGGTATTCATGGCTAAGTGAGAGAAACATAATAAGTCAGGAAGGCAGATGGGAAGTGGGGGTCTAGGGAGAAGATATCTGTAAACAATAAATCAGAAAGCAGGATATTTGCTGCTCTTTTAAGAAGTCAGAAGGCAAGATGTTTGCTGCTCTCTCTGAGCTGGTCAAGACTGGTTTCAGCCATTACAGGCAGCTCTGAGTTCAGATAAAGTTTACTTACAAAGGATCGCTAGTATGTTAAGCAGCCATGGGCTTCAGAAATCCTCCTGATTGGCTAGTTGTTGTGCTACTCCATTGTCTGGTTCTCCTGTGAAAAAGAGTAGCTCTAGCATATTTAATCAGTTAGTATAGGCATTACAGAACTCATGTTCACATTGGCTACACAGGAGAAGAATATGTTTGCTTTTTCTATCTCTAAATTCTTCCCATTCTTCCTGGATCTCTCCAGCTCTGGAGCATGACCATTTAGTTATGTAGTTTCAACACAGGGAGAGGACAATAACCTAGATCAACTCCTGTAGAAGATAAGGGCAAAACCTTAAGAATCATCCCTCAATAAAAAGATAACATGAAAGCGAAATCACAACATATTCAAGATTAAAATGTTTTCATTCCTATATGGGAAGATGATACTTGTAACTCCTAAGAACTTTATCATTATTAGGGCAGTTAGAAGGAGTATACACTGACAGAGTGGTACAGGTATGACTTGACTGTGATTGGATAATCTCAAAAAAATTAAGGAGTGAGAAAGAAGGATGCACTGGGAGAAGGGAAAAGGGAAAGAAAGAATGGGGGAAACTATCTCACAAAAGAAAAGCTTTTACAGAAGAGCTTTTACTCTCATCAGAATTACCTGAAAGAGTGAATGACATACTCTCTCAACTGGGCTTCAGAATCTAACTTACCAAACAAGAAAGTAGGAGGACAGGGGGCTAAAAAGAGGGAGATTTATAGAGGGAAGGGCAAATTAAGGGAGATAGTGGTCAGAAGCAAAACAGACTTTTGAGGAGGGACAAGGCGAGGGTGAGAGGAGAGAGAGAGAGAGAGAGAGAGAGAGAGAGAGAGAGAGAGAGAGAGAGAGAGAGAGAGTTAATAATCATAACTGTGAATATGAATGGGATGAACTCACCCCATAAAACAAAAGCAGAAAACCAGGATTCAACAATACATTGTTTATAAGAAACACACTTGAAACAGAGGAACACACAGATTCAAAAATAAGGGGTTGGAGGAGAATCTATTATGCTTCAGCTAAGGTACAAAAAGGCACGGGCAGCAATCATGATCTTAGACAAAGCAAAAGCAAACATAGACCTAATTAAAAGAGACAAGCAGGAAAGCTACATTTTACTAAAAAGATACCATAGACAATGAAGTAATATCTAAACTAAACATATATACACCAAATGGCATGGCATCCAAATTCTTAAAGGAAAATTTAAATGAGTTACAAGAGGAAATAGTAAAACAATACTAGTGGTATACATACACCCATGTATATGTATATGTATATGTATATGTATATGTATATGTATATGTATGCTATACTAGAGGTATACTAGTATACCTCAACTTTCCCATCTCAGAACTAGATGAATCTAGCCACAAAATAAATAAGAAAGAAGTTAAAGAGATGAATATAATCTTAGAAGAGTTAGATATGATAGATCTCTGCAGAAAATTGAATGGTAATAAAAGGGAGTATACTTTTTTTCAGCTACACATGCCACCTTCACAAAAATTAATCATCCATTAGAGCATAAAACCTCACAATCAGATGCAGAACAAAAAAAATGTTGAATATATCCTTTTCAGACTATAATGCAATAAAAATTACATTCAATAAAGAAACTTGGAGACACAGATTAAAAACTAATTTAAAACTAAGCAATCTAATCCTAAAGAATGTATAGATCAAAGAACAAATCACAGAAACAATCAATAATTTCATGAAAAAGAATGACAATAATGAGACAACACACCAAAATTTATAGGGTGCAGCCAAAGCATTACTTATGGGAAATTTTATATCTCTGAATGCTTACATCAATAAAATAAAGAACTGATTAATGAATTGAGTATACTATTAAAAAAAACAAATTTTAAATCCTCAATTTCCAATCAAAGGAAATAATAAAAAACTAAGAAAACCATTGAACTAATAAATAAAATTAGGAGCTGGTTTTATGGGGGTAAAATAATAAAAACGATAAAAAATTAATTTAATTTTAAAAAGAAAGAAAAAACCAAATTACCAGCATCAAAAATGAAAAGGGTGAATACACTGTCAATGAAAATGAAATTAAAGCAATCAATAGGAAATATTTTGCCCAATTACATGCTAATAAATCTAACAATCAAAGTGAAATGTTTGAATATTTACAAAAATATGAACTACCCATATTAACAGAAGAGGAAATAAATATTTAAATAACCCTATCTTTAAAAAAAAATGAACAAGTCATCAATGAATTCACTAAGAAAAAATCTCCAGGGACAAACTGATTTACAAGTGAATTCTACCAAACATTTAAAGAACAATTAACTCTAATACTATATAAACAATTTAGAAAAATAGGCAGAGAAAGAGTTCTACCAAATTCCTCTTATGACACAAGTATGGTGCTGATACCTAAATCAGGAAGAGCAAAAACAAAGAAAGAAAACTATTGACCAATATCTGTAATGAACAGTGATGCAAAAAAAATTTAATTAAAATGCTAGCAAGGAGATTATAGCAATATGTCACAAAAATCTTACACTATGAGCAGGTAGGATATATAAGAGGAATGCAGGGCTGATCAATATTTAAAAAAAACTATCAGCATAATTGATCATAACAATAACAATAAAAACAAAAATTAGAGGATTGTGTTATAGATGAATGAAAAGCATTTGACAAAATGTAGCACTCATTCCTATTTAACACACACACACACACACACACACACACACACACACACACACACACCTACACATGAAATCATAGGAATAAATGGAGCTTTCCTTAAAGTGATAAGTAGTATCTTTCTAAAACCATCAGCAAAAATTATCTGTAATGCATATAGGCTAGAAGTCTTCCCAATAAAATCAGGGGTGAAGTAAGGATCGCCACTATCACCACTATTATTTATTCTTGTACTAGAAATTTTAGTTATAGCAATAAGAAAAGAAAATGAGATTGAAGGAATTAGAAAATGCAATGAGGAAACAAAACTATCACTTTTTCCAGATGATGTGGTGGTATATTTAAAGAATCTTAGAGAATAAGCTAAGAAACTAATTGAAATAATTAAAAACCTAAGCAAAGTTGCAGGATATAATATAAACCCACATAAATCATTAGCATTTCCGTATAATGCTGGCAAAGTCCAGCAGGAAGAGACAGAAAGAAAAATTCCATTTATAATAACTGCAGACAATATAAAATACACAGGAGTCTAACTGCCAAGACAAACCCAGAAACTATATGAACACAATTACAAAACACTTTTCACACAAATAAGGACAGATCTAAACAATTGGAGAAATATTAACTGCACGTGGATAGGCTCAGCCAATATAGTAAAAATTATGATTCTGCCTAAATTAATTTACTTATTTAGTGCCACACCAAAAAAACAAAAATTATTTTATAAAGTTAGAAAAAATAATAACAAAATTAATCTGAAAGAACAAAAAGTCAAGAATATAAATGGATCAATGGGGGGGGGGGAATGTGAAGGAAGGTGGCCTAGGAGTACCAGATCTCAAATTGTATTACAATGTAATCCTCAAAACTATTTGTTGCTGGCTAAGAAACAGAGAGATGGATCAGTGGAATAGATTAGGTATACAAATACACAGTAGTAAATGACTATGGTAATGTAGTATTTGATAAACCCAAAGATCTAAGCTTCAGGGACAAGAGTTTATTATTTGGCAAAAATTTCTGGGAAAACTGGAAAGCAGTTTGGCAGAAATTAGATCTAGAATATCTTACATCATATACCAAGATAAGATAAGGTCAAAATGGTTACATGACTTAGACATAAAGGGTGATATCATAAGCAAATTAGGGGAGCTTGGAAAATTTTACTATCAGATCTAGGGATAAAGGAAGAATTTATGACCAAACAAAAGATAAAGGATATCACAGGATGTAAAATAAATAATTTTATTATATTAAATTAAAAAGGGCTTGTACAAACAAAATCAATGCAACCAAGATTAGACAGAAAACAGAAAACCAGGAGAAAAAATTTACAGCAAGTTTTTCTGGTAAAGGACTCATTTCTCAAATTTATAAGTATAGAAGTCATTCCCCAAATGATAAATGGTCAAAGGATATGAACCAAGAAGTTTTCAGAAGGAGAAATCAAGGCTATGCATATATTTATATGAAAAATAACCCTAAATCATTACTGACTAGAGACATGCAAATTAAAACACCTCTGAAGTACCACCTCACGCCTATCAGATTGGGTAATATGACAGAAAAGAAAAATGACAGATGTTGGAGGGAATGTGAAAAAATTGGGACACTGGTGCACTATTGGTGGAGTTGTGAACTGATCTAACCATTTTGGAGAGCAATCTGGAACTATACCTAAAGGGCTATGAAATCACACATACCCTTTGATCCAGCAATACCACTACTAGGTCTGTATCCCACAGAGATCAAAGAAAAAGGAAAAGCACCAATCTCTCTCTCTCCCTCCCTCTCTCTCTCTCTCTCTCTCTCTCTCTCTCTCTCTCTCTCTCTCTCTCTATATATATATATATATATATATATATATATATATATATATATATATATACAAAAAAAATATTCATAGCAACTCTTTTTGTGCTGGCAAAGAATTGGAAATTGAGGTGATGCCCATCAATTGGGGAATAGCTAAACAAGTTGTGATATACAATTGTGATGAAATGCTATTGTGCTGTAAGAAATGATAAGCAGAATGTTTTCAGAAAAACCTGGGAAGACTTGTATGAACTGATGCAAAGTAAAATGAGTAGAACCAGGAGAACATTGTACACAGCAGCAGCAATATTGTATGATGATCAACTGTAAATGACTTAGCTATTCTGATCAATACAATGATCCAAAACAATTCTGAAGGACTTATGATGAAAAATGTTATCCACTTCCAGTGAAGGCATTGATGGGGATCTGAATGCGGATTGAAGTATAATTTTTTTACTGTATTTTTCTTACTCTTTTGCAACATGGCTAGTATGGAAATACATTTTGCATGATTTCACATGTATAATTGGTGTCACATTACTTGCCTTTGCAATGAGTGGGAAAGAGAGAGAATTTAGACCTCATTTTTTTTTCTAAATTAATGTTAAATATAAATAATAAATTTTAAAAGATTTAAAAATAAAGACTAAAAAAAATGAATCTTCCCTCACTCTCCCCCCTCAGCATATATACCCTTAAGTATCATTTTCCCAAATTGTTCATGGAAGAGGGGGAAGATTTAGGCACCTGCTATCTAATGAAAGTGCTTTGAAAATGGGAAAACACTATCTAGATGTGAGCTGTTATTATTATTGACAGTCACTACTTACAAGTTTTCTCTATTTAACATGTGATGGAAGTACTAAATTGCCTCACTGAAGTATACTAGCCAAAATAACAGAACCATATACAAAGTTCTGATGCTTATCTTGCCAATAATAAATACTTGTCACAGATTTTCTCAGGAATGTTGCTTCTCATTATATCATCAAAACTACATACAAAATAAAGGAAATTAAACAACCCCTGAGGTTTGGGGGTATTGCTCAGTGGAAACCATTTTGTAAGTGGTTTATATACACACTCTACATTTTAGTGGAAATTAAATGGCTTCCTATTGCTTATGAGATAGAATAGAAATTTTTAAATCTGGTGTTGAAGATTTCTTTAACTCTAGTTTTTCAAACTTTTTTCACACTGTTCATATCTATTTCCTATTCCCCTTTATTGTAAGTTACCTGAGGTCAGGCCCTGAGTGGTTGTTCATCTTTATATTCCCAGCACTGATCACGGTGCCTCGAGTAGCAAGGCACCTAATGAATGTTTGTTGCATTGATTTGAATTTGCTTGTATTTGTTCATGTCATTTCAGATGATGGGAAGTTGTCCTTTGAAGAATTCAAAGCCTATTTTGCGGATGGTGTTCTGAGTGGGGAAGAATTGCATGAGCTCTTCCATACCATTGATACACACAATACCAAGTAAGGAGGCCTTTTTATCAATGGAGTTTGTAAATGAATACATATGACAAGAAGGAATTTTGCTATCATCAGCTGGTTTTAATCCTATAATTATGTAACTGAGAAAAATCATAATTTCAGTACTTGAAATCCTCTGAAAATCTTGTTTTGAATCAGAAAACAAAGATATCTGCCATCAATCTTCTTGCCTTGGTTGAGATGCTGTTTAGAGCATGCCTCCTTTACAGATTATGAAGCAGGATCTTAGATTTTCAAACATTTTTACTCCTATTATTAATAGGAGAGCAGAATATTCCCAGAATACTTCCTTTTGACCTGAATTTGTTTCCTTCAAAAACTTTTCATGGGTCAAACTCCCATTAGCAAAGTGAAATGGAAAACTGAGACAATTATTTGTGCAGTTTGGGCCTTTCTATCCTTATATCATTCTTATTAAAAATATCTCAATAGCATAAACCCTGAATTTTTGCTTGGATTATCTATAATTGCCTATATCCTGCATTTCACTTTGGTTTTGAGGACATCTATTTATTTTATTAGAGTCTAAAATTATCCTAAAGCTTTTATGCTCCAATAGTACTTACAAATAATTTAAAATGGAAAAAAATGAATATGATAGAGATGTACTTAGTTTTGTCTGTTATAATATTAACACTTATATAATTTGTTAAGGTTTGCAAAACATTTTCCTCACAACAATTCTGCAAGGTAGGCTGCATCTTGTATTGCTATCCCACCTTACAGACAAAGAAAGAAACAAATACTAAACATCAGAGCAAGTATTTTAATCAGATCTCTGACCAAGTCAAATATGCTTCCCTCTATATCATATTGATTCACCTGACTATTTGAAATAGAATTACATTAATTAGAACAGCAATTGGATATGGGAAGTCTGTTATAAAGGGAGTATGATTTTAAATTAATTGTTTTAGTCCCACCAATGTTTTTACCTCCTGGATCACTCAATACCTTGCTTCTGTATTGGCAAGTAGGTGGTGCAATGAATACAGTACTAGGCCTGGAGTCAGAAAGACCTATGTTCAAATCTAGCTTCAGGAACTTACTAGCTATGTGACCCTGAGCATGTCACTTAACCCTGTTTGCCTCCATTTTCTCATCTGCAAAATGAGCTGGAGAAGGAAATGGCAAGCCATTCTGGCATTTTTGCCAAGAACCCCCCACCAAAAAAAATGGAGTCATGAAGAGTCAGACATGATTGAACAACAAACCTTAAACCTATGACCTGGCCTCAGTGTCCTCATCTGTAAAATGAAGGAGTTGGACTAGATGATCCTAAGGGTTTCTTCTGTATCTCAATCTATGATTCTGTAATAGGTCTAGAGACTAGGCCTGTAATTTCTTTAGTATAAGGAACTCTCAGATGAAGAAACTCCCTATACCAGGTCAGCACCTTTTCTACAATATATAGTGTTGGAGCACTAAAACGTTAAATGACTTCCCTAAGGTCACACGGCCAGTATGTAAAAGAGGCATGTCTTGAACCCAGATCTTCCTGGTTTTGAGGTCAGTACTGTATCCATGGATAAGGATAAAATGATCCTTTGCTCCCATTCAAGCACTCAAGGTAGGAAGGCATACTGAGTACAAGATAACTTTTATTTTATTTCATAGAAAATGCAAGAGACACAAAAAGAGCTCTTTATTGTTCAATCATTTTTCAGTCATATTTGACTCTTCACAATCCCCTTTGAAGTTTTCTTTGGTAAAGAAACTGGAGTGGTTTGCCATTTTCTTCTCCAGCTCATTTCACAGATGAGGAAACTAAGGGAAACAGGGTTAAATGACTTGCCAAGGTCATGCAGCTACTAAGTGTCTGAGGGCAGATCTAAACTCAGGAAGGTGAGTCTTTCTGACTCCAGGTTCAGCACTCTACCCACTGCGCCATCTAGCTGCCCAAAAGAACTCATAGTAGTCCATACATATTTGATAGAATGTTTTCTCCTTTTCTGCTGAAATTCACCTCATTCCTAGGTCCCTATATAGTCTACCCAAAACATGCCTGCACCCTATGGTTTGGAGTCTTCACAGAAGAAAAATAAACTTGGGGTGGCTAAAGAAGTAACCCTGAGCTGGTGATGCCTAGGAAATCTCTTGTTCTCCTATTGGAAATGATAGATTGTAGAACTCTTTTTTTGAGGGGGGTGGAGGGGCTGGGGTGGAAGGAGAGGGAATAATTAAAATTTTATGAATTATATCTAAAATTGTGCCTTATGCCAAATCTTGCATTATCTATCACTATTGCAATATAAGTATTGACAAATATAGAAAAGCATGGAAAGACATACATGAAACAAGGTGAAGTAAGCTGAATCAGGAGAGTAATGACTATTGCAATGTAGATGTAAAGGATGACTGCGGTAACAACAGAACAATTGAAAATGAATGCTACAAAATCAAGTAGTTCAGTTTTGTGGAACTTTTCCTACCTCACTTCCTTTTTTATACTGTTTTGCAAGGGGCAACTCTCTGGGAAGGAGTGAGCGGTAGGTACGTAGTGGAAAATAACAGATGATGTAAAAACAAAAGATATCAATATCAATTAACCCGTAATATAAATAGAACTTGAAGAATAGCTATTTTTAAAAAGGCATTTCAAATAAACCATGCTAAAATGCTTAATTTTATTCAGTTTTTTCTGTAACATTCTAGAATTTTCATGGATGCAGCATTTGCTAGATTCTCTGTCCAATGGCCTTTGCAGGAAGATTGCTATGGAACTTGGCCTGAATCATGTCACTGTGTCCATGAACACAAGTAACCTTTCCCCAGGTCACTCTGGTTTTGTTGGGTTTTTCTACAGGAGTCACTGTGTTGTTTTTCACTTTGTCTGCATGGATACATCTCTTGCCTAAATAGAATTCAATTTCATCCTAAGAATAAGCTCCTTTAATTTTAAAAAGAGCTATGTGTTTCTTCTGGTTTTGTAGATTTTGCTTGTAGCCAGTAAAAATGGCCTTAGACCACAGTCTTCCAGACTTTCTGCTCTCATAGAAGTACTGTCTCTAGCAGATCTCCCAAGTGCAAGAACTCTTGAATTTATGGTTGCTAGAGGGTAATGCTCAGCCTGGAACTACTTAGTAATTTCCTTTCTCTCTCTAGTTGTCTTGAGGTTTAGGAACATCCACTACTTGGACACATAGTTGGGAACTTTTTCCATTGCCACCTTCTACTGCTGCCTCTCCAGGACTGGGTACAGGCAATTAGATTCTAGAAACTTGGGTGCCCCAAAACTAGGGGCATGAAGGTACATGTTTAACAATCAGCTTTCCCTGAAAAACAAATGAATGCATTAAACACTTTTAAGTTTAATCTTAATTATTAAAATTTTCTCTATCCCTTTATTAAGCCAACAAAATGGTAAATCATGACCATTTTTAGGGTGTACTGATTTCTGAGAGTTGGTAGGACCTAGTTCTGGTATATCCTTGCCCAGAAGCCTCATTCTTCTTCCACTGTCCACCTACTTGCCATCTCTTGAGCTTAGAGAGTACCATCTCTAGGGCTGGGTGGGTAGGTAGGGAGGAATGTCCCTTGGTCTTTGGAGCTATGCTGATATGCAGGTACATCCCAGGGATCAAAGTCTACTCATCTTCTCTCAATTCTCTGATTTCTGATTTTGTTATAAGGCCCATGAGTATGAATTTAATCTTTAAGTTCAATCAGGATTTCTACTTCATGGAGCACTCGGTATCTTGCTTAGGTAGCCATGTTGAGAGAGTTCTAATCATAACTCATAAAAGGGGGAGGAAAGCCAAAAAAGGACCAGGCCTGCAGTGAAGACTTTTTTAATAGACCTGACACAAAGAGGTCTCACAACACTTCAAACCTACCAATTCATTCAGTATTAATCCACAAGAGTCCAAGCCAAACAAATAATCACAGATTCAGTCAAGGACCTAAAACAAAGGCTCACTGCTCTGTAAACTCATCAAGGTGATCAGAGAACTCCTCCCAAGCAAAGTGATATCTTAAGTGTCAAAAGACTAGTAAATATAACAACTATTATAGGAATTTATATAGAATTATATAGGAATATGTAGAATTATAGAATATTATATAAAATTCAGATTACTGTTGGCTGGGAGAGCTGGGGAAGACTTCATAGAGGTGATAAGATCTGAGCTGGAATTTCAGGGAAGGGTAGGACTCAAAGAAGAGCCTTGAGGATTGTAATGAGCATAGTTTTATTGCAGTCCAGCCCTGCCTCAGACTGGTCTGGTAGCTCAGGTTTGAGATTGAAATGAAATGAAACATTTGAATATTATTTGGCAGTTAACCAAATGAGGTTTACTGAGCCATAGCCTGAATGGGATACTCAGTAATGATACAGCACTGTGTCAAATAGAAGTACTCCCCCTCAATTCCACAAAGAAATGTGTTTTTTCAGCAGGGCAGGACAGGATGACTTTCATGGAGGTGGAGTAACTGCCAAGTCTGAAAGATAGTGATTCCTCATGGGCTGGCCTCTTTTATTCCCTTAGGTAATCAGCAATCCACACCAAAACCTTGAGTCTTAGCATGCAATACCAATAAAATCTTGATACAGTTTCCTTGATTTTTAGGGAAAAAACTAGTCTAGACTAGGTGGCAGAAGACCGTGGTCAATTCTGTTATCATAAGCCTATCCCAAGAGAGGAGAAAATCATGAGTAAAGACATGTACTGCACTACTCTTGGATAATAATGTTTTGATTAATTAGTTAAGCTCTAAGAATAAAGAAGTTAATAACCCTTGTCATTTGAAAAAGTGATATTTCTTCATGTCTAAACCCACTCCTGGAAATAACAGAAGTTCTGGGAAGAACAGGAGCTAATAAATACCATTTTGGAATATATTCTTTAGAAAATAAGGACAAAGCAGAAGACTTCTTTTGTGATGCAAATATTGCATAATATGAGTGTTGACACTTAAAACTATATTAGTCCGTGATGTGTGAGGATTATTTCTCCCTCATTGCATTCATTGTTAAATTTTTTTTTTATTATATCTGAGCAGTCCTTTAGAGCCTCAAGACTTTTAACCAATATGAAACAGTGAAGGGGGAAGTGTTTTTTTAATACTGCATTGTATTTTTATTTATTTTGTTTAACATTTACCCATCTTCAATAAATTCATTCACTTATTTTTAACATTCCTTTTTCAAAATTTTGAATTCTGAATTCTCTCCCTCTTACCCCTTCTCCACCCATTGAGAAGGCAAGTAATGTGATACTAACTATACATGTGAAACCATACGAAACATATTTCCATATTTGCCATGTTGTAACCAAAAAAAGGCAAGAAAAATAAAGAAATTTTTAAAAATTATGTTTTAATCTCCACTCAGAGTTTATCAGTTCTCTCTCTGGAGGTAGATAGCATTTTTCATCAAAAGTCCTTCAGAATTATTTTGGATCATCGTATTGCTGGAAATAGCTAAGTCATTCACAATGGATCATTGTTACAATATTGCTGTTACTGTGTACAGTGTTCTCCCAGTTATATTCACTTTACTTTGCATTACTTCATATAAGTCTGCCCAGATTTCTTTTATTTTTTATAGCACAATAGTATTCAATCACAATCATCTACCACAACTTGTTCAGCAATTCCCCAATCGATGGGCATCCCTTCAATTTTGCTATCACAAAAAGAGCTGCTATAAATATTTTTGCACATATAGGTCCTTTTCCTTTTCCTTTGATCTCTTTGGGACATAGACGTAATGGTGGTATTGCTGAGTCAAAGGGTATGCAGAGTTTTATAGCCCTTTGGGTGTAGTTCCAAATTGTTCTCCAGAATGGTTGGACCAGTTCACAACTCTACCAACAATACATTAGGGTGACAATATTGGTTTTTTGTTTATTTTGGCTGGACTTGTGATCTCATGTGTGCTGGGAGCTCCTCATGAGAAAGAACTCCCTCCCTCACTGAGAAATAAAGCAACTTTCTAAAAGTCCCATACCCAGAAGTGTACTTGAATTGAGATCATTCTGAGGCTGGCGTTCCATCCACTGAGCCATGCTGCCTCTTATGTTACTTGGTTTTAAGTGTCTTTTAGTTGTCTGTGTCAAGTGGATTTATTTGTCTCTGTTCAGTTACCTTTGAAAGTTAGCAAATATGAATAGTGTATATCTCTATACACACACGTATACATATAGTATGAACCTGAGAGAGTGGATGTGACTATAAGGTTGGGGAACTCTTTGATACTATCTGTGATGCTCCACGCAAGGAAATGATACCTATAGGAGGATTTCACTGTTCACGACTTCATTGTTAGAAGCAGTGTTTTGTAGCAAAAGGAGTGCTAGATATAGAGTCAGAAGAGCTGGGTTCAAATCCCAGCTCTACCACTTATTACCTTAGTGACCCTAGACATATAAGTTAAACTCTCTGAGCCAGTTTCCTCACCAGTAAAATAAGGGAATCATATTGAATAAAATAAGTTCCCTCCAAACTATAAATCATGACAAACCATGATCTCCAAAGAATAAAAATTGTAGGAAACTCAAAGGGCAATGGAAAGACATATGGTGGTTGTAAATGCACTGGGACATTTTGCCACCCACACATGATATAAAAATATACCAGTAAGTAGACTGGGTCATACAGGAGAAGCCAGGATTAACAGATGGAGAACTTTACTTTGTTGTTATTGTTCTTTTTTTTTGATGCTGCCTTTGACACTGAGAACTTTTGTGATCCTATACAGAGGATTCACTAATCAGCAAACATTTGTTAAGTGCCTATCATGTGTCAAGTGCTGTGGTTAAGTGCTGGAGATATAAATCCAAAAAATGAAACATTCTCAATGGGAAGTCATTTAATATTTCTGGATCTCTAATAAAACTAGACTAGATAATCTCTAAGAACACTTCCCAGCTCTAAATTTGTGATTCTATAACTAATAACCTCTCATATTTTATGAAGACCAACTCAAATCTGAGAGCAGAATTCTCAATACTGGACATGAGGTATAGCTGAAACTCTTGGCTTCATATAAATCAGAAACTAATTACTAGAGTTCTAATTTGTCTTTGACATCTTGTGAAATACAAGTAAGTCTATTTGCTGATCAATGCAATAGGAAAGGAAAGCTCCCTGTGATGGAAATATACATGTTACTACTATCCTTGAGAAGTATCGTATCTTACTTTCAGAAAGACAGAAAGCTTAAAAAATATTTTTGAAAGAAAGGAAAAGCCAACTGAGAGCATATCCTACTTAATCATTTCCCCCTTTTGATTTGTGAAGAGGATTCTTAAAAACATCTCACTTTTTATGAGAAGAAAATATTAGCACAAGAAGGAAACACATTTTTTCTATGAATTATTACGTAATTAGGAGGACTGTAAATGATAAAGTTAACTAAGTCAATCCTTGAAGAATGCAGCTGAAAAATATTTCATAACTTATGGGTGTCCAGGAGTTTTGCTATTTTTTGCATCTATCAGCTTTTAAGTTGAGAAAATTTTTGAGTGTGTGTCTATACAACCACAAATATTTTGGCAAAGAATAAATTAGACTTGCCACGTAGGAGTAGTGGTTTTAAACCACAATTTAGTTTTTTTTTTTTTTAAGAAATAGTGATCTTTAATGATATTTCCCTTTGGTATAAGTGAGACCAGTGAATAGATTCAAACAAAATAAGGGTAGAAGAGATAAACAGAAGAGGAGGAGATAAAGATACCGTCAACTCTCCATTATCCACACCTCCTCAGGAGGAGTATCTTCTACCTCTTCTGTATTCCTCACAATGTCTAGCAATAGGTACTCAATAAATACATTGATTTGAATGATCTCCTCTGAGGCTTCTCTGCAGCTAAGTTAAAAATTCCAGCCTTTTTCCTAGGCTAGTATGAGGTCTGGCTTTTAGTCCTGGCCATTTACTGTTCCGTGATCACCTAACCTTCTCTATGCATCAGTTTTCTCACCTGTAAAATGGAGATAATAATGCCTGTGCTACTTATTTCACAGGCTTGTCATGATGGTAAAATGATATAATAGATGAAGTCTCTGAAAAAATAAAAAAGGCCCCATATGTATAAAGATGAGATAATTTTTGTGCTCAAGCAAGACAAAATCAGGAAATAATTTGGTTGCCAAAACTATAACATTCCCAAACTAAATAAGAATTATTTGGGGATTATCCACTGCTATAGATAACCATTACCCCTCAAATTAATGCAGAAAATTGAGAGTTGATTGTATAGAAGAACCAAACACTGGATTCACTGTCCAACCCAAAGGAGTTGGAGAGGCTACAAAGGGCTACACTTTGGCTGTAAAGTAGGACAATGTAAATGCAACGCTGAGGGTGGGGGGAATGGATATTTACAAAATGTATATACAGACCCCTAGAGTAGGTGGCCCCAGCCAGGAGGCACTCTGTGTATGTGACAGAGGATGGGACCTCCCCCGGCCAGGAAATGGGGTTCTGGGATAGGCTCTGAGGATTGAACATCCTCTTTGAAGAATGGAAAGCAACCACATCTGCCCCTAGTCTCCCAAGCCCAGTCTGAGAGGGCTGGGGGACAGGATCCTGGGGGCAGATGGAGTATCATCATTTCTAGCCCATAGGAAAACTTTGCATAAAAACGGATTTAGGTCTGGAGCATGGTCAAAGGCATGGAGGAGGGACAGAATTTTATCCCTTTGAAGAAAAATCCCATTCCACTGGAACTATCCCTGAGATTCCTTTCTCCTGTTAGGAGGTCTTGCCCAGGCCCATCTGAGGGCCACAAGACTGACGTGGGCACTAATACTCTGGTGGAGGAGAAGAAAAATTAATCCCTTCTCCAGGTCCTGAACCCCAGGATTCAGGCCACTCACAGATATAACAAAATGCTGCAACCAGAGCATTCCCCCCCCCCGCCCCGAAAACTGTTGGAATTGGGACCAGTAAAGTGAAAGGGAGTGTCCTGGAGGCTGGGACAGGGTTGAGGACAGGATCAGGTCAGTTACAACTTCCGTTCCACCTGCTGCTGAAGACGTAGCTCGCTGCCTGCAGAGATGATGGGTAGGTGATTGTCCAAGTGGTAGCTGATGAGGTGATTGACGCTCTCGAATCGGTGATCCTTTGTCTGAACCACGCCTTCAGGATCAAGGAGCAGCAAACATTTGGACTGGCGGCTCTGCAGGCCAGTAACGACATACTGGCCAGGGGCAGTCTTACTCTCCCGAACCAGGAAGTCCCCGTTGAGCCTCAGCTGCCCTTCGGCCTCCCGCCTACCCAACTTCCCACGGAACCAGGGCTGTCCTCGGAGCTGCTCAGCCATTGGTGTGGTAGGGACGGGTGGGGGGACCAGAAGCGCATCTTCAAATGGCTTCATATCAAAGAGGTCACCCGGGACACTGCCATTGGTAGTAGGGTTAGAAGGGCCACCAGCTCCTTGCCGGACTTTCTCCAGGTTCTGGACATTGACATAGGAGGGATCACCAAATAGTTCTCTACCTGGTCCAGGAGTTAGGAGCCGTTTTCGAATGTCAGGGTCACCACCGGCTAGCTGTCCGACGGGCAAAGTAGCTCTTAGGTGATTGGTGGTCTGAGTACTGGGTGGAGGTGGACGACCCCTGGGCCAGCTCCATCCCGAAGCCTCATGTCTACTAAGCCACCAAGGTGGGGGGCTCCTTCCCTGGGAAGTCATTGTCCTACCAACGGTCAAGCGGCTCCTCTTCCTCCTCATCCCAAACTGAGCCACCAAAGCCAGCCATGCTGTCATGGGGAGTGACAAGCTTGGGTGGGTTCCTGAGGTGTTGTTTGAAGCGCATCTCAAAGGCTTGGCCAATGGTACTGATGACATCCTGTGCTAGTCCTTCTGGACACTCCGGGATGTGGCAGGCTCTCTGATTGACAGGATCTTTGGCAACATAGGCGACACACTCTGCAGTGTCCGGATCCCCATCGGACGCAAAGGAGACTGACTGCATGTGATGATTGGCGATGATCTATATACAGTCTGCAGCCGTGAGTTTGAGGCTGCCGGTAGAAACAGTTAGGGTGATGTGCATGCCAGCAAACTTCAGATTAGTCCTCCCCAGTATGGAGCTGAGTGGGCGGCTACAAGGCTTTCTCCTCCGCTCAGCCCCTCACACCAGACTGATGGCTTCTCTAGTGACCTGGGGCGAGTACTGAAATCCAAGGCCCGCATCAGCTGGAGGACCTCCACACAACCCATGTACCGAACAAGGTAGGAAACCCCAGGTCCCGTGACCTTGTCGTTGGGATGTAACCGACCCCGAGTTGTCTCGTGGACAAAGCTCCCGTGACGGGTCCACTCTTCCCCCCATCCGCCAGCTGGCCCCATTCCACCCGGGTCCTCCGCCCGCCACTCAGTTTGTTCAAGTCCAAGGCCGCAGGGGGTCCCCGCTCCGCGCCAGGGGCCGGTCTCACTCCGGGTCTGGTGGTTGCAGCCTCTTCCACTAGACGCTCCAACTGTCTCCCGACCTCCCCACCCCAGCATTATGTGTCTCCTCCTTCTTCCATTTCATTGCCCTCCCCTCCTGTAGTAGTGAGGGTTGGGGCCCTCAAGTAATGATACCCAATAAGAGTTTTCACAATTTAGTTTTTAACCATATTTTTCACCTAAGTTTCCTACTTTGTTTCAAAGTATTTGTTTGATTCCAGCTAAGAAAAAGAAATGTCTTCACAGAAACATTTACTGTCTTAGTACTGGGGCCATCTTTGTGTTTATGGTTTTTCATGCCTGAGTCTTCATGAACTCATTTGGGGTTTTCTTAGCAAAGATACTGGAGTGGTTTGCCATTTTTTTTTCTCCAGCTCACTTTACAGAGGAGGAAACTGAGGCAAACAAGGTTAAGTTACTTGCCCAGGGTCACACAGCTAATAAACATCTGAGACCAGATTTGAATTCATGAAGATGGATCTTCCTGATTGCAAGCCCAGTGTTCCATCCCCTGTGCCTCCTATCTTCACCATGTTTATGGTTAAGCTGGATCTAATGAATGAGTGAAAATCATCTGCCTGCCCTACCCTTCTCAGGCCCCCAAACACTTTTATAAATGTGTTTCATTTAAAATGTAGTTAACAGGTCTCTACATACAAAGAAGACCCAGGCTGAGAATGCTCCAGTTTAGAATGCATTCAACATGATATTTTCAGCATGCAGCTGGAAATAACCAACCACATTTTTCTTAGTGCTTAAGAGAGCTTCAGGAAGTAGGTGGTTTTTTTCTTTTTTTTTTTGTGTGGAGGTAATAGGGGTTAAGCAACTTGTTCAAGGTCACACAGGTAAGTGTCTCAGCCTGCATTCGAACTCAGGTCTTTCTGACTCCAGGGCAAGTACCCTATCCATTGTGCCACCTAGCTGCCCCAGAAGGTACTTTAGAGAGATCTAGACACTCTATCAGGACACGACACTTTTAAGAAATGTTTCTATGCTTGCATGTCAATAGACATATAACCTTCTCTATGTAGGCATTCCCTCTATCAGTGTAGATATGTCACATCCATGCCCTCTGAATCTTTACAATTCCTCCATATGCAGCAAGGTAACACAATGGATAGAACACTGGGCCTGGAGTCAGGAAGATCTGAGTTAAAATCTTAGGGTTATAAAAACAGGGTTATTGTGAGGATCAAATAAGATAATATTAGTGAAGCACTTAGCGCAGTGCCTGGTACATTGTAGACTCTATATAAATTTTTATTATGACCCTTCCTGTCTTCAGGGAGTTCATGACTGCCCAAGATGGCCACTTGGAAGGTGTGTTGTAGAGAGCACTCTTTTTCAAGTTGGACTAGATGTCCACCAAGATGTATTTCAACTTTGAAATTCTGTGATTCTGCCTTCAAGCTCCAAGTCCACTGTTTTTTGTTTTGTTTTTATTTTTTTGCTACCACCACACTGCCATATTTGGAAGTCAGAAGAAACCACTCAAAGATCAAAGTTCAGGAAGTGAAATCTTCCCCTGCTTTGAGCATATACGTAGCTAGACACTTCAAAGGAGGCAGAGGATTAGTTCTTTTCTGAAATTCTCATAGTTGTGATGGTGCCTTTCTTGGATCATGTATGTCTCTATCTCAGACATTTCTGTAATAAAGCTGAAGGACCTGAGATATTACGGAAGCTCAAATTGTCTCTTGTGGTTGGCAAAAAAAAAAAGTAGAGAGGACTGTTCTTTTATGAGTGATAGGACTAGAGATGAAGAAAGCACCACATATTTTCTCTACCTTAGCAAAGGTGATTCCGGTCTTCATGAAGACCTTAGCCAACTTGGTTAAGTTATTGAAAATCCCTGAATGGATCAAACAAGAGTGGATTTCATTCTGGGCCATACCAGTAGAAACCAAAATACAGATGAAGATTGAAAGGTGTTAGCACAACCAACTATAGTTTGACAAGATCAGAGCGAGGAAAAGTATTTTCCTGGTGGAAGGGAATAATTCAGTACAAAGAGAGATTCAGGGCCTGAAAGTGTTGCCCTGCACACTCCAAAAGCTTTTCTGGGAGGTCTTTAACTGAATTGTTTCTGAATTGTGCACTACAAGTGTTCTTAAACTGCTGGCTAGAATGAATGAATGGATGGATGGATGAATGAATGAATGAACAAATGAATGAAGCATTTAAACACAATGTACAAAGCACTGTGTTAAGTGCTGAGGACATAACAAAAAAAAAAAAAGGAAGATTGTCCCTGATCTCAAGGAGCTCATTTTCTAATGCAGGAGACAACACTGGTGGAAGATGTTATCTAAATATTAGACACAAAAGACCCATGGGTTCTTAGGGTGCAGAAGCAAAACATATGTTAATTCCTCCTCTTTAATATCATTTCCACTGATGAAATGGTGTCAGTTTCTAATGTTAAACCATCTGAGAGTGCAAAGGTCTTTGGTGACAAGAACTTTCTTTTCAGGGTCTTCCATAACTGTGACTATAGCACCTGCAAGAGCAGTTGCCAGGCTGGATCTCTACATAGATTATGTCTTAGCATGACATAGCTCTTCCTCTTCCTCTTCCTCTGATTGGTCAATTCATTCTAACATCTCTATTTTAAGGAATTTCCCAGTCCAGCCATATGCTAGAAGCATTGTTACTCCTAAGACTCTTGGGTTTAGATTCTTGGGATGTCTCCATCAGGATCTGAGGAGAGATAGTAGTCAAGGTGGTGGACTGGCACATGCTGCTCCCCACCCCCACCCCACTTCTCTCTCAAGGTATGTTGCTGCTTCAGCTAGGCTAGCTTGTGTGCCTTGTGTGTGGCAGCTGGTTGGTAGATGATGAGGATGGCTGGGCCTCTCACCACATCTCTAGATGTTGGCTGTGAAGGATAAATTAGAAGTAGAATTGGTGGGCTGGGAGGTGCTGTCACTTGATGGCAGTTGACCAATAGTTGTAGCTAGTGGTGATGAAAAGGTGGGTTGCCACAATATTGTTTCATTTCAATGATGATGGGAAGGGGCTAAACTGAAATTAGGTCTGGTAGGTCTTGAATTAGGGTTCTCAGCCTATCCTTCAGAGGTGTTTTCCACTGACCAGTTATACAGGAATAAAAATCTAAAGAAGAGAAGAAATTTATGTCAAAATAACTGTAACTTCCACTGAGTTGTCCAAGATCTGTGACAGGAAATCTAATTGGATGGATCATAGGGTATTCATCTAAGAGATGTAAGAGATATAATGAATTACAAAGATGGTTTAATCCAATCCTCTCAATTTACATATAAGTAAACTAAGGTCCCAGGAGACTGAGATTTGCCTAAGGCCATACAAGTAGTATCAGAATTAGGATTCCAAACCTGGTTTTTTTAACTCCAGAGATAATGTATTATTTCCTAGAACTGATTGGCTCTGGGTTTCATTCACAAAGTCACTACCTTCATCTACTTATCATCTTGACCTTCACTTACTGTCACAAGTATGACTGCCTTTCTTTCTTTATTGGGATTGCCTTAAGTCCAGAAAAACCTGTTTATATGAACATATTTATTGTCTATGTACCATCAAAAGATCAGCAGGAGTAGCATATAGCATTTTAAGGTTTAAAAGGGATAATATGGATTTTATCTTATTTGATCTGAAAAAGATCCCTGATAATGCAAAGGAAAACAACATTGAAGGACATCTGATTAATGTAGTATTCACTTATGACATTAAAGAATTGATGGCAAGCATACTTCCCACCTCTCAAAGATAGATGGGTTATCTCACACTAGAAGATCCCTTCACCCTTCTAGCTCCATCCTATGATTTATCAGTTCCTCCCATAGCTTCCATTTTAAGGAAGTTACCAGGACAGCCATGTTCCCTCCTTCATTCCTCTCTGGTCTCTGCTTTTGACTCTCTGGTCTTCTTTCTTCACTATTCCTCAGCAGCCTTCCCACCCTGGAAGATTGCTCTTCCATTGTCTTGTAGCCTCTTCCTCTTCCTCTGATTGGTCAATTCCTTCTAACATTTCTATTTTAAGGAATTTCCCAGTCCAGCCATATCCACTCCTTCATTCCTGTTCAGGCTGCACCCCCAAGTCTCCAAACCTCTTTTTCCACCACTGGTACCTGGGGACTTTCTTGTTCCCACACCTCTGTCTTTTTTGCTTCCTTTTATATGTTTTCTTCCCCCATCAGGACATTTTTTTGATATATTTTGTTCTTACATAATTTTCATCTCCAAAACCTTTCCCTGCCCAGAGAGACAACCTTTGTAATAAAGAATAAGAAAAAGGAGGGAGATGAGGTGGAGGGGGTGGTGGAAAGTCCAGCAAGAGTGACTGTCATGATCAGTTACATATAACATTATATACAATGTTTTATACTCAGTTCTTCTCCTCTGCAGAAAAGGAGGGAGGTGCATTTTCTCATCTCTTCTTTGTGCTGAACTGTCATTATAATTACACAATAGTTGGTTTCATTTGCTTTGTCATTGCTGTTCTTTCCACTTACAATGTAGTAATAGCATATATTATTTTCCTGTCTCTGCTTACTTCCCTTTGCATCATTTCATATAATTCTTCCCATGTTTCTCTGCATTCTTCATATTCATTTTTTCTTACAGTACAAAAAACATTGCATCACATTAATGTACTAAAATTTATTTAACCGTGCCTCAATTGATGGGCATATATTCCCCACCTCACCCCCAGTTCTTTGCTACAACAAAAAAAATACTACCATTAATGTTTTTTTTTAACATGTGCCTTTACTTTTGTCACTGACCTCCCTGAGATATTTCTATCTAGCAATGGCATCTCTGGGTCAAAGTATATAGACATTTAAAAAACTTATTTAGCATAATTGCAAATTGCTTTCCAAAATGAGTGAGACAGGGCTAATTCACATCTCCATAAATAGTGTATTGATGGGGCAGCTAAATGGAGCACTGGTCCTGGACTCAGGAGGACCTGAGTTCAAATTTGACCTCAGACATTTACTAGCTGTATGACCCTAGGCAAGTCACTTAGCCTCATTGCCTCAAAAAGGGGAAAAATACAGGATATTAGTGTGTTCCTCTTTGTATGTGCCTTCCAAGAATCACTAGTTCCACCATTGTCATCTTTGCCAATTAGTTGGACATGAGGTAAAATTTGAGTGGTTTTGTCTTACATTCTATTTATTTAGAACAAATTTATTGTTTTCTTCAAGCATCTTTTTCTCTAGGTGTTCAAGGCTTGAGAGCAAAAATAACCCAATTTCTCAAACAAGTTAATTTTAAAATTCTATCTTTACTAGTTAAAGATTGACACAGTGAGCATATATGCATATATTATCCCATCCAACATTTAGAAATCAAGACAGAGGCAAAGTGTTCTAATCTAAGGGTCAGAATTAGAAATGTGCAGACTTTTTTTTCTCTTTATAATTAAGAGAATAGGAATAAATGATAGGGAATCAAAGAAAACAGCATTCTAAGGGAATTAACCAGCAATAGGTTTTAAGGGACCAGTGGCCACCATGTCTGACTGGCATTTCTGTAAGTGTGAGCTGGAACAGGCAGCCTAACATGAAAGAGTAGGCAGTAGAGTAGAACAGTGAATGAATATTACTGAATACTGACTGTCTCCATTCTAACCTCCGCATTCCCTTCCTGCTCATCTCTGATTCCTCTTTTCTTGATCTCACTCCTAATTTTCTTGTGTTAATTCCTAAAATTTTCTTATTAATGTTATGGTGTCTATAATCCCCTATTTTCCTGGCCTAAATTCCTCAAGTCCTTGGATTAAAACTGAACTCCACCTCTGTGCTCTCAGGAAACTTGGCCTCATATCCTCAGCGATGGCTGCTGACTGCCAAAAGCAGTCCCCGAGCAGGATACGAGTAAGTTTTTTATTCTTCAGTCACGTCCAACTCTTTGTGACCCCATTTGAGGTTTGTTTGTTTGTTTTTTGGCAAACATACTGGAGTGGTTTGCCATTTCCTTCTCCAGCTTATTTATAGATAAGGAAACTGAGGCAAAGAGGGTTAAGTGACTTGCTCAGGGTCACACAGAGTGTTAGTGCCTGAGGCCAGTTTTGAACTCATGAAGATGAGTCTTCTTGATTCCAAGCCCAGTGCCACCTAGCTGCCCCACAAGTGAGTTAACCTTGGCTAACATTTCCTAGAAGACACATTTATGGCAGTGGAAATTACACAAGTGTTTTATGTGTCAGAGTAATATACGAGTAGTTCTTTCCATTACCTAAATTAGGCAAAGAAATGGGTAAATGTATACTTCAGGAGGTACAATTTGTAAGATTTCTAGTTCCATGGAAGCTATGTAAATATTATGAATCAACACACTGAGTGGGAAATCTGTTTAAGTCTCCTCCAATTCTTTGATTTTTGATGATGGATACATAAGATATAAAAATAAACACATAGAAGGTACATAAATAATACTCTGACAAATTTGAACATATTTAAATGGGTATTCCTCTCCAGACTGCACTCCTGACTCTTCCAAACTTCCTTTTTAATGCTCCAGAATTCCCTTTATCCTGGAAGCTCACTCACTTCATCCTGGATTTCACACATTGGTAGCACAAGCATAACTCAGAGATATTGCAGGTTCAGTTCCAGAATACTATAATAAAGCATATATCACAATAAAGTGAGTCACACAATTTTTTTGGTTTCCCAGCACAGATGAAAGTTAGGTTTACACTATACTATTGTCTGTTTAGTATGAAATAGTATTATGTCTAAAAAAAAGGATTTCAAAATACTTTATTGCTAAAAAATGCTAACCATCATCTGAGCCTTAAGAAAGTCTTAGTCTTTTCGATGGTGAAGGGGCTTGTCTCAGTGTTGATGATGGCTGCTGACTGCCCAGTATGGTGGTTGCTGAAGGTTGGGATGGCGGTGGCAATTTCTTAAAATAAGACAATGAAGTTTATGGCATCCATTGACTCTTCCTTTCACCTGAACACTTATAGGCCATGGTAGGGTTATTAATTGTCCTGATTTCAATATTGTTGTATCTCTGGGAACAGAAGAGGGAGAGAGTTAGGGGAATAGCTGGTAGGTGGAGCACTCAGAACACACACAACATTTATCAGTTAAGTTTGCTGTCGTATGTGAGCGTGATTCATGGTGTCCCAAAATGATGACAATGATAACATCAGTGTGATCACCGATCACAGATCACCATAAAAGACACAATAATAGTGAAAAAGTTTGAAATAGTGTGAGAATTACCAAAATGTGACACCGAAACATGATGTGAGCACATGCTGTTGGCAAAATGGTGTTGGAGTTGGTCAACATAGGGTTGCCACGAACCTTTAATATGTAAAATAATGTTAACAACTGCAACATACAACATCTGAAAAGTGCAATAAAACAAGTGATGCCCGTACCTTCCACACCTATGAGATCTTCCTCTGATTGACTATTTCCTTCCAGAATCTTCATTTTAAGGAGGATGCTAGGTCAGCCACATCATAATTCCTCTCTAGGCTATACTCCTGACTCTTTCAGATTTTCCATACAATGTCCTGCCTCCATGTACCTTCATCTTTCCTTGTGTCTCTTCCACTTTCAGTTTCCTTTTCCATGTTGCCTTCTCTTATTAGAATGTAAGCTTCTCGAGGGCAAGGACTGCTTTTATATGTACTCCCAGTGCTTAGCACAGTTCTTGGTATACATAGTAAACATTTAATATATTCTTGTTAACTTGCTATCAGATAATTGCTATAATAGCTCTCTTTCCCTTTTACCTCTTCTTTCATCCTTCTATGTAACAGTGGTTCAAATCCCACCTCTAAGCTTACCATCTGTATGACCTTGTGTAAGTCATTTAACCTCCCTGAGCTTCAGTTTCCTCACCTCTAAAATGAGGGAATTGGCCTAGATAAGGAGTCAGGAACCTGTTTGGATTCAGTCAAAGGGCCACATTTGAGGACCTAGAGGGCCACTTGTGGCCTCAATACTGCAGGTTCCCTAGCCCTGGTCTAGACAGTCTTCTAAGGACTTTCCTAGGTCTAAATCTATGATCCTAAGTTATAATTAGAAAATCACATTCTTTCCTTTTGTAGACCTGATTTTCATCTCTGTGCTTTAGTACTTTCCTCCTGGCTTTTCTTTTCTTTCTATCTGCTATTCATGTGTTAATTGAGTCTTAAATCCTTCTACCTTTGTAACAAGTGTCCTTTTTTCTGCCTTAGTTTTCTCTCTCTGCCCATACAATTTATGTGCCTATCACTTCAAACATTTTATTTTATCATTCATATTTATGCTCTTTTCCTGTTATTTTCTGCCAATGATCATTTGAAAATGATGGCTGAAAGGGAGTTCATGCCAAAGATGAGAGAGGGGACTTTGCCCATAAGCCCTTATTCCTCCTCTCCCTCTAGGAAGGGATTAATCCTTATCCTTCCCACAGGACTTCCCCTTTTTGCTGACATTTAAATATCTAAGGCTTTGCCTGGATCTCCAAACTCCTTTGTACTCAGTATGAGACACACATATCCCTTTTTGCTTTCTTTTCTAATAAACAGTTATTGTTTATGATCCTCATAGCTGTGACTTTTGGTTAACAAATCTAAGCATATGAGGTTGTCCTTGATGAGGTTAATTCACTTTACCAAGGTGAACAATATTGACAAGTTAATGTCTGTGATCTTTGAAACATCAACAAGAATGGGAGAGTTATTGCAGGTTTGGTGAAGGGAAAGTGCGCTGATTTTCAAAAAAGAGAGAGAATGGAACCTGAAAACTGCATTCCAATGACATTATCTTTGGTTCCTGACAAATTCTAGGATGTATTCTTTAAAAAGGGAATTACTGAATACCTAGAAAAAAATATCAGCTCGTAAGCATTTATTAAGAGTCAGACATCATGATATGCTTTTTTTTCTTTTCTTACTTTGTATTTTAGTTTTAATATTTAAGTTTATGATACGTTTCTTTTTCTTTTTTCTATTCTGTATTTGAGTTCTGGTGTTTGAATCTAAAATTAAAAAAACAAAAAAGTCAGACATGACAGAACAGTAACTGAACAACAACAGATATGCTAGGCACTGTGCTAAGCTCTGGGTATACAAAATATCAAAAAGAAAAACAGTAAAACAATCCCTGCCCTCAAGGAACTTACAATATAAGAAAGGAAGATGACACACAATTTTAGCTAGAAGTGGGGGGAGGTGGAGACAGGAGGAGAGAAAGGAATCTAACATGGAGATGATAGAGAGAGAAGTCCAAGGGAGTGCAGCCAGGTGGGAAATGAAAGGATGGCAGGCCTGGGGCCCTCTCTAAGTGGAGGTATTACAGGGAACTCTATGCTCCATCCTTCAATCAGAGAGGCCCCAGGGGTAGAGGGTACTGATGATATGTGAGTACCAGGGCTAATGTGATCTTGCCAGGATGATGAAGTTCCTGAATGCATGATGAAGAAATGGTGATAATAAACAGCCAGCATGACATCACAAAGAACAAGTCATTCCAGACTAACTTTATCATTTTTTTGGTGGGGTTATTGGACTTGTAGATCCAAAAGATGCTACAATTATAGTTTACCCATATTTTAGTAGGCTTTTAACAAAGCCTCCCATGTTATTCTTATATAATAGACAGATGCGAGCTAATTAAATGTACAATTAGATAAATTTGGAATTAGTTGAATGGCTAGATTTCAAAAGTCTGTTTAGATTAGTGGTTTGATGTTAAATTAGAGCGTCTCTGGTGGATTGACCCAGGGATATGAATTTGATCCTGGAATGTTTAACAGTTTATCAATGACCTAGGTAAAAGCATAAATGAGATCTTTCTCAAATTTTCAGATAATGTGACAGTGGTAGGGATAACTAATACTGTATGATAAATCAAGCTCCAGAAAGATCTGGATGAGCTAGAACATGGGGCTTAACATGAATATGATGATATTTAATAGGGACAATTTTAAAATCTTAAATTTGGGTTCCAAAAGACTTCTTCTCATGTTTAAGGGAGGGGAAATGAATGAGTATTTATTAAGCACCTACTATGTACTAGGTGTTGTGCTGAGTGCTTTACAAATATTATCACATTTGACATATAAGATAGGTTAAGTTTGATTAGGTAACAGTTTGTCTGAAAAAACGTCAGGGAGTTTTAGTGAATTACGATTTTATTGTGACTGAAGAGTTTTGATGTAGTCACCAAAAAAGCCAATGCTATCCTGAGAAGCACTAAAACCAGGCATGATGTCTAAGGTGACAGTCCCACATATGGAATTTTGCATTCAATTCTGAGTACTATATTGTAGGAAGAACATTCATACACTTGAAAGTGGTCAAAGGACACTCTTATTTGTGTATTGCATTGTGCTGATGACATCAAACCCCACAGCATTGCAGAACTTCCTGGTAGAGATGTGCCATCACTCAAAGGAGTTTACTTGGTCCATCCAGAGAGGAAAGACCAAGTGGGTAAAGAATGTCTATTACTCAGATTTCAACCTGCATTTGGATGAATATTACAGTATCTGTCTAACAGAATGTATGCCTGAGACAGACAGTACAGATAGGCAGCAAGTTGAACCCAAAGAACTAAAGAGTATTATATACAGAAGACCAAAAGGTTTTCCATATCTTGTTTCTATATAGCAACACAAGTAAAATACGAGGGACAGCTAGGTGGCACAGTGGATAGAGCATCAGCCCTGGAATCAGGAGGACCTGAGTTCAAATCCGGCCTCAGACACTTGACACTTAGTAGCTGTGTGACCCTGGGCAAGTCATTTAACCCCATTGCCTAGCCAAAAAACAAAAACCAAATAAAATGTTAGCATTGAAAAGATGGGCCTTTTCTTTTGTGGGAAGTGTGGGGGTGAGTAAAAATTTTATAATTCCTCAAGATGATAAGATGTGAGTACCAGGCACACTCAATACTGCAGAATTATGACATTTCCCAATGATAGATTCCTGGAGAAGGAAGGCTCGAGAAGTCCAAAAGCAGTGTAGCTGATGAGAAGCAAGGAACTCTGAATAAAAGGAATATTGGATGTTATCAAGGAATTGTATGATAGATTGTGAGATCCTCTGCTAGACTGTGAATTCTTTGACTGTCTTTTGTCTCCTTTTGTATCCCCAGTGCTTAGCATAGTGCCTGGCATAGAGTATACGCTTAATAAATTTTATTGATTGCTTGATTATTGATTGATTTATAGGAAAAGAAAAAAGATGGGCAAATCATGTGGCAAGATCAAGAAATGACAAGTGGACAGTCTAAGTTGTTTACCAGTAGCCTGCCAGTGTCGGGAGAAAATTGGGGAAGGGGTCCAGCATGTTGAGTGAACTGCCCAAGGGGACTTTTAGGAAAACATGGACAAAAATCTCATTGAACAGTCTGAGATCTGTATTATTAGAGGGAACTATCAAACTGGAATTTATAGATTGGATAGAGTAATTTAATTCAAGAGAGGGAATTAGACTTTTTCTACTTGGACTCAGAGAGTAGAAACAGGAACAACCAGTTGATGTTGTGTAGAGGTAAAATCTAGTCCATACCTCAGTTAGGGCTTCTTCCCACTCCGCCACCTCCAAAAAAGAAAGGGGTTTTCCTGGGACATGGTGTATTCATCCTCCCTGGAAGTCATTCATCTTGTATAATGGAAAGGATTCTTACATAAGTATGAGTTAGACTTGGCCTCTAATGTACCCTCCAGAAGAAATCAGTTTGAGAAATGAATTTGTTTTAGTTTTTAAGTAAAATATCTTCAGGGGCAAATGCTCTTCTGTGTGTGGGGGGGAGGGGGCAGGGTTGCATAATATCCTTATAGCCTACATTGGTCAAAAGACATTTTCCTCACATTCAGATAATTGTATTCACTCTCTATTGTAATGAAAGATCCCTGAACAGAATATGTTTTAATTTGAGAATAAAATGTAATTGCCAAAAAAGTAGTGCTTATGGCATAGAGAATGGAGGCAGAGGACTTGGATTCAAATCCTACTTTAGACACCAGTTGCTGATGGGCCCATCAGCAAAATACTTAACCACAGAGAGCCTCAATATTCTCCTCTGTGAAAGACAATGATTATCGTGATAGCAGGGACCTCACAGGGTTATTGGAAGCAAAGCTCTTTCAAGCACTGAAAGCACCATGTAAATGAGATTAATTCATGTAATAATAGCTGTGTTGTATAAATTTTGCTCTTCTTTGATTCACTAATGGCTGTAAGTATCTTCAGAAGAAAATGGTTCAATGGAGTCTTGCTTTTAATCTGTTTTAGCTTGAGGACAGTAATTCAGAGTGGTCAGAATGCTGCATAATAAATGTCCTCTCCATCTACCTATATTCCCTGCTGCCACGTTGTCATTAGTGAACAGATAATGTGTTCCTAGACTCAAAATAGTAACAAGGACTTTTTGCTCTGAGTCATCTCTAAGTAGCAATTCAGAGTAATTGTCAGGGCTGATGACAGTTTTTCTAGCTCAGTTAATAGCATTTCAGAAGTCAGTCATGTATCACTCATTCTGTGCTTGATGGCTGTCTAAGTATTACACATATTTGCATTATATTATACATATATACAAGGCATTCCAAAAATCTTAATGCTACTAATTTTAATTTTATTATTAAATTTTAAATTACTAAAACTTAAAATTACACTGATTTTGAGACATTCTGAATAATACACATATACCTGAAGTAGCTGCATATTTGAAATATAGATACATTAGATATATACATATAAAATAAATATCTATGTACAAATAAGTATATGATTCTATATGCATATATATGCATGTGTATTTATGTGTATGTATATATATGCATGTTTATATATGTGTATATATTATATGTATATATATATATATATATATATATATAAATGATTAATCAATAGATAGATAAATGGATACTTTGAGCATCCATGATTTCTTTTGTGTAATTACTACCTGCACTGATATAGATCGCCATCTCTCCTCCACTCTTTAGTAAAATGACTACATCGAAGATATCAAAGTGAATCAAACACATGACCAGTGGGGCACATTATGGCCTGAGTGCAGCCAAACCAGATTAAAATGCAATTGAAAAATATTTAATAAAATGGGTAAAATACAGATAACATAGATAATGTCAATATGCGGTTTTCTAAGTCAACATGTGGCCTGCAAAGATCCGTATGTATGGTTTAGTGGCCATTATTTCTACTTGAGTTTGACACCATCTATCTCCATGACTTTCTGTGGTTGAACTAAGTCATCAGCTCGTGATCCAACTTCTATTCATGAGACTTTCTGTGCTTAGCCAGGCTGAGCCTTAAATACCAATCATAATCCCCATTGCAAGACCCACATTTAACCCGTTCCAAGTTGGGTAGTACTTTCTAGGGCTGTGCACTCTCATGCCACATATCCTTTAGAAACTGAGACATTAAAAGTTAGACTTCATAGGTAGACATCATAGAATCTCAGAGTTGAAAGAGACCCCAGCGTCCAACTCGTCTAACACATGTCCATATTCAGATCCCCAACATTGTGTGTATAGTAAATATATCCATCAGAAACTGGTAAACTCAATAAATTTTGACCTATAATTAATACTTTTACTTAGCACACATACGTATCAAGAGAAATTTCCAGTCATTGAAGTCAGGGTGGCATTTTGTAACACTGAAAAGAACTCTTGGTTTTGTCTGTTTGTGGGCAATGGGGGTTAAGTGACTTGCCCAGGGTCACACAGCTAGTAAATGTTATATGTCTGAGGCCAGATTTGAACTCAGGCCCTCCTGAATCCAGGGCTGGTGCTCTATCCACTGTGCCACCTGGCTGTCCATCAAAAAGAATTCTTGATTTGAAGTCAGAGGACCTAACTTCAAATTGTATTTCTATTACTTGCTACTTGTGTCACCTTAAGTAAATCACTTCACGTATCTGGGCCTCAGTTTCCTCATCTGTTAAAGGAGGCAATTTGATTAGATGACTTCAGAGGTCCCTTCCAGGTCTTAACCCATGATTCTTTAACCTCAAATCTTAATTTATTATTAATTAAGTAATTACTTTTAACAGATTTAACTGTCATACCTGGCTTTTCTGTGTCATAGGGAACCTACCTTTTATTGTTCTGTTTTGTATAGTGGGGCCTCTGGAGGCCTTCTAGACTTTAAGTCTCACTTAACCTGATGCTACAGAGTGGGTAAAATGCTGTTGACACTATAATGAAATCCAGTTGTTCTCAGTTAGGTAACTGATAAACCACGTGACCCTGACCAAGGTAACTTCCCAGTGCTTCCCTTCCCCTGTGTAGTAAGTGGAGCTAATAATCTGGAAAGGATAATGAAAAGAAAGCAATGTTTGGTAAGCAGTCTTATCTGCCAAATAAGAGGAAGTGTAACCCAACTGTACTTGTGAGTGCAGATTCATTGGCTGACATGGATTCAGAAATCCATGGAAGACAGAAGAGGACAGAGATTAGAAGGATGGAGTTCTTTGCAGTGCTCAGCACATTTCTGCAATTGTTTCTGTGATGTGCAGCTGTCATTCATCCTTATCTCTGGGGGCTCAGGGAGGGGGGCCATGTTATTAGAACCAAGAGCAACACTTGATTTCATTAATTATTGACACAAGGGAGGATAGACTGGTAGAGACAGTCTGTCTCACATCTTGAATGGCCTGGGATTAGGAGTGCAAAGGAGTTTATAAGAGAGTTGTGAGTTTAATTTGATGAACTTAGAATGTAGTAGACCTTTCTATGGAACCCTAGTAAGCACCTCTCCCTACAGAGTATGTGCGTACTCATTGACTTCTGATTAGAAGGGCAAAGACAAATCCTAATTGGTTTCAAGTGACTGGAGCTGGTCACAGTGCAATGTAGTTGGCTGCGACTCTGAGTGTAGACTCTTGTCAGAGGAGCCACCCCTTCTTCCAACCTATGAAAAAGGGCTGACAGATGACTTTACACACTTTTTTCTCTTGGTTTTTTTGCTTATTGTATTCTTCCCAACTCCTTGTCCACCAAATGCAGTAGCATGAATGGGGAAGGAATTTATTGCTCTCTTTTCCACTTGCCATTAATGGCTTCCCTGGGGCAAAAAGCACATGGGAGTTACATTTGCTCACCCACTCTGCCTAAAGTAGATTGTCCTACCATGGACATTTCCAAGTCAAGAGATGGAAATAGCCAGTACAATGGTGGAATATCAAGAGTATCCCCAAGGGGGATTTCATGGACAATATTCCCAAACCCCAACTTCCTGTGTAAAAGAAGAGGGAAATTTAGTAGGTGATGTTGTCCCAGAATCTATTCTAGCAAAGAAGAGAAATGTCTTGGGAAATGACAGGCTTGGAGAGTTACCCCAAGTTTAAGAGTTCAGAGATCTGAACTTTTAAAGACAGAAGGGGAGCTTGGTGGTACCAATAAGCATTTATTAAATGCCTACTCTGTTCTAGGTATCATATTAAATAGTGGGGAAGTGGAGATGAGGAGGAAGAGTATTTCAGGCATGGGAAACAGCTGGTAAAAATGCCCAGAGTCTAGATATGGTATGTTTAGAATAAAAAAGACCTAAGTTTAAATCCAGCCTCAGACTAATGTGATCCATTTAATCTGTCTGCCTTAGTTTCTCCATCTGAAAAATGGGGGTGTTAATAGCACCTACCTCCCAGGGTTCTTGTGAGGATCAAATGAGACAATATTTGCAAAGCACTTCACAAACCTTGAAGTGCTATATAAATGCTAGTTGTTATTACTGTTGTCATCATTGTCAGTCAGCCAGTCAGTTATAAACATTTCTTAAGTATCTAAAATATATCAGGCACTGTGCTAAGCACTAGGGATAAAAAAAAAAGAGGCAAAATACAGTCCCTGTCCTCAAGTTGCTCACAATCTAATGGGAGAGACAATAAGCAAACAAATAGGTACAAACAAGCTAGAGTGTTTAGGCAACACTCAAGAGTGTTGTGGTTCTGCCTTACATTATGACCGAATGGTTAGTACAGGGAAGGAAACAGTAGGTACTTATGTCATTTGACCACCTCTGACCTCAAGAAATGAATTCAGTTCTTACTCTTCTGATATTGTATCTCATATGAACCCTTCTGCTATCTTATCTTCAGTAAATTAAGGGATGTGTGATCTCATCTATCTGGGTGCTACCTTCATTAGGACAGATGTCAACCAATCCATGCCCTCTCATCCTGTGTAATTATTAAGCCTGTTCTCCTATAAATAATCCATAGAGTATTTATCCAATGAGCAGGAAGTCTTCTTCTAGACCTAAAAAAAAATTCCTTGAATAACAGTACAACATGTGGGCTATCTGTCTGTCTTTCCTCATTATTGTTACATTACCAACTCACCTCCTTTTCTAATCATACATGTTCTAGATCATTCTTATGACACTTCTTGTGTTGAAGTCACTGTAGGTTATATGCTGCACTCTAATTATACCACCAGGCCACTAGGTGGCACAGTAGTAGAGCACTGGGCCTGGGGTCAGAAAGACCTGAGTTCAAATCTGACCTCAGACACTTAGTAGCTTTGTGACCCTGGGCAAGTCACTTAACCATGTTTGCCTCAGTTTCCTCATTTGTAAAATGAGCTAGAGAAGGAAAAGGCAAACCACTTCACTATCTTTGACAAGAAAACCCCAAATGGGGTCATGAAGAGTCAGAAACGACTGAAGAACAACATAAAGAAAAGCAAAAGACAGTCCCTGCTCTCAAGGAGCTTATAATCTGGGCAGACAACACACAAAGAACTATGCACAAGGAGATAAGATGATACAAACAAAATAAATTGGAGATGATCCCAGAGGGAAGGCATTAGGATTAAGAGGATTTAGGAAAGACTTTTTATAGAAGATGGGACTTGGAAAGAATCCGGGGAAGCTAAAGAGAAATGAGAGGAAAAAGCATTCAAGGCATGGGGGAGAGTCAGTAGAAATTTCTGAACTAGACACTTCTGGAGCATCTTGTTCAGAGAAAAGCAAGAGGACAGTGTTATTTGCTCATAGATATGCATCTAGTGTGAGTAAGAAGGAAGCAAGTTTTAAGAAGGCTAAAAAGGTAAGAGCGAATTGAATTATCAAGGGCTTTGAATGCCAAATAGATTTTACATTTGATCCTGAGGTGACAGGGAGCCTCTGGAGTTTAGCAAATAGGGAGGTGACATGGTTAGACTTAAGTTTTAGAAAGACAAATTTGATAGTTGAGTGGAGGGGCACCTGGATAGGGGAGAGAGTTGTGGCAAGCAGAGCTACCAGCAGCCTATTGTAATAATCTAGTTTGAGGTGATGAAGGCCTGCACCAGGGTGTAGTAGTGTGAGAGGAGAGAAGAGGATGTATACAAGAGATTGTATAAAGGCAAAATCCACAGGATTTGGTCATAGCTTGAATGTGGGGAGTGAGAGAGAATGAGGAATAGACTAAGATGCCTAATTTCTGAATGGGAAGATGGTGGCCCCCTCAGTAGTAGGAGGGAAGTTCAGAAGAGGAGAGGGTTTGGAGAAAAGATAACAAGTTCAGTTTTGAATATGTTAAATTTAAGATGTCTGTGGAACATCCAGTTTGAGATTCCAGTAGGCAACTGGAGATATCAGACTGCAGGTCAGCAGAGAGGTTAGGACTAAATTTGAAGCAGATTTGAGAATTATCCACAGAGAAATATAATTGATACTGGGAGACTGATGAGATTACCAAGTGAAATAGTATAGACGGAGAAGGAAAGAACCCTATGGGATATTCGTGTTAGTGGGTGTGACCTAGATTGATGAGCCAGTAAAGGAGGAGGAGAAGGAAAGGAGGAAGAAAACCAAAGAATTGTAGTGTCGAGAAAATCTAGAGAGGAGGGAGTATCAGGAAGAGCGATATTGGCAGTGTCAAAGGCAGTAGAGAGCTCGAGAAGGATAAGGATGAAGGAAAAAAATGTATTTGTCAATGAAGAGAGCACTGGCAACTTTGAAGACAGCAGTTTCAATTTAATGATGGGGTCAGAAGAAAGGCTGCAAAGAGCTGAGAGGAGAGGAGAGGAGAGGAAGTGGAGGCACCTGTTGTAGACACCTTCTTGAGGAGCCTAGCCACAAACGGGAGGAGAGTTGTGGGAGAACAGCTGCCTATCAGGGATGAATGGATGTGAGGGTCTTTTGAGGTTGGGGGACATATGGGTATGTTTGTAAGTAGGAAAACAGCCAGTAGACAAGGAGAGATGGAAGATAAGTGAAAGTGGGATGGTTTGGGGAGGGGGGAACTGCTGGAGAGGACAGGATAAAATAGGATCGCTTGTGTATGCATGGGAATGAGAAGAGGCTACCTCTTTATGTGAGACCGGAATGAAGGAGGAGATAGTGGCAGAACCAGAATGCAAACAAGAGCTGTGAGATGAAGGAGAAGAGGGAGCGCTGTGGAATGGTCTCATTTTTTTTTTCAATGAAATATCCTCAGGCCAGTTTTTCAGCTGAGAGAATGGAGGAGGGAGAGTTGTGGAAAACTTGAGGAGAGATGAAAAGGCTTAGAAAGCCTCTCTGATAAGTGAGATAGTGAATTAATTAGGGAGGTGCACAAGGATTGCCCAGCTGCAATGAGAACCCAGTTGAGATTAAGTACCATAGATTTGTAGTGGATCAAGTCAGCACAGTTTCTTTTTTTAATTTTATTTTTAATTTATGGAATAAGGCAAACATTTCCATAACATAGAGCAATAAAAAAGATGACTGCACATGAAACTGCAAATCTACTATGCACAATTTGTTATTCCATTCAAATATACAACAAAATTATCACATAAATATATTTTTCTTCTTCCCTTCCGCCAACAACAAACTAGTGCCCTGATTTTTCCACATCTCCTCTAATATCTGTCACCCTCCTCTTCTATCATCTTAGCCAATCTGGTAGGTATAAAATGATATTCCGAGGTTGTTTTAATTTGCATTTCTTCAACCAATTATGATCTAGAGTATTCTTTCATATGACTATAAATTGTTTTGATCTCTTCATCAGGAAAACTCCTGTTTAGATCCTCTGACCATTCATCAATTGGGGAGTGATGCTCACATACATATAGATTTAACGAAGTTCTTTATATATTTTAGCTATGAGAACTTTATCTGATAAACTGTTTATAAAAATTTTCCCCTAATTTTCTTCTTTCCTTTTGATTCTGATTACATTTGTTTTATTTATACAAAATCTTTTTAATTCAATGGAATCAAAAGTATTTATTTTACACCTGACTTTGCTCTCTATTTCTGGTTTATTCGTAAATTGTTCACCTATCTATCAGTAGAGTTTCATTATTTTCCCCAGCTTTGTTCAGCAGTGTGTGAGTGGGAGCAAAGGCAGCAAATAGTGGAAGTAATCCAAGGAGGAAGGTTGGAGAGGCATGACTTGTGATAAAATAAGGAGAGGAGAGACTCAAGAGAAGAGGACACTGTAGAGTTCAACTGATTCACCACGGGATCAAGATGGGGAAAGGAGAGTGTAGCCAATTTAAGTGTAATCCTCTGAGAAAGAACTGAGGATTCAGGGTATTGAAAGTCACAGTGAGGACAAAGAACACAGTTAAGGGTTGAGAGTATCCTTGAATGAAAAAAAAGGAAGGAACTAGGACGACTTTCACAAAGTGTTCTACAGCAGATCACATCTTTATAGACACATAATTAACTGAAAGTTGCAGAGAACACAGGTTCCTGCTGTGTTTACAATTTCCTGACTATAAAAAAAGCATTTGACTCCGAGAAACAAAATAGAAACTTAAAGGCTGTCCTTTATCAGAACAAAGGGTTTGTGATAGATGCTACAACAGAGATAATTTTGTTTGATGGTTGTCTGATTATTGCTATCAAATGAGGAATAAAACAAAGAGAAAAGTACTGAAGCTACAAGGACTCCTAAATGAGATTTGCAACCACTCAAAAGAATTTGATGCAACAATCTATACAAGAAGAATTAAATATATGAAAAACAAATGTTAGGGGCAGCTAGGTGGCACAGTGAATAGCACACCAGCCCTGGAATCAAGAGGACATGAGTTCAAATCTGACCTCAGACCCTTACTAGCTGTGTGACCCTGGGCAAGTCGCTTAACCCCAATTGCTCCCCAAAAAATGTTATGCAACTATATGGATAGCCCTTATAGTTGGTGTGTGTGTGTGTGTGTGTGTGTGTGTGTGTGTGTGTGTGTGTGTGTTTGTAGCAAAATATAAGACAAGGTTCTCAGCTGAGAGAATGGGGGGAGGGAGAACTATGGGAGGCTTGAGAACAGATGAAAAGGTTTAGAAAGCCATTGTGATAAGTGGGATAGTGAACAAATTAGGGAGCTGTACAAGGATTGCCCAGCCACAGTGAGAATCTCATTAAGACCAAGTAACATAAATTTGTTAGTGAATATACATATATATTCATATATGTATATATAAATACATATGTACACACAGGCATATGCATTTATTAAGCACATACTATGTGCCAGGCGCTATGCTAAGTTCTGGAGATACTAGGAAAGACAAAGGACAATCCCTCCCTGCCCTCAAGGAGGTTACAATTAAAGTGAGGAGACAACATGTAAACAAATATATACAAAGCCTGTCTTAAAACCTATATGCCAGATAAATAGAAAATAATTAACAGAAGGAAAGTATTAAAATTAAGAGGGGTTGGGGAGGGCTCACTGTAGATGCTAGGGTCTTAGTTGGGACTTAATGGAAGCCAGGGAGGGCAGTTCAACTACTGCTCCAATGATCAGAGGAAGAAGAGCATTCCAGGCATGGGGACAGCCAGAGAATATGATTAGACTCAAGAGATACAGTGTCTTGTTCATGGAATAGCCAGGAGGCCAGTGTTACTAGGTTGAAGAGTACCTGTCAAGGAGTAAGAAGACTGGAAAGGTAAGAAGGGCTAGGTTATGAAAGACTTTGAATCCCAGAGAACACATATGTATATGTATGTGCCTATGTATCTATCTATCTATAACTATATATCTGGATGGCTATGTAGATATATAGCTACATCTTAACAGACTCTGCTGATAGACAATGTGCTGGGCTTGGAATTAGATAGGAAGAAAAAAGCATGACCCCAAGCTTCCCTTTGAAACAGAAACTCATTTTTAACACCAACACTCCTCTGGTGGTACTATCTGGCTAAGAACTAGGCAATACTACAATCTCACTGAAGAACCAGAATTTCACTTCTCCCAAAGGGCAATAGAATGATGTATGGTAGGTACAATTAAGCTGCTACAGCTTACCAATAGTGGAATTTGAATAGGTAGTGTAAATGACATCACAGAACTAAAGAATCATAGAACCTGGTCTAAATTCCTCATTTTATATATAAGGGAACGGAGGCCCAGAAAGATCAAGTAATTTAAACGAGATCACATGAGTTAAGAAAATGACAAAGCAGGAATCGAATTCAAGTCCCATAGTCCATCAACAATCTTTCCATAAGACAATGTTGCCACTCATTAAATAACTCACAATGCCTGGCAATTGATATCTCGTTTCAAGACTGGTTCAAGCCATACAAAGTAGTGGTTATGTGACTTTGGGGATCAGTCATATTTACAAAAGCAAGCAATTATCGATAGGCAAGAAAATGGACTGCCTGCATGTCACACTGGCATCCACATAATGTTTAGAGATTTAGAGCAAGGCTTATTAACCTTTTTTTGTGTTGTGGACTTCTTTGGCAATCTGATGAAATCTAAGAATCCCTTCTCAAAATCATTTTTTTAAACATTCAAAATTGAAGGAAATTCTACATTTGTTAGTTAGAGAATATAAAGATAGGATTTTCCCCATCCAGATACCTTGTCATCTATCCAAAGACCCCTCGGGTATTTCCATTCCAATTTTAAAAATCCCGATCTAGGGGAAGGCTCCCAGCACTCGGGTTGTCTCTTGTAGAGGAGTTTTCAGCGGACAAGGAGAAGAGTTATAGAAGAGGTCAGGTGGGTAATCTGTACCTTTGATGGCAGTTGTCCCTATTTCTGTAAGTTCACAGATGGCTTAAAGAAAACTGAAGCTTTCGTCAGCTCTCTTAAAGCCTAGCTGGTTAAGCAGGCATTTGGCAGGATGGCTACTGTCTGAAAGACAACCCTGAGGGGCACTTTGGTGGCTGGTGGTGTGGGCGTGTTTATTGGCATCTGGTTTTTATGCGGGCCTTGAGCAGCTTATCTGCTGGAACTCACTGTTCTTCAAAGGAACCTTGGGACTCTCTAATTCTTCTAACACTGTGAAGTGTCCCATTCACTGGGAATGATGTGTTCTCTCAGGCCTGCCTCTTACTGCTGCTGTTCATTTCATCGTCACCAGTACGATTCCTCTTCTTAGTGACATAAATGACTATCAGAACAGAATGTGTTGCTTTTATTGGGGGGTGGGGGTGAGATATACCTATGTATTTTATTCATCAACTGAAAATTTGTGAAGGGATTTTCTCAGAGTACGACCATAAATTCCAAATAAAATATAGAGATAAAGATCTCTATGTACTTACCTAGCACTTTAAGGCATGCAAAACAATATACAAATATTATTTCCTTTTATCTTCATGAAAATCTTGCGAGGGTGATGCTATTATTTATCTCCATTTTACAGAAGAGAAAACAGAGGCAGACAGAAGGTTAAGTGACTTGTCTAGGGTCACCCCATCTAATGAGTATCTGAGGCCAGATTTTAACTCAATAAATACCTGTTGAATTAAATTGAATTGAAAAATGCCTTAGAATGTTATATCTAAACATTTATGGGAGCATTGATAAGGGTCATGGGATCATAGCTTAAGAGCTGGAAAGGACCTCAGCAGTTATCTAGTCTGCCCCCTCCTTATTTTACAGATGAGGAAACTGAGGCCCAGGGAGGTTCAATGTTTTCCCCATGGTCAGAGGCAGAGTTTGAACCAAGCCCCTCTAACCCCAGATTCAGTGCTCTTCCACAATACCATGCTGCCTACAACTGACAAATAATTCATATTTATTTGGCACTTTTCTTATAGTATTCCTGAAGTAGGGAGTACAAGTGATGCTTTCCCCAGTTACAGATGAGGAAATGGAAGCTTTGGGAGTTTAAATGACTTGTGCATGATCATACAGCTGCTAGGTGTAGGTGACAACATTTAAGTCCGTGAAGTCACCTGACTCCAAGCCCAATACCCTTCACAATCCTTCATGCCACCTCCTAATTCTTTGGAAAACAAATGCTGTGGATCTACGTAGATGGTTCTTACATCAGTTTGTCCATTTGAATCTTAAGTTATCTCCTAACCTACCGTGTCATATCTCATTTTGAACTGGATGTCTCCTGGAGAGCTTAAGCTCAACATGTTCAAAACTGAACTCATTATCTTTCCCCCAAAACCTTGCCCTCTTCCAAACTCTCCTCTTACTGTGAAGGGTACCAAGATCCTCCCAGTTCAACACTTGCGTGTCATCCCTGATTCCTTATCCTCTCTCATCCCTTACATCCAATCAGTTGTCAAGGCCTGTCATTTCTGCCTCTATAACATCTCTTATATATCTCCCCTTCTCTCTTCTGATACTACCACCACCATGATAAGAACTGCGGGCTCTTATTATCTCATACCTGATTACTGTAATAACCTGATGGTTAGCATTGCTGCCTTAAATCTCTTTCCACTGTTGATCCATCCTCCACTTAGCTGTCAAATTTATCTTCCTAAAGTACAGTCTGATCATGTCACATAGTCTCCATCTCCCTGCCTCTACCAATTCAATAAACTACATTGGCTCTCTATCACCTCCAGCATCAAATGTAAAATATTCTGTTTGGCTTTTAAAACTCTTCACTACCTAGCCTGTTCCTACCTATCTAGTCTTTTTATACCTTACTCCCTCCCCAGACCCCCAAAACTGGGATTCAGTGACAATGGCCTTCTGGCTATTCTTCACATGAGACACTCCATTTCTTGATTGGGCATTTTCGCTGGTTGCCCTCCATGCCTGGAGCTCTCTCCCTTTCACAATGTCACACTACTTCTAGAAGCTTCTCATTCTTATTCCAAATGAAATTAATTACTATGTAATTATAATGACAGCTCAACCCAAAGAAGAGATGAGAAAATGTACTTCTCTCCTTTCCTGCAGAGGTGAGGAACTGAATATAAAACATTGTATATATTGTTAGATGCAACTGATCATGATGGCCTTTTGCTGGACTTTCCACCCCCCCCATCACCCCCTGCCCTTTTTTTATTCTTTTATTCTTTATTACAAAGGTTGGCTCTCTGGGCAGGGAAAGAAGAATGGTTGTATTTGGAAATGAAAATTATATAAGAACAAAATATATCAATAAAATGTTCTGATAGGGGGAGAAAACACATACAAAGAAGCAAAAAAGGCAGAGGTGTGAGGAGAAGAAAGTACCCAAGTGAAGACATGGTGGAAAAAGAGGTCCTGAAACTCAGGAGTGCAGCCTGAACAGGAATGAAGGAGTGGATATGGCTGGACTGGGAAATTCCTTAAAATAGAAATGTTAGAAGGAATTGACCAATCAGAGGAAGAGGAAGAGGCTACAAGACAATGGAAGAGCAATCTTCCAGGGTGGGAAGGCTGCTGAGGAATAGTGAAGAAAGAAGACCAGAGAGTCAAAAGCAGAGACCAGAGAGGAATGAAGGAGGGAACATGGCTGTCCTGGTAACTTCCTTAAAATGGAAGCTATGGGAGGAACTGATAAATCATAGGATGGAGCTAGAAGGGTGAAGGGATCTTCTAGTGTGAGATAACCCATCTATTTTTGATAGGTGGGAGGTATGCTTACCATCAATTCTTTAATGTCATAAGTGGATACTGTATTAATCAGAAGTCCTTCAATGTTGTTTTCCTTTGCATTATCAGGGATCTTTTTCAGATCAAATAAGATAAAATCCATATTATCCCTTTTAAACCTTAAAATGCTATATGCTACTACTGCCGATCTTTTGATGGTAATCAACAATAAATATGTTCATATAAGCAAGTTTTTCTGGACTTAAAGCAATCCCAATAAAGTAAGAAAGAAAGGCAGTCATACTTGTGACAGTAAGTGAAGGTCAAGATGATAAGTAGATGAAGGTAGTGACTTTGTGAATGAAACCCAGAGCCAATCAGTTCTAGGAAATAATACATTGGCTCTGGAGTTAGAAGACCGGGTTTCACATCCTAATTCTAATACTACCTATATGGCCTTACAGAGCAGGATGCCAAGGCACAAGCAGGTATAGCAACAATAATTGTAACTAACAATTATATAGCACTTTAAGTTTTGCAAAGTCCTATAGATAGATATATTGTCTTGTTTTCTCCTCTAAACAATCCTATGAAGTAGATGATATTATTATGCCAATTTTACAGATGGGAAAACTGAGTCTGACAGAAAATAAGTAATTTGCCCAGGGGTCACATAGCTAGTAAGTGTCTGAGGCAAGATTTGAACTGAAGTTTTCCTAACTCTGAGGCCAGCACTCTGTCTTTTTCATACTGCCTTGATGCCTCATTTATGATTATACTGCTAGTGGGTCTCAGAGCTAAGATTTTAAATTCAGGTCTTCTGATTCTAAACCCAGGCATCTTCCTACCATGTTTTACTACCTTTCATGTCTTATTAAAATAATAGAAGAGAATTACACTCGCAAACCTTTCTTTATGCATGAACATTGGACCACACTCTGCCAATAGCTCCAAGACAAACTTCTCAGAGGTGCCCATAGTTAGTCAATCCTTCCTCACTGCAGTATGTTGCTTCAGAGAATGCCACTGGGGACGCTCTTAACTTTTAATTAAGATATTCTCAAAATAATTTCTGACCACAAATGAAACAGTTCTTTAGTCTTCCTTTGGGTTGCTAAGAGATCACAGGATTGCCTACAATGCCATGCTTTCTGACGCATTCCAACTATAAGAAGCAGAGATTACCCTGAGCTAAGTGAACTATTGTTCACTTAGAGTGAACTACTTATCAGACTATTTTTATTAGACTACTTATTAATAGCATCCTTAATTGTTACAAAATGATATCTAATTACTTTCACTCTAGCCTTGATGTAATATAACACAAAGGTTAAAGAGAAATGGTCTTGCCATGGCCTTTGGCATTTTATTATATAACCTTGAGGAAATTGGGGATAACCATCCATCAACTTTACCTTGTATTTGAAATACTTATGCATTTACCTTGCATAGAATCAGCAAACAATGAACGTGTGCCATCCACAAAGCATTGAGCCTTTTTATAATTACTCATTTATGTATTTTATAATGCCTCACTCATTCCTATTTATCACAATGTCTGCTCAGATGCCAGGCTACTGATTTCTGGTGCTTTTCAGGGCTTCTTATTACAAAGAAATAGCTTTCAACTTAAACATTGAAATTGCAGGAGCAATTATCTTACCCTTAAGAGTGCTGGAAATTACCCTAGGCAGTTGAAGAAGAAATAGAAAAGATCAGACACTTTACTGTCATCAAAGTGGAAAATGCAATCATCATGGCAGGATGTTTGTTTTTTAATTCATGAACTATTATTACCTTCTCTATGTAGGTGGAATCATTTGTGTCTCCAAGTCCCAAGCACTTCCCTCAATGGTATTCTTGGAGTTTTTCATAGCATACAAGATGGTGGCTCTCTTTAAAAGAAAAAAAAAACTATTGTAAGAGGGGGTTACACCAGCCCTGTTCTCTCTTGGAAGGGCTGGTGGGAAGACATCAGAGATACACACTCCAATTAAGAAAGGGAAATTATATTTAGACATACAGATCCTGAATAAGCCCAAGCTTATTTTTCCTTCTGCCCTTGAAATTTCCAGTCTTCCATTTTGTGCTATCCTTTCCATGCCACAGGTGGAACAGGCCTGCTGGCTGCTTGGTTTCTGCCATATTGCTGCTTGGTGCACCTGCCACTGTGGCTATAACCCAAGATGGGTGCAATGAAGGATGAATTAGGATGTATTCAACAGAGAGCTACAGTGACTGGGGAACAGTGGAAGAGATTCAAAGCAGAGAATGTCCCAAGTACTGTTGTGATTTAAAAAAAAAAAAAGACCAGTGTTGCTGTTTAGGACCTGTGAGCTGGGAGAAACCAGATTGATAGTTGCCATGAAATTTTAGTGAATGGTGAGAATGGCCTTGAAAACACATCCTAGCTCCTTGCCTCTTCCCCCTATTTTCTCAAATTATTTACTTAGTAGATCCTGCTAAGCTCCTGCTTTGCAGCTCCTTCCCTTGTACCTTTTCTCCATGCCTCAAGAATAGTGATTGTAGTCAGATGGCTTGGCTGGAAGGAATACTGGACAAAGTAGTTTCTTTGCAGTTTTACTATGTGACAATTTCATTTACAGTTATTCACTGCATTGAGCTTGATAAATCATTTAACCACTAAAAAGTTAATGTCTCTATCTTATGAATGTGGTTGTTTGATGACAGCAGAAGAGTTCCCAAATGCAAGGTAGAAGTTGGGGGGGTAGAGTTACTGGGGAGAACCATATCAAGACTTTCACATTTCAGATTTCAAAGTGATATCCCATTTATTTTCCCCTAAGTTAAAATTTTAATCCACTCATTCTCATACCATAAACTCAATGAGCCTGAAAGTGGTAAAAGAGGTTTGTAGGCTAACCATATTCTAGGGAGCAGTGGGGATATCATGGCCTTTTAGAAAGCCAGTGCATGTTAACGAATACCATTTCACAGTTAGCTGGAGGGCAGCTTGAAGGTAGTATCACCTTGTGGCCAAAATTTTACTCTACTGTATATGTCTCTTGGGCAGCTAGGCGGTGCAATGGACACAGTGCTGAGCCTGGAATCAGGAAGACTCATGATCTTGAGTTCACAACTGACCTCAGACACTTAACAGCTTAGTTACCCTGATCAAGTCACTTAACCCTGTTTGCCTCAGCTTCTCATCTGCAAAATGAGCTAAAAAAGAAAATGAAAAAACACTCCAGTCTCTTTGACAAGAAAACCCCAAATAGGGTCATGAAGAATTGGACATGGCTGAAAAACAACTGGACTAATACTTCCATTGGTTAATTAATTGACACCCTGCTTTTCTGTAGGTTGTCGAAAGCAGGGAAATGAGCCTGTTGTAGGCAACAATTGCTACAGCAATATTTATCAAGTGTACAACTAGCCTCTACTATGACCACACCTTACAAATATTTAATTTCCAAAGAATAAAGATAGGAAACTCAACTCTATATGTAGCCACCCAATGGACCATTACTTAAGACCTCAATTTTTTTTTTCTGTTTTTTTTTTAGTTTAGCTATACATTTAAATTTATTAAGTTCATTGTGCCTTACAATACTTACTTACTAATTTCACTATATCTTACAACATGCACTTTTCTGGTAAAGATGTATTTTGTTTTTATTATGAGAACATTGACTAAGATGCATGCCAACAATTGTTTTTAAACAAATTTCAATAATGACAAGTTCAAACTCAGTAAGCATTGCTTCAGCAGCAGCCAGATATCCTTTGCTTTATTATTTTAATCACTGTTACAGCACTGAAGTAAAACAATCTGCCTTTAAAAAAGATCAAGAACTCTCTGAAGCTATATGCAAAGGGACTAAGACCTATTTCACCTTAACTTAGTGTACTGAAAATCACAGAAGGAAAAAATAATTATATTACACTATAAACAATACAGAGGCAGCCTGGTATTCTGGATGGTGAATCAGAAAGTACTGGGTTCAAATGCCACCTCCAGAAGGCCATAAGTTACAAACGGTTTGTAAGCTATGGAGAAGAAAGAAGGAAAAGGAGGAGGAAGATGAAGAGGAGGAGAGAAAGATGAGGAGAAGGAGGAAGAAGAAGAAAGGGAGGAGGAGGAAAAGAATTTATTAGTATGTAGCAGGCACTTCAAAGTGTTAGAGGTACAAAGGAGGGAGAGAGGGAGTGCCAAAATGACCTGCCATGAATTTTAAGTTACTTTACTAAGGAAAAAAAAAAAGGATTTTCATAGATTTATTTCCTTCCTCTTTAATGCTAATGTCTCCACACACTTGCCAGGTAAATTGTCTGTTCCTCCAAACCGCATGTTATGTCAAAGATTAGTAGCATTGCTTGAACATACAAAGTTTTCCAGGCTCTGAAAATTCCCACAAGAATTGTGTGGCCTGAAATATCAGAGCAGCCCAGAGAACAAGTGGGCCAGAACAGATAAAGAAGCTTAGAGAGTGAGGTGGAAAATGAATCATCTGAAGGTAGCCACCAGGAACTTTCTCACAAATAGGAAGATGACTCATAGAATGTTGTAGCACAGTGAAAAGAGCAATAGGCCTGGAATGAGGAAATCTGAATTCTGTCCTGGTGCTGCCATCTTGTGATGTTGGGCAAGTCACTTTAAAATCTCTGGGGGAGGGGGGACAGCTAGGTGATACAGTAGAGCACTGGAGTCAGGAGGACCTGAGTTCAAATCTGGCCTCAGACACATAACACTTACTAGCTGTGTGACCCCACTTAACCCCATTGCCTAGCAAAACAAAAAACAAAACAAAACAAAAAAACTTCTGGGCCTCAATTTCCTCCTCTATAAAATAAGGAATTAGAACTTATTGGTTGATTTGTCAAATCCTTTCTCATTCTGGATTCCCACGAGCTTCTGACATTTAGAGTAGAGAATGGTGGGAACAAAAGTCCAGTACAAAGCATCAGATTTTCTCGTTCTAAATTCCTTGAGGTTTTTCCTTTTCCCTGTTGAAATTCTGAAATCCGTGTCTCTTTTAGCCACTTCCACTCCTCAACCTTTTTTTAAAAAATCACAGTTGTAGTTCTTAGCTATGCCTTTACCTAGAAACCAAAGATGCATCTCTGTAGCCAGTCAAAATAACTTTATGTTTTAGGGGTGGAAAGAGTTAGGAGAGGGAGATGGCCCATCGTAGTCGATAGGGGTACTAGACAGGCTATCTTTCTGGTACTGGTTTGCTTTGGAAAACTTCTAGATTTTAGTTTTTTGTAAATATCCATAGGTGTTGCATACAAAACGAATTGTAGTAGGAATAAAGAGATCATCAGAAGGATGAGAACGGAGACTCTGATAATATAACTTGCTGCTGCTTTACACAGTTAGTGATTCTAAGTTTTTGTAACACAATTCAAATGCAGCTCTGCTTATTCAATTTTATCCTTCAAGAAATACATTAGGAAATTTTAGCGTTTTTCCTAATTGAAATGAAACTCAGATTCTTCCTAGCTTAACATATTTTTTCTTTTCTTTTGCTAATTTGGAAAGGAGGTAATCCTAAAATGAAGATTTAGAGCTTATTGCTATATAGTAAAACTCATTATTACATACACTAACAAATTACAGTGGGAATGAAGAGAAAATTAGACAGAGACAGGGGCTTTCATGAGCTATCACTTTATCTAGGTAATTTTATATGGTTGCTCATGTCTCCTGAAACATGATGACTCTCAGTAAAAGCCTGATAGAATGGAATTAGCTGTATTATAGGAGCTTGCCCTAATGCCAATGCTTGACATACAGTTGCGCTGTGCATTAGCATCAACCTCCAGTAAGTCTAGGATAAGACCTGTGATTTCACCAATATAGAAAACTAATGAAGATTGCCACTTTCTTTGCAATTTATGGAGTTGTTAGTGACTAAGACCTTCAGTGACAGGATCACACAGTCCATGCATGTTAGAGATGTGACTTGACCCTCCAGCTTCCTGCGTCTAAGGCCATCTCTCTCTCCATTATTCCACACTGCCTCTTAGACTTTACAGTAAGGTTTATTTTGTTATTAACACTTGTGTTTACAATGAGTAAACATTCAGAAACTTCATACTGTGCTATTGCTGATGATACAAAGACAAAGACAAAACAGTCATTGCCCTCAAGGAACTTGCCTTTTATTATGAATCCAACTTGTAAACAAATATGTAAATGCAAGAAAATTGAGTAAGGAGATAGCATTAGCAGCTGTATTGGGGGAGTTGGGGGAATCATAGACAGAGCTGGAAGGAGCTTCAGAGGTCATCTACTGCAGTGTTACAGATGAGGCAACAGAGATCCACAGAGCCAAAATAACTTGACCAATGTCACAAAGATTGTAAATAACAAATGTGAATACAGGTTCTATGACTCTGATCTTTCCACTGCACTATTCTGCCTTAGTCTGAGGAAAGGCTCCATAGAAGATTTGGTACCTGAGCTGAACCTTGAATGAATTTAAGGATTCTAAGAGGTTGAGGTGAAGAAGGAATGCATTTCAAACATGAGAAAGCAACCTATGCAAAGACACAAAGATGGGTAATGGAATGTTCAGTCCAGGAAACACTCAGATAAATAATAGATATCACTGCTATGTATCATTAAGCACCTTTACTGGAATTGATAAAAAAAATTGTGGAGAATGGGTTAGGTACAGCAAGACTTATGAAGGTCAAATGTCCCAATTTTTTTAAAGGGAAGAAAAAGTTATGTAAATTAAAAGTAAATTAACTTGACTTTGCTTGATTGGAAAAATCTAGAATGGATTATGAAAGGGTTAGTTAATGAACATCTAGATATAGAAGGAGTGCTCACAGGAGCTATATGGTTTCATCAAGAACAGCCTGACCCCATTTCCTTTGTTGACCCCATTTCCAAACTGGAATATTGAGGGAGTATTGGCCCAGAGTTTACTTCCTTAGAAAAACTTTTGATAAAGTATATAATACTATTCTTGTAGGGGGGGAAATATGAAGATGTTGGCTAGGTGGGTTGATTAAATGGATTCAAAATAGTTTAAATAGCTTCACTCAAAAGGTAACTAGTTGGTATTAGTTTGGAAGGAGGTATCCAGTGAAGTGCCACAGAGATCTGTGTTGAGTACTATTCTAACTTTTATCAACAACATGGATAAAAACATAAGTGGCATACTCATCAGATTTGTAGACAATGCAAAGATGAGAGGGATAGTTAGCACATTAGATGACAGTGTCAGATCAAAAAGATTGATGGGATAAATCATTGGCTGAATCTAAGAAGAAATTTAATAGACATAAATGTCAAATTTTTCATTTGGGTTAAAATGAGTTAATGCAGCTATTAGGTGGAGGGAAGACATTGCTTAACTGCAGACTGTGTCAAAAAGATCTGGTATTTCAAGTGAACTGCAAGTCCAATGATGTGGGGCAGCTAGGTGGTGCAGTGGATAAAGCTCTGGCCTTGGAGTCAGGAGGACTTGAGTTCAAATCCGGCCGCAGACACTTGACACTTACTAGCTGTGTGACCCTTGGCAAGTTACTTAACCCTGAATGCCTTACCAAAAAAAAAAAAAAGCAAGTCCAATGATGTGTCACCCAAAAAAGCTAATATGATTTTTGGAGATTCATATTTTGAAAATAAGGTGATAGACTCATTATATGCTTACCTGGTCAGAACACATCTGGAGGTATGTGTTCAGTCCAAGACACCATAATTTAGGAAAGAAAATGATCAATTTAAACACATACAGAGGTAAGCAGTGTGATATAGTAAAAAGAACATTGAACTTTTTTCAGTTAGGATTTGAGTCCCAGATCTGGCATCTCCTCACATGTGACTATGATTGCCAGTTGGCTTCAAATCCCTTATCTGTAATAAGGAGACAATAATACTTGCCCCTGGGGCAACTAGGTAGTACAGTGGATAGAGGGCTGTACCTGGAATCAGGAAGATTTGAGATCATACCTGGCCTTAGACACTTCTGAGCTATGTGATCCTGGGCAAGTCACTTAACCTCACCCTGCCTCAATTTCCTAAACTGTAAAATGGAGATAGCTCTTAGTTCTCAGGGTTTTCTGAGGATCAAATAAGATAATAATTGTAAAGCACTTAGCACACTGCCTGGCACATAATAAGTGCTATGTGCAAATGTTAGCTATAATTCTTATTATGTGATAGTAGAAGAAAACATTCTGGAACTTTTCATTATGTCTTCTACCTAATGTGAAGGGTTATTGGGAGGAAAGCATCTTATGACTCTTAAAAGGCTACAGAAATGTAAGTTGCTATTATAGACCTCAAAAAGTTTTTGTGAGGTTCAAATGAGGTAACATGTATAATACTTTTCAAAACTTAAAATGATATAGAAATGTAATCCATCATCATCATTATATGTAATAGGATAATATATGTAGATCTAGCAGGGATATTAGAAGCTATAGACACCTAATTTTTAATAGTATTTTATTTTTCCAATTGCATTTAAAGAAAATTTTTAACATTCATTTAAAAAATTTTTGAGTTCCAAATTTTTTCCCTCCCCTCTCCTTCTATAAAAAAATAAGCAATTTGATATTGTTTATATATATGTGTGTATATGTATATATATATATATATATATATACAATCAAGTAAAATGTATTTCCATATTGGTCATATTGTGAAAGAAGAAATAAACCAAAAGGAAAAAACCACGAAAAAAAATAAAGTGAAAATAGTATTCTTTGATCTGCATTCTGACTCCATCAGTTTTTTCTCTGGATGTGGATACCATTTTCCATCATGAGTCCTTTGGAGTTTAGACTCCTAATTTTTTAAATGAAGAAATTAGGTGTAGAGATACTAAGTATCTCTATATAAAGCAGTAATCAACAAAACTTACCTGGCACTGGCTAAGAAAGAGTAGTGGATCAGTGGAATAGATTAGGTACACAAGACATAGTAGTAAATGACCACAGTAGCCTAGTGTTTGATAAACCCAAAGACTCCAGACTTTGGGATAATAACTCACTGTTTGACAAAAACTGCTGGGAAAACTGGAAAACAATAGAACACAAACTAAGTATAGGTCAACATCTCACACTATATACTAAGATAAGGTCAAAATTGAGACATGGTTTAGACATAAAGGGTGACACCATAAGCAAATTAGAAGAGCAAGGATATTCTACATGTCAGATCTATGGAGAAGGGAAGAATTGATGACCAAACAAGATATAGAGAGCATTACAAAATGTAAAACAGATAATTTTGATTATATTAAGTTGAAAAAGCTTTTGCACACAAAACAAAACCAATGCACCAAGATTAGAAGGAAAGCAGACAGCTGGGAAATAATCTTTATAGTATCTCTGATAAACCTCATTTCTCAAATATATAGAGAACTGAGTCAAATTTATAAGAATACAAGCTATCCCTCAATAATAAATGGTCAAAGAACATGAACAGGCAGTTTTCAGATGAAGAAATCAAATCTATCTATAGGTATATGAAAAAATGCTCTAAATCATTTTTGATTAGAGTAATGCAAATGAAACAACTCTGAGGTACCACCTCATACCTATCAGATTGGCTAATATGACAAAAAAAGGAAAATGATAAACGTTGGAGAAGTTGTGGGGAAATTGAGACATTAATGCACTATTAGTGAAGTTGTGAACAGATCCAACCATTCTGGTAAGCAATTTGGAAAGGGCAACCAAATTGTACACACCTTTTGATCCAGCAATACCACTACTAGATCTGTATCCAAAGAGATCATAAAAAAGGGAAAAGCACTTACATATGCAAAAATTATTTATGATAGCCTTTTTGTGGTGTAAAATATTGGAAACTGAGGAGATTCCCATCAATTGGGGAATGGCTGAACAAGCTGTGGTATATGAATGTAATGGAATACTATTGTGCAATAAGAAATGATGAACAGGCAGATTTCAGAAAAACCTGGAAAGGCATGTATGAACTGATGCAAAGTGAAATGAGCAGAACCAGGAAAACATTGTACACAATATTAGCAACACTGTGTGATGAGCAACTATGAATGACTCAGCTCTTCTCAGCAACACAGTCATCCAAGACAAGTACAAAGGACCCACGAAGGAAAATGCTATCCACATCCAAATAAAGAACCAATGAACTCTGAATGCAGATCAAAGCATATTTTTTTCACTTACTTTATTCTTTTTCATGTTTTTTTCCTTTTGATCTGTTTTTCTTTCACAACTATGGTTAATTAAAAAAATATGTTTTACATGACAGCATATGTATAATCTATTTCAAATTGCCTACCATTTTAGGGAGAGGGGAGGGGAGGTAGAGAAGGGGAAAAATAGGAACTCAAAATTTTGTAAAAATTTATGCTAAAAATTGTCTTGACATGTAATTGGGAAAAAACAAAACACTATTAAAAAAATAAATGAAGAAACCGAGGTCTAGAAATGTTAAGTGACTTATACAAGTACCAGTAGCAAGCAGTACCAGTAGCAAGCTGGGATTTTGAACCTGGGTCTGACTTCTAGTCTAGCACCTTTCCACTATATATATAGTACCTTTATGTTAGCCCTTACATTCATTCATTTATTCATATTTTGATTAATATAGTGCTTTTCTTAAGAAGTTGATACATTTTTTAACTGTCAGATTAGAAAACCTATAAAGTTCCTTTTTATTATAAAATTCTGTGACTCTATAACCAGTCCTCTCAAAATCCTCACAACTGAGCTGAAAATGAGGTGAAGTACAATGTGTAAGACAATGCCTAATGTTTTAAAGAACAAAAAATGCAAGCACTAACCTCTTTTCCCTGCCCCCATTCAATTCAAAATTTCATCTTTCTGATCCACTTGCTGATAGCAGATCAGGGAAGTGGGGTGGGGAAATAATTAAAATGGTACCCCATAATTATCTGAATCTTAATAATAATCATAATAATGAATACAGTACCCTGTTCTAATATCCAACTTTCACAATGTCTGCTCTTTTTAACAACTGCAGTCAGTACTAACTTCCTGAAGTCTCCCTCTCTTCCATCTGTCTATCTCAGGAAAGTGAGTAAGGCATTTCAGTGGGAAAACTGTCTCAAAAAACCACCCAAGAATTCATTTCCCCCTCCAAAAGCTGTCTCCCAACACTAAATCGATCAATTTCCTGGCACATTTCCCCATTGCCAGCATCACACTGTCTGCCTGATACAAAGATAGTACTCTCAAAAGTAAACCAATGTTTGTCCGAGGCTCACAGAATCCAATTTCGGAAATCTTATTAGGATGAAAGATTTATGATACTCACCAGATTTGGAGCTATGCATGATTTTTTTTTATCACAAAAAATGAATATGTAAACATGTTCTCCAAACCTCTCTCTCTTTTTTTACTTTCAAGTGAAAGCATCCTTTCTTCTTTTAATTTGTTATGATTATGCTCTTTCCAACTTTAAGTGGATTTTGACATTTGCAGTTAAGTCACTTGAGAAGTCCAGTTAAGTGAAAAGTCAGTAGGCAAGAACAATTTTCTGGTAGCTGATGGTCACGAATACATAAATTCACTCAGTCCTCACTATCATTGCATGCAAAGACTGTTGGCAAGCCTCCTTTATACTAGGATCTTGTGGTATTCCAGTAGCTAAACTGTTTTAGATAGTTTAGACGTACCAAAACTGACTCCACTTACATAGCCATTTCTCTGAATAATGAATGGATAATAGTACCACAAAGTTCCTGTACTTTCCACCATTCCCTCACCAAACATTTATCCTTGGTCTTTAAGATTGCTTAGAAGCAAACACTGAAAGATAATGTAGGGATACAGGCAAATTTTTATATTGGCGTCAAAGCCAGAGGAATGTTCGTGTGTGTGTGTGTGTGTGTGTGTGTGTGTGTGTGTAGGAGAATTACTTCTCACAGAGAGTCACATACATTAAACACATACACACATATAGAGGGATGCAGACTTGGTGGAAGACACTAATCTTCTCTCTGTTTAACTTTCATTTTGTCTTAAATTCATTTGTATGGCAAGCATTAGAGGACCTTGGAATTTCTAACCCTAAGTCAGATAGCTATAAAAAAAAGACTATGATTCAGATGCAGACAGAGAATTTTAAAATGAAAGACTTCATCTTATCTTTGGGGCACTCTGTTTGCTTTTGTTCAGCAGCTCCCTAGTTGGATGTGGTAGCTCAAGCTAAAAATTTATCCACCTCTCCTTATTGCTGAGAGACTTTCTAGTCACTGCATCACAATAGATGCATCATAAGATAGCCAGCAAAGTGATCCTAAAGAGAAGAGGACAAGAAGCTGATACCCGAAAGAAGTTAGTTGATCACATGTCCAAAGGAGATACTTAGTAGTACATAGCAGAGTATTGCTCAGGAGAAACAATATTTCCAGAAGTATTCATGTATCTAGGGGGGAGAAGAATTATATTGGAGAGTAAAGGTAGAGGGTTAAACATTCCAGGCAAAGCTGTATGAGGTTATAATTTTACCCACCTGGCTGAGTCAAGAGTAAGTAGAGCACACCTGGCCCATGACCAAAAATTTGCCTTCTCTCACATCCTAGTCATTATCTTAATCAATTGCACATAGATCCACCCTACTCCCCACCTCCACACACACTGGTGATGTGATGTGACAGTGAGGAACTATCCATGCAAAAGCACACAGGCAGGAAAGGACAATGCAGGTTCAAGGCACAGAGAGTTATCTAACTTGACTGGAGTGTAGAATATGTGGAGTGAAGAACTATGAGATAAGGTCGTAAAGGCTGAGTGGTGGAAAATAATGGAGAACTTTCAATGACAGGCAAAGCAGCATGGCACTTACTCAATAGGTATCCATTGAAAGTTTTTGTGTAGAGAAATGGCTTGACCAACTCTGTCATTAAGAAAGATTATTCTATTCTATTGGTTCTAATTCTTCTTTACAACATGATTAATGTGAAAATATGCTTAATAGGAATGTGTATGTCCTTGTCTTGAGTTGATAATTGTAGAGGATTTTTATGGAGGAGTACAATAGGTCACAGTAGATTTTATTTCATTTCCTAGAATCTCTTTCTTGATTAAAGTTATAGTCAAAATGTTGGAGAGAAAATAATTGCTAATTTCATATACTCATATCCTCTTACAGGCATAAAATAACCTTTATAAGATAACCCAAATGAAGCCAGCCCCTTTTCTAATCAGCCTGTGTTATCTGGATGCTTGCTTGAAGACCCTTTCAGGGTGTTTTTTGTATTGGCTTTTGTACTCTATTACCCTCAGGGACTAAATCACTACATGGTAGTAAATTGGCACTTAGGAAGGTAAAATAATTCTGCTTGGCCACTGAGGAAGGTTGTTTCTGGCGAAGATTCCATTCCTCCTGCCCCAACCAATTCATTAGAATTACCTCTATTATGGTCTCTAACAATCTCCTTCAGGGCAAGTTCAAGACTTTCTTTTTCCTTCCTCCTTGACCTTGCTGCTTCTGGCACTCTTAGTGATTCTTTCTCCTTGAGCTCTTTCAATTATGGTCTCTTTGGGCCACCATTTACTTCTCATTCTACCTGTCTCAGAGTTCCTTCAAAGTGTCTTTTAGAAGAAAAAGAAATTGAAGGTATTAGAACAGGCAAAGAAGAAACAAAGCTATCACTCTTTGCAGATGACATGATGATATACTTAGAGAATCCTAGAGAATCAAGTAAAAAACTACTTGAAATAATAAACAACTTTAGCAAAGTTGCAGGCTATAAAATAAACCCACATAAATCATCAGCATTTCTATATATTACCAACAAAGCCCAACAGCAAGAGATAGAGAGAAATTCCATTTAAACTTACTGTAGACATTATAAAATATTTAGGAGTCTACCTCCCGAAACAAACCCAGGAACTCTATGAACACAATTACAAAACACTTTTCACACAAATAAAATCAGATCTAAATAATTGGAAAAACATCAGTTGCTCATGGGTAGGCCGAGCTAATATAATAAAAATGAAGATCCTATCTAAGCTAACTTACTTATTCAGTGCCATACCAATCAAACTACCAAAAAATTATTTTATAGAGTTAGAAAAAATAATAACAAGATTCATTTGGAAAAACAAAGGTCCAGAATATCAAAGGAACTAATGAAAAGAAATGCAGGGGAAGGTGGCCTAGCAATTCCAGATCTTAAATTGTATTATAAAGCAGCAATCATCAAAACTGCTTGGTACTGGCTAAGAAATAGGGAGTGGATCAGTGGAATAGGTTAAATATGCAAGACACAGTAGTCAATGACTATAGTAATCCATTATTTGATAAACCCAAAGACCCCAGCTTCTGGGACAAGAACCCACTTTTGCAAAAAAACTACTGAAAAAACTGGAAAAGAGTATGGCAGAAACTAGGCATAGACCCAAATCTCACACCATATACCAAAATAAAGTCAAAATGGGTTCATGATTTAGATATAAAGGCTGATACTATAAGTAAACTGGGAGAACAAGGAATAGTTTACCTATCAGATCTATGGAGAACAGAAGAATTCATGACCAAACAGGAGATAGAGAACATTATGAAAAGCAAAATGATAATTTTGATTACATTAAATTGAAAAGTTTTTGCACAAACAAAGCCAATGCAACTAAGATTAGAAGAAAGGTAGAAAATTGGGAAAGAATTTTTACAACCAGTATCTCTGATAAGGGCCTCATTTCTAAAATATAGAGAGAATTAAGACAAATTTATAAGACTACAAGCCATTCCCCAATTAATAAATGGTCAAAGGATATGAACAGACAGTTCTCAGATGAAGAAATTAAAGCCATCTATAGTCATATGAAAAAATGCTCTAAATCATTATTGATTAGAGAAATGCAAATCAAAACAACTCTGAGGTACCACATCACACCTATCAGATTGGCCAACATGACAAAACAGGAAAATGATAAATGTTGGAGAAGATGTGGGAAAATTGGAACACTAATGCATTGTTGGTGGAGTTATGAAATGATCCAACCATTTTGGAAAACAATTTGGAACTATGCCCAAAGGGCTATAAAAATGTGCATACCCTTTGACCCAGCAATAGCACTTCTAGGGCTATATCCCAAAGAGATCAACAAATGGGAAAAGGACCCACATGTACAAAAATATTCATAGCAGCTCTTTTTGTGGTGGCAAAGAATTGGAAATTGAGAGGCTGCCCATCAATTGGGGGATGGCTGAGCAAGTTGTGGTATATGAATGTAATGGAATACTATTGTGCTATAGAAATGATGAACAGGCTGATTTTAGAAAGACTTGTATGGTCTGATGCTTGGTGAAGTGAGCAGAACCAAAAGAACGGTGTACACAATAGCAGCCACGTTGTGTGATGACTGATGTTGATAAACTTAACCCTTCTCAGCAATACAGGATCCAAGACATCTCCAGAGGCCTCATGATGGAAAATGCTATCCACATCCAAAGAAAGTTTTTGAGAGTTTTCTGGGCCCTTGAGAAAAAAAAATATTATTTGATCTGTGCATGACACACACAGTGATTACAGAAAAAATAAAAGCACCATAATCCCTTCAAAATATAGTCACAGATGCCTCGTTATTATTGTCCCTGCTCTGAAATTGCATTTTCTTGAAATCTCTAGACACTTTAGGACACATGATGGAAGCAGAGCCAACATTAGATCAAAGTTGCTTTCCCAGTAATTTTTCAACAATGCACATATTGGGTTCATATATCCTGGGAGGTCAAAGGCAGAAATAAAAAAAGGCCAAGTATATAACAATATATTCATAGCAGAGCTTTTCATATATCACAAAGAACTGGAAGCAAAGTAGATGCCCTCTAAATGGGAATGGTAAATAAATTTTGCATGTGAATGTAATGAAAAATTATTGTATATGAGTAATGGTAAATACAAACAATTCAGAGACACATGGGAACAATTATATGAACTGATGGTAGTGAAGTAAGCAGAACCCAGAAAACAATATGCACAATGACTGCAATGTAAGTGAAAAGGACAGTAAAACTAAGCTAAACATTATGTAATTATCATGACTAGTCCTGTGCCTGAATAAAAATAAGGAAATTCACCACCCTCTTTTGGCTAGAGGAGATCACAAAGTTGGTTGGTCTTGCTTTACTTGTTCTTTGTTGCAAGGCAAGCTGGGAAGAGGGGAGGGAATAAGCATTTATTTGAAGCCTACTACGCACCAGGCACGATGCTAAGTGCTTTACAAATATTGGCTCACTTGATCCTCACAACTAAGTGCTGTTATTATTCTCATTTTACCTCTCAGGAAACAGAAGCAAACAGAGATTAAGTGACTTATCCAGGATCACACAGCTACAAAGTGACGAGGCCAAATTTGATTGCAGGTCCTACTGACTGCAGGCCCAAACCTCTATCCACCTGCCTAAGGCTTGGTGCAGGTGATAGATGGAGGAGGGAAGAGGAGTATATGCAGAAATAACTGTGATACTAGAAAACAAAAGATGTAAATTACACTTAATTGTTTAATGTATATTTGAAGGTGACTAAAAGGGACAGATTAATAAAAATACATATTGCTTAAAATGAAAATAAGGTATTAAAATGAGTTTATGTACTTTTTCAAAGTATTTACAGCTTATAGCACTAAAAATATAGTAAATACTTCCTAGAAAGTAGTATATTTATTGAGGACCCAAAAAGGTGAGCAAAAAAGTCCCAGGGATATAAAAACAATTTTTTATCATTAAAGTGATTATTGAACAAAATGTCCAGAAGTTCCTAACATTCATACTGCATTTGTCAATTTCAACAAAGCTCTTGACTCAGTTTCAAACTCATGGGTTTTCATGTACTAAAAATATGCAAAACAGATTCAAGCATATTAAGAACACTAGAATATTTAATGCTCATGTAGAAAGCTAGTCTCTATTTAAAACATACCACCAACACAATGCCAAGAACAATTGATATAAAATGCAGCATTTTTAGGGAGACAGTTTAAGGTCACTACAATTCTAACTTGTCTTGAATACATTATCATCTCTAATAAACAGAACTAAGTATGACTTTCAAATTAGAGGAGTTGAACCAAAACATCTTATTAACCATTTGATATATATTGATGAAAAAAATAAAAATGCATACTTGAAGGTCCATTCCTTTGGTAGTATACTGAGTTATTTAGACCATATTAATGTAGGGAAAATAGAGAATTAACTCCATTATCATGATGATTCAGATATTTTAAATGGATGGAGAAAAATATTTTATTAGCTGAATCGTTCATGTGTCTACACCATCATTATTTAATAATTATACAACTTTTCTTCACTTGTTAGTCATTTAATAGTAGAAAATCATTTATCGTGCACCTATTATATTCCAGTCATTGTTCTAAGAGCTGGGGATACAAAGAAAAATGGAAGACAGTCCCTGCTCTTATGGAGCTCACAGTCTGATGGGGATAACAAATAATTATATACAAATAAGATAAGTATATAATAATTTGGAGATAATCAACAGAGAGAAGGCACTAGCATTAAGGCAGATTGGGAAAGGCTTATTGCATAAGGTGGGGTTTTAGCTAGGACTTGAAGGAAGTCAGGGATCCCAAGAGATGGGGTTGAAAAGGGAGAACATGCAGGTGTGGCAGACAGCCAGTGAGACAATAGTATATAGTTGATGTCATTCTGTGTTTTTCAAGTATTTATTGTTTGAAGAGCATTGAATTAACTTTCCCTTGAGTATCAGTCACATCCTCATGTTGCTCCTAAATTGATTATTTTGTAATTTTTAAAAATGTCTTAATGACTTATTTCTACTCAATTGGTTTGATCTGTTGTGTAGCCATCACAACTGTGGTCCAGACAGGGACTCTTCCACACACCTCCACATGAGCAGGGATATTGCTTCCCTTGGTGGTCTTCCTTCCAAAACCTGGAGTAGAAAATGGTGCGCCCCTATGGTCCTACTGAGAATCACCTCGTATATTAATAACCTGGCTTCCATCACCCAGTTGCCCCTTGTATATCTGATGAATCCTCCTTTCCAAACCACTATGACTTGGCCATATAACTTCTGGTCCCTTCATAGTCCTCCAATTAAAGTAGCTCAGATCTCAGGGGAATCTTAATGCTTACTCTGGAGAGACTCATCCCAAGAGTCCATCAGTCTGGATACAAAGACTTAGAAGGGTCAGAACAACTAAATGGGTTTCAGGCTTTCATGGACATCCTAATTTTGAGTGGGATAGAGCTCTTATTGCCCCAGTCCCAGATATTGTGATAGTTTTCCTATTGCCCTACTAGGCTGACCAGTAATCATCTTCTTTTTAATCCCATGTTTTAAGAGCTATACAGGAGAGGTAAGTGGTAGTAGGTATATTACCTCTTTCCATCTTACTGTGAGCATCAATTGGTGAAGGCACTTATATTAGCTCATTTAATCACTGAGGATGTCCTAATGTGCTACTGAAATTTCACAGGTTGATCTGAGTAGTCCTGTATGTGATATGGCAAGGGAAGACCTATGGCTAACATCTGATGCTACTCAGATGAAGAAGAGATCTAATTATTTTTTATGTATGCTTGTCATACAGGGATCAGGGGTAAAGAGGAGAGGAATAGGCCAAGTTGACCAATCTCATATCTTTTAGGACTCTTATGCCCTCCCTTGCTGACATCCAGTGGGGAACTGGCTGCAATGGGAATGATCTAACAAAGTAGAAGCAGACAAGGTGATAGAAAGAGAATCAAGAGAAAATAGTATGACAATAAGCCAAAGAGGAGGAAATATTTAGGAGGAGAGAGTGACCAACAATGTCAAATAATACAGAGAGGTCAAGAAGGATAAAGACTGAGAAAAGACCATTGGATTTGGCAATTAAGAGATTATTGGTAACTTTGGGGAGAGTACTTCAAATTGAATGATGAGGTTGGAAGCCAGACTACAAAGAGTTAAAGAGTGAGTGAGAGGAAGGAAATGAAGGCATGAGTATACATAGTTGTTGTGGTTTTTCGTTTGTTTGTTTGTTTTCTAAGGAGTTCCAGAAGAGGAAGCTATACCTGGAGTTAGGAAGACTCGTTTTCCTAAATTAAATGTGTGACCCTGGGCAAGTCACTTAACCCTGTTTGCCCCAGTTTCCTCCTCTGTAAAATGAGCTGGAGAAGGAGATGGCAAACCAGTCGAGTATGTTTACCATGAAAACTCCAAATAGCATCACTGAGTCAGAAACGACTGGAATGACTGGAATGCAACAACAAAATGGTCCCATAAAGGTTTTCTAAGGATGAGGAAGACTTGGGAATGCTTGAAGTCAATAAGGAGGAAAAAATAATAAATTAAAGAATAGAGAGGAGAGCAGATGATTAAGAGGGCATTTTGTAGAAGACAAGAGGAGAAGAGACAAGACTTGATTTTGGCAAGGAGAAGGACCATCTCATTCTCAGAGACTGGAGAAAAAGAGGAGAAAGAAGAGGATGATAATAAAGGGTTTTGAGATGAAGAGAAGGGAATAAGAGGGAACTCAAGCTTGGGGAAAGGGAAGTATGGGATACTTTCTAGCTGTGTGACTCTGGGCACATCACTTATCTTATTTACCTCAGTTTTCTCTACTGTAAAATGGGGATAATAGCCAATGTGTCTCAGGGTTATGGTGAGGATCAAATGAGACCAAATGTATAAAATGTGTAGCAAGTACCTGGCACAGAGTAGGTATTCTGTAAATGCTAGCTTTTGTTATTATTAATTATCATATAAGAAGATTTGAAACTATTTTTGTGTGGAGTTGGTTAGCATCTCAGTTAGGAAGGAATAAAAGAATTACTTTGCTGCATTTTAATCAATAGGCTGAAAGAAAGAGCAAAGGGTCATAGATTTAGAAATGAGACCTTAGAGGCATCTAGTCTAACCCTTTTATTTTATAAATGAGGTCACTAAGGCCCAGAGAAGTGAAATGAATTATTCAAGGTCCCACATGTATAGAAGTGACAGAAGCAAGATCTGAAGCTAGGTCCTCTTACTACAAAGCCTGTGCTCTTTCTCCTCTACATCACCCCAAACTCTGTTATCAATTCAGCACTTTTTGTTGTGGGCCGAAATCAAGGGCTACAGCCAAGAACTGCTTCTGCACTCTTTTTTGATCCCTGCAATCTGGACATCCTTTCTTGTTCTTCTGCACAGTGACTTTTAAATGCTTTTCCAAGGCCCTGATTAGCAATGCATATTTGAAGAGCTTTGGCAATGATGCCCTCTTGTAACAGAGCCAGCTGCAGAGGCAGTTTCATTCTTGTGAATCGCCCACTAATTTCTAGGGAGCTATTTGTCTTGAATATTTAAAGATGTATTGTATTGCCTGGGAAATCTGCATTTTGTCACCTTTTATAACCTTGATTTACTGTTCAGAAGAATTTCCATGTGAAATAATTTTACTCCTGTAATCCAATTGTTTCCTGCTTGGAAATATCGTTTAATTGATTACTTTAACATAACATTAACTAGGCAGTGTTTACCAAACCAATTCTTATCCCACCACATCAATATTAATATTAAACCATTTATATTAAGAAAAAATAATAATTCTCCATATGCTGTGACAAAGAAATCTTATGCTGTGATTGATTTCTTTAGACTAGGAAGAAATTAACCAAGTCATCATCAACTTATTTCTTGTCTAATCTGGTATTATTAGTAGATGGTGCTGAAGAAAGTTGGATTTGAAGTCAGAGGACCTACGTTTGAATATTGACACCTGTAAGATCTCACACAGGTCACTTAATGTGTATAAGTCTCAATTTTCTCATCTGTAAAATGAAGGCATTGGACTAGAAGACCCCTAGAGAGTTCTTTCTAGCTCTAAATCTATATAGCCCTTCAATAAGAAAAACTCAAAATGAGCTTTTCAAAAAAAATGACTTGTGGGATTTACTGAAATGTGTTCTTCCATTTAAGCAATTCCAAATATATGAAAATCAGGATTTCAAAAATATAACTTAGGGTTTGGCAATCTTTTGAAGAATTCACTTCTGTGTTTATTTATGTAGGGTATGTGCTGTCCCCGTGGAAGAGGTATATTCACATGGGTTGTCTACATGTGATTTTTGAGGAGAGGTATGAATAGATATCTTTAGAATCTTGCTCACCCTTTCCCAACAGAGATTAATTCCTAACCAGAAGAAATGAGAATAAGGTGCAATGAGGCTGGTCATGATGTTATTCTCTGAGAGAAGGAAGTGTTTTGAACTAGAATTATATCTATCTATCCCACCCCCCTGGCCTAGAGGAATAATATTTTTATAGGTTCAGTCTTCCAGATTGCTATCCCTTAAAGGGGAAGGAGTACACCATGATTATATCCACAGGCTTGACTTCTTCCCACCAAATACTAGGGAAGCAAAAAACCATCACAAATACTGAATAGCAAGAGAATTCATTTATTCAAGCAAATAGCAAATAGAAATCAGGAAAGTTGTACAGATTAAAGTATACCATAAAATACACAGAGTGAATGAGCTCTTTGAATGATGGGAGTGAACTACGGGGGAGAGAGAGAGAGAAATAGAGAGAGAGAGGGAGTGAGATATGGGAGGGGACAATTCTCCTCTCACTCAAGTGGAAATTTTCCGAAGTCTCTAGGGTGGAGGAAGGCAAGCTAGAAATCAGGGGCAAACTGAAGTGCCAGCTACTTACTTGTTGCTTCCTAAAGTCTTTTCTGTCTCTGCATGGGTCTCTCCACAAAGAGAGTCTGGAACTACATGCATTTCTCAAAATAGGAATGAAGAATGTCTCCTCTTCAAAGGTTCTCTAGTCACATCTGGCCCACACATGGTCACACAATATTCTCTTCATCAATTCAGAATCACATTCCACAGGCAGCAAATAGCTAACCACAAGGAATACCTGCCTCTTCCCCACCCAGCTATCTTGGGAGCTAGGTTACATTTCAATGACTCTCTAATTGCATTTTAGATATGCTGTAATTTTTTATTTTTCCATCATTGATTTACTACCCCATTCCCTATAGAAGCTGTTCCAAATTCTCTCCTTAAAACTCCACTCTCTTCTTTTACCTTTCTTCTCATCTCAAAACCCCTGGACATCACCCCCACATTATCTCCTCCTTCACTCCTGTCTCGAATGAAAAAGGGACCTTTCTCCTTGCCAAGGCCAACCCATCTACATATGTCCTGAATCCCATCTCTTCTTATTTTTTCCAGCAGATTGCTACCTCTACCATCCTTTTTCTACAATTATCATTCTTTCCCTTTCTACTCATTTCTTCTGGACTCAGTGCTGTGGATGATTTTCTACTACTTATCCATAAAGGAGGAGGAATTAATATGTTCACAATACCTCCGATGAATTGAAAAGCATTTCCAACTCTTCTGTGATTGTAGATTGAAGGTTCTTTCTAAGAATGTCAGGGAGATAGGATGCTGTGACTTGAGAAAAGCCAAGAATGTTTATGAGGGAAATAGGAGCAAGATTGAGAAGGGAATATTCAGAGAGGATCATAGGAAAGGGGCCATATCAGAAAACAAATAAGAGCCTGCACCTATTGCAAGAGAGACTAAACATTGAGGCTTTTGAGCACAAAACAACCTCATCAATTGATTTAGCCCTTCACACAATTGTTCTTAGCTGTTGCTGGAGTGTATGAGTATTCAGAGAAGATTAGTCCTTCTGCTATGAGGGCTGCCAAGACCTTTTCAGGGTGGCCCATCTGCCTTTAGTGTCCACCTGCCACCCAACTCTCACCTGTGGCTCCAAGAAGCTGTAGCATGTGCAGCATTCACACCCCAGTAAACCGTTTTGACAGATAGGCTAAACCAAGTTGAAGGTAACTGAGGGGCCTTAAACCTGTTGGTAAATTAGGGGGTGTCTACCCCAAGCATGTGAAGACTTCCCCAGCAGGATAGGTGAATAGGCACTATTTGTTCCAATAGGCCATGAAGGCAGCTGAAACAGGTACTGTGAAGCATTTAGAAATCTGTTAGATATGGAAGACACCAAGGTCTGCATCCCAAGTCATTACTAGTCACCTTGATTTTTGTCTTGCCACTGGACTCTGGAAGAGAAAATGACTTTGCCAAAAAGCCATGACTTCGCACAACTCTGTCTCACTTAAATCAATTTATATGTGAGTCAAAAGATGTCACCCATACCATTTTACCATTTTTACCTACCTCAAAGTCCTGTGGCAATGGGCAAGTAATGAAGCAGCAGGTGTAGATACATGGGAACTGTTATCACAACCATTCACACAAGCATCCCAGGTCATAAAGTCATCTCCTCACTGGACTGAAGCATCACTGAGATTCAGCAGCTACCTGAGTGATGAGTAGCCTTTTTTTAAGGACCATAGTGCTCACTTCCTGGTATAAGAAAGGGGCTAGAAAAGGTGCTTTAAAAATTGTCTATTTCACCTAACCTAATCCTGGCCTGCTTACCACGGCAGACAGGGATCCTACCTCATAGTGAACAAACAAAAAAAATGTACAAAAACTTTCGTGAAAATGATTTCATTCACCATTGGAATATGGAATATAAGCATACTTGTGATCAACATGAAATTCAGTAGACCTGAAAGACAAACAACTCTTGTCATGGGAGAACTCAGTAGGTATTGCATATAGCCCTGGGTAAAACTAGGCTAGCAAATGAAAGTCAGCTTACTGAAGTCAGAGCTGGATACACATTTTCTGTAGTGACCACCATTATTAGGAGTGCTATGAAGCTGGTGTAGGGCTTTGAAATCAGAACTAATCTAGTCAACAAGCTTGTATGTCTCCCAAAAGAAGTGACTGACAGGCTCATGACAATGCGATTGCCACTTGCAGGAAAGCTCCATGCCACCATCATCAGGGTATATGCTCACACCATGATGAACCCTGATGAGGTCAAAGAAAAATCTTGTGAAGACCTAGAGACTCTCATCATCAATGTGCTTAAACTTCTAATTCTGGGTGACTTTGAAGCCAGAGTAGGCACAGACTATCAGACATGGCAGGGAATCCTTGGGAGAAATGGTGTCAGAAACAACAGCAATGGTCACTTACTGTTGAAAACTCGTGTAGTTCATAACCTTCTCATCACCAACACTGCCTTCTGTTTACCTAGATGCAATAAAAGATGGATTCACCCTTACAGCAAACACTGGCATTTAACAGGTTACATCATTGTGAGGAGAAGAGATAGACAGGACATGAAAGTGGCAAAGGTGATATTTGGCACAGGGCGCTGGACTGATTATGGACTCATCTTCTCCAAGCTAAACATTCACATTCAACAAAAGCAGCAGACCTGATGCTGAGTAAAGTGAGCAGAACCAGGAGAATACTGTACACAGTAATAACAGCCATGTTGTGCGATGACTAATGTTGATAGACTTAACCCTTCTCAGCAACACAAGGATCTAAGACATCTCCAAAGGCCTCATGATGGAAAATGCTATCCACATCCAAAGAAAGAGTAATGGAGTTTGAATGAAGATCAAAGCATACTATTTGTTATTTTTTTGTCTTCTGTTGTGTTTTGTTTCCTCTTTCTGGTGGTTCCTCCTATTCTAATTCTTACTTACAATATCACTAATGTGAAAATATGTTTAATAGGAATGTATATGTATAGCCTATATCAGATTGCACGCTGTCTTGGGGAGGAAGATGGGGAGAGAGGGGGAGAAAAGTTTAAAACTCAAAAGTTTATGGAAGTGATTGTTGATAACTCAAAATAAATTAATAAAAAAAATAAACAAAAAAAGAGTCATGCTACTAAAATAATAAATTTATTCTGAAATCCTCAAAAAAAAGGCAGCAGACCCAGACAACTACCAGAAGACTTAATATCAACAGATTAGAGTGCTTCTCTGAGTGTGAGCAGTTTGTTGCTTACTTGGAGGGAAGCTAAGACAACAACACATGGTTGGCTACAGTGGTGCAGAAAAGGAGTGGGCAGCTTTCAGAGATTTGGTGTACAGCACTGCATTTACTCCTCTGGGCCAAAACACTCACAGACATCAAGACTGATGATAAAAAATAAAAGGGGAAATTCAGAAGCTGCTAAATGAAAAATGAGATCTCTACAGGGTTTACCAGCAGGATCATGTGTGTCTAAGAAGGCAGGGTTCAACTCCATCACAAATAAAGTGCAAGTGAAGCTTAGAGAGATACAGGATTCTTGGCTCGGTAAGAAGGCAGATGAAATTCAGTTTAATTCTGATAGTAACAATTCAAAGCACTTTTATGATGCCCTGCAGGCCTTTTATGGTGCATCTCAACTACTCAGTGCTGATGGAGCCACATTGATTAGTGATAAGGATGTGATCCTGGATGGATGGGGTGAACGCTTCTGTAGCCTTTTCAACAGACCATCACCAATCAATACTGAAGCCACTGGTTATACCTCAGGTCAATCCTTCTCTAGCCAAACTTCTAAGTGAAGAAGAGGTTTTGAATGTCATTTGGCTCCTCTCATGTGGCAAAGTGCCTGGTGCTGATAATATTCCAGCTGAGATTTACAAGGCGGGGGTTCACTGCTCATACAAAAGCTGATGGGTTTTTCCAAATTGTATGGAAAGAGGAGGTTATCCCCCAGAATTCAAGGATGCCTCCATTGTCTAACTCTATAAAGGAAAAGGATATAAGTTGTTCTGTAACAATCACAGGGAGGGTCTCTCTCTCTCTCTCTCTCTCTCTCTCTCTCTCTTTTTAGGCAATTGGAGTTAAATGACTTGCCCAGGGTCACACAACTAGTAAGTGTCCAGTGTTTGGTCTGAAGCTGGATTTGAACTCACATCCTCCTGACGTCAGGGCCACCTGGCTGCCCCAACGGTCTCTCTCTTAGTCATTGCTAGCAATATTCTAGCAAAAGTCTTCCGTAATAAGCTAATCCTTCACTTGGTAGATGGTCATCAACCCAAGAGCCAGTGTGGCTTCAGAAACGGCCAAGGAATGGTTGATATGGTGTTTGTTGCCTGACAACTCCAAGAGAAATTCCAGGTGCAGAACAGAGATCATCAATCTGACCAAGGTCTTTGATACTTTTAGTCATGACAGCTTATGGAAGACTGTGGCAAAATTTGGTTGTCTGGAGTTCTTCAGTATTGTACACCAGTTCCATGACAGCATGCTTGCATGGGTTCTGGATAATGGACAATGCTCTTATGCTTTCCTAGTCACTAGTGGAGTGATGCCAAAGCTGTATGCTTGCTTTCATGCTTTTTTGCATGATGTTTTCGGTGATGTCGTCAGATGCCTTCAGCGAGGACAAAAACAGCATCAAAGCCAGCTATTGCACTGACAGTAAATTACTTAACTTGAAACAGCTACAAGACAAGGCTAAAATGGAGGGAAAGTTGGTGTGTGGTTTTTTGTTCACAGATGATTGGGCACTCAGTGAAGCCTCTGATGTTGAGATGCAAGAGTATGGATCAATTCCCTGCCACTTGTGCTAATTTTGACCTGACAACACCAAGAAAATATTCTCCACCAGCCAGCATCACATCACCCATATGTGGAACTATTGGCTACAGCAAATCAAGAAATTTTAAATGCTGTGGATAAGCTCACTTACCTTGGCAGTATGCTTTCCAGGGATGTACACATAGATGATGAGGTTGATGCATTTATTAGCAGTGCTAGCTCAGTTTTTAGGAGGCTCTGAAGGAACGTGTGGGAAAGAAGAGGTATTAGGATGCCTACCAAGTTGAAGGTCTACAGAGCTATTGTGTTGACCTCATTGTTTTATGTCTGTGAAACCTACACAGTATACCAGCACCATTCCAAGAAACTGAATGGCTTTTACTTGAATCATCTTAGGAAGATTCTGAAGATCACCTGGCGAGATAAGGTACAGGACACTGAGGTCTTTTCTTGAGGTGAACTGCCAAGAATTGAAACTCTAATGCAGAGAGTACAACTCCAATGGGCTGACCACATTGTTCAAAGGCCAAAGGTACACTGGTTTAAAAGACTATTTTACAGAGAACTCACACAAGGCAAGTGCCCACATGGAGGTCAGAAGAAGTGATACACGGACACTCTGAAGGGGTCTCTGAAGAACTTTGGAATCAATTGTGTGACATGGGAGCTGTGCTGTATGAGCAAAGCAGAATTGCAGTAGCTCAAAAGAAATGGGAGATGCACAAATTTAGAGATATTTTCACTCCAAGTGATCATATGGACTATTTGTGTCCAATGTCCCTATGATAGAGCCTTCCAAGCTCATATTGGTCTGATCAGCCATAGTCGGACACACTGTACCTTGATTCCAACATAGTGATGTCATTTTTGTCCTCTTTGAGCATGAAATATGTCACTAGGCTTGCTAAATAAGCTTCCTTTATTCTTGGTTTCTCTATAAAAATAAACTTTTTTCATGGCTCTTCTCTCAATAATTTTGGGCTTCTGTTTTCTTTTGGGTGTGTGTGTGTGTGTGTGTGTGTGTGTGTGTGTGTTTTGCTTTGACCCTACCTTCTTTCTCACCTTGGCTCTTACTGCTTTCTGATATCATTGGCTTGCAAGGTGTCATTGATATCTTGCTACTGAACTAGCCAAAGAGGGGAAAAGCTGCTTCATTTGTAAATAATCTTTCCTGGTTATCAATTCTTATACCACCATTGTTGCAAGTAGTCTGTCCAATAATTTTAGGAGGAGTAGAGAATTCGAAAAGTGAAACTACTAACAATAGCGTTCATAATCAAATACATAATCAAATGTATTTCATTTTTAAACAAGTTTTTATTGATGTCTTTTTATTAGAATACCAGAAATTTCCCCAATATCTTTTTCTACCCTTCCCAGAAAGCTGTCTCATGAAAGAAATATTTTTAAAGACAATAAAAAAATTAAAAAATCAGCAAAACTGATCAGTCATCAGACAGATCTGAAAATACGTATAATGTACCATATTAATGGACCTATCATCTCTGCAAAGAGGTAGGGTTGGGATGTGTTCTTAACATCTCTCCTTTTGAGCCACGCTTGTCCTTTGTAACTTTTCAATATTTACTTTTTACTTTTTATTTTTTGTGGTTGTTCATTCTGTTTGCATTGATGCCATTATATGTATATGTATATATATATATATATATATATATATATATATATATATATGTACTTATGTATGTATAGTATTCTTAGCTCTGCTTACTTCACTTTGCCTCAGCTCATCAAAATCTTTCCATGTTTCTCTGTATTTGCTACATTTGTCATTTATTAGTGTATGGTAATTACATTCATGTACTGCAATTTGTTGAGTTACTCTGTAATCAGTGGGCATCTATTTTGTTTCTAGTTCTTTCCTAACCCAAAAAAGGCTTCTATAAATATTTCAACATATATGGGGACTTATTTCTTATCAATCAAATGCTGTATTAAAAATACTTTATGGAACCAGAAGAAATAACCAACTTCCCACTCAGGAAGACAAAGACTCAGGTCTCATTTCTGCCATATGTTAGCTATGTGTGACCAATAATGGGAAAGTCATCTAATATCTCAGTGCCCCAGGCAGCTCTCTATAGCATTTATTGCAAAATAGTTGTCAAACTGCTCTGGTGGAGCAGTTTCTTCAACAAGAGCTTCCTGCACCAATGAAATCACGGGTCTGAGCAAAACCAACCAATGAACCGAACAAACCCCAAAATGATGGCGACTGCTTATAAGATATGAGAGATATGGAGAGAAGCCAAAACGAACTCATTGTTTTGAATGTCTTTTCTTCTGTAAAATGCCTTGTAGACATCTCAGCTTACTAGCCTTTTTTCCAGCTTTAGTTTATCAATGTAATACCAATAGCATCACATTGACACTTATATGGTGCTTCTAGGTCTACAAAGGTTTTCACATGCATTTTATCTTCACAGTGACTCCAGGAGACAGGTATTACAAGTAATATATTATGATCCTCATTAAAATGAGACAGAGAGAGACAGAGACAGAGACAAAGACAGAGAGAGACAGAGAGAGAGAGAGAGAGAGAGAGAGAGAGAGAGAGAGAGAGAGAGATTAAATTACAATGAGATGATATAGAACCATAATTTAATTTAAGAAATCAGTCTCCATATGGTTTTTTAAGGGGTTAAAAGTAAGCTACACTTACAGAATATTCTTTAGTAAATATTTCACAAACTATAAAAATTCACCAGGACACTTCTTTTTCTTCTTTGTCAGTTCAATTTTTTGTCACATTATAAATAACAATAGTAAATGGATGCAGAAAATACTTTTTTAAAGTGGTTATTATTTTGTGTTTTTCTTTACATTCAGCAAACTCTTTAAAAAATGTTGTTTTTTTTTTCAGTGAATGCTGCCTGGTAGCTCAAAGAGTCCTTTTTCTCTGTGAATTTTCCTTGGTGGCAATGATAGCCTTGGAAAGGAAAGTGTTTTCAGAACAAAGCAGGCTTTGTTGAATTGTTTAGCCACTTAAAATAAATTGGCAATGATTATATTGGGGGTAATTAATATTTAACTAATTTTTTAATAGTCACTCTTCTTGTATCCTGGGAAGGTTTTTTGTCATTAAATTACCTTGACATCCTTAACCTTCCATCCATTTTAGGTTTTGAGAACATGAAATGTTCTCAGTCTGAATGTGGGCTTTGATTCTTGGGCTGCCCTGAAGCTTTCTACTGATATTGGAGGAAATGTAAAGACCACCCTTTCACTATCACTATTGGTAGGACACAAATACAAGGATGGCTGCCCTAGAAAGTTTGAAAACATGCTTCTAGAGATATTGAAAGTATCAGCAGAATCCCCAAGAGTACATTGTTGCTTCTTTTCTTTCACCCATGCCTTTCTACCAGTAAATGCAGAGAAGTCCAGCCAGGACTTGAAAACAGCATGCAGACTAAAGACATCTGTTCTTGTTTGGTGTTTCTAGACAGCAGGCAGCTTTCACTTGCGGCCAGTCTTAGTGTCTCTGTACTGCTGTTTTGACCATAGGTAGAGAGGTCAAATTACTAGTATTCATCATCTTCTTCCTCTGTGGGCAGCTCTTCAGTCCAAGAAGGACTCAGCAGAGTGTGCTAGCACAGAATGGGTTTCTGCACATATTTTTTAATGTCTGCCTGATTCATTTTTGTGTGCCCTATGGAGCCTCCTGCTTTGTCTTACACATAATAGGCACTCCATCAATCTTTGTTAAATGCTTCTTTATTTCTTAAGAGGGAAAAAATAATTTGATGTAAGCTGCTAAAGGACTGGAAAAAATTAAAAATAGACAAACTCGGAATATCAGTAAAAGTAAAAATTATTATCACTATTATGTTTCTCTCCTCTCCATCTCCCCTCCCATCTAATTTGGCATATCATTTAGTTGATGACATAATTTAAATGTTATTTCACTTCAATTTCATCCTAGATCTTGGCAGGTGACCAGCATCTGTAATGATAAAATGGTTTCAATATAGTTTAATTTTTTACTAATTCTTATGATAAAAGACCAGTTATCTTAGTCAAACACCAGCTTGTTCACAACCCCAGATTTAAGATACGCATATCCTAAAAGAAACTCCCTTGACTTCAGAGACCCGCTCAAGATTTTGGGGTTTTCTTCATGCATCGTTTTAGCTCTGTTCTGTCTTTCAAACCCCTGGTGAACACTGTGTTATGTGAAAATAGTTCACTTCTAATAGGTCCTGGAGAATTCAGGCAACTCCTTATGGGGACCTTCAGTAGTCTATCATTGCCATGACAACCACATCTCACTGTTGGCTGAAATTCTAAAACTAGCAAGGGGCAAGTTTATGAGGATAAATTGCATCCAGATACCATTTACAGGGTCAAATGAATTATTACTCTTCTGACACTCTTTCTCCCTCTGCTGATTTTCATCAGTTCTGTTTGCCCTGATAACAGTGGAAGACTTTTTGACTCATACTTTCTCAAAGGAACAAAAAATTCATAAAGTAGCATTGTAAAATAAGGGATTTGACAGCAGTTATGTACATTTTGTAGCTATTTATTCTAAATCTACCAGAGGTAAGTTCCTTGAGGATAGGCATTGTTTTTGCTTTTGTCTCTGTATCCCCAGCTATTAAGACAATGTCTCACATGTAAGGGCTTAATAAATGCTTACTTGCTCACTAAATGAATGAATTTGGCCACCGTATTAATCAGGCAGTAAACCAGTGTACATAGAACTACACTTGTCCTGCCCTAAATAAATGAATGGAATGTTCATAATTCAGATGCTTCCCCTCCTGAAAATGTTTATTGCATATAAACTTTTGGAACCCCAAATTCTCTTGGGGTTCCAAGGGCAATATTTTGCTTTATTGAAGAAGTAATATCTTGCATTGGCAGTTGCCATGGCAGTCTACAAAGTGCTTTCACATTCTAGGATCTCTCATTTGACCTTGACAACAACCCTGTGATTTAGGCACTATGGGTATTTTTATCCTCATCGTAAAGATAAGGGAACTGAGTCTCAGAAAGGCTTGGTGAGGTCAGTGTTCACTAGGAGTTCACAGGCAGCTAGATGGTACCACATTAGAATGCCAGCCTCAGGTACTTACTAGCTGTGTGACCTTGGGCAAATCACTTAACCGTGTTTTCCTATGGCAAACCACTCCAGCATCTTTGACCCTAAAAGGGGTCACAAAGAGTCAGACACAAGTGAAAATGACTGAACATCACTAAATTTCCAAGTAAGAGCAACTTCTAACTCCAACTCCAGTACTCTGTTCATGACACAATCAATATTCTTATGTAGTGTTAAGACTGAAAGTGACAAAGAGAAGAGTCAATCAATAAATAGACCACAAACACTTATTAAGCATCTACTCTATGCCGAGAGCTTTAAAAATATTTCATTTGGGCCTCACAAAATTCTTTTTTAAAAATTTTATTAATTGATTTTGATTTATCAACAATCACTTCCATATGCTTTTGAGTTGAAAATTTTCTCCCCCTTCCTCCCCCCCACCCTCCCAAAGACGGCACACAATCTGATATAGGCTATACATTTACATTCCTATTAAACATATTTTCACATTAGTGAAGTTGTAAGTAAAAATTAAAACCAATAGGAAGAACCATCAGAAAGATGAAACAAAACTCAACAGAAGGTAAAAAATAAGTGATAGCGATTCTACTTCCTTAGTTCTTTCTTTGGATGTGGACAGCATTTTCCATCCCGAGGCCTCTGGAGATGTCTTAGATCCTTGTAATGCTGAGAAGGGTTCAGTTTAACAATATTAGTCATCGCATAACGTGGCTGTTATTGTGTACAAAGTCCTCTTGGTTCTGCTCACTTCACTCAGCATCAGACCATAGAAGTCTTTCCAGGTTTTTCTGAAGTCAGCCTATTCATCATTTCTTATAGCACAATAGTATTCCATTACATTCATATATCACAACTTGCTTAGCTATTCCCCAATTGATGGGCATCCTTGGGCCTCACAAAATTCTTGAGGAAACTGAGGTAGACAGAGGAAAAGTGACTTGTCCAAGGTCACACAACCAGTCAGTATTTGAAGCTAGAGCTGGACTCAGGTCTTTATAACTCCAGACCTATCCACTGTACCACCAGCTGCCTCTTTAGCTGTGTGGTTCACAGATTAGTGAGTGTATTATTAGTTTCTATTTATATGAAAGAGGAGGAGCTCAGAAATCTTGTGCAAATCCAGAATGTATGGGAAAAGAGAGCATTCTAGTCTCTAAAGAGCAATGGTTATAATTCTTTGTCCATATTGTTGATGACAGGTTCATAGATTTAGAGGTGTCCAGAACCTTAAAAGTCATCAGGCCCATCCCCTCATTTTACAGATGAGGAAACTGAGGCCAATAGATGTTTTAAGTTCCTTACCCAAGGTCAAATAGATGATAATCAGCAGATCTGGATTTGAACTTAAGTTTGAACCTCTGACTCCAAATCTGATGTCTTTTTCATTGTTTCGTGTTTCCTCCCTTATACTAAAACAGATTAATGAAGTTAAACACCTTGGGGGAAAACAGAGAGACACAACTGAGCTCTCATTGATCGAGGGAACTACATTATACAGGGAGCAGAGTGGACTTGGGATTCAGCAAGACCTGAGTTCAAATCCGACCTTAAATTTAACCTCTCTCCACCTCAGTTTCCTTATCTGTAAAGTAGAAATAATGATTGCACCTATAGCACAGAGCTAGGAAAATGAGATAACATATATATAAAATGTTTTGCAAATGTTAAAGTGCTATATAAATGACTGATGATTTTAACATCAAATTATTCAGGAAGATTGAGTTTTTATTTGTTTTTTATATTAAGAGCTTGTAGGTAAAAATAGATACTGTAGTAGTAGTATATTCAGATACAAAGCTGAAATTACTATCACATCACAGATGTGTTTCTCAAAAGTGATAAGCACAAAGCCCATTAGGCAGCAAATCTGTTTAGCTTCTCTGGAATCATACTGGTTTCTGAAAGGGGGGTGGAGGGAAGCATATACAATTCCAGCCATCTCATCTCCAAGACTTCAGGCGGCCAGGATTTCATGGATGTGGGTCCTCCCTCCATAGAGCCAAGCTCTCCACATATTAGTAGAGGCTTTCTGCCGCTAAAAAGCAGTCACCTGGTAGCCATCCTTTTGGTGATGGCTGGTCCTCAGATGACGAATTCACATTCCATGTCCAGACTCATATTCAAAATCCTTCCAGATTGACTGAATCTGCTACTTAACTCTCTGTGGGTATAGTTTCAAAGACCCCTATTTACCTCCAGACCAGGATGAGGCACTGAAGAGGGACTCAGTGTGGGGATTAGGCATTACCAAATGTCCTCAATAAAATAAATTCAGTTTTTTGTAACATGTTTCTTTTTTATAGGTTCAAATGTCAAAAGGCTACTTTTGACAAACCTGAGCATTGACATGCAAAACTTGTTGATCTAGAAATTGTCTATGTCATTATGAATATATAATATTTATACAAAGTGTCCCAAAAGTCTTAGTGCAGTTTTAAGCTTTAGTAACTAAAGCTGCAGTAAGACTTTTGGGATAAACTGTATATAACATTTGCCCATTACAAAACACTTTTACATCAGCTATTTCATTTGGTACTTAAAACAACTCCTGAAGCAAGATCCCATTAAGTACAATTTTCCCTATTTCATCTTTTTAAATAAGTCTCAGAGGGGTGAAATGATTTGTAAAAAGTCACACAACTAGGAGGTAGATGAGATTCAAATCTACAGTTATCCCTTTCACATCAAGACTTCCCCCATCACAGTTTCAATATATTGAAGGTACGTGTATACGAAATTAAATGGGAATTTTGGGAGAGCATACTAGGACTCAGAGGCATTAAGTAAGTTCTCCAAGCTCACACCACTCAGTAGTCAGGGGCAAAGCCAAGTTCAGGACTAGGTTCCTTATTCCTGCTTTATGTTTTATTATTCTGTCGTTCTGCCACAAAACAAGCAAACAGGTGACACACAAAGGCCACCAGATGACCCAAAAAAGTTTAGAAACTCAGAAATGCATAAAATATATGAATAATATTGTATAATATCAACCCAAATTTTACAATAAGGTACTGTGAACATCCCATAAAAAAATTCAGCTTCTTCTCTGATATGAAGGGACAGCCAAAATATTTTACACAGATTTTTTAGATCTCAGGTGCTCTGGCTCCTAACCCTTGTGATATAAAAGGGATAACTGTAAGGTATTGTTGTTGTTGTTGTTGTTGTTGTTGTTTTAACTTCATAGTCATCAAGTCATACCACCCTGGCTTCTCAAGGATAGTAAGACAAAATGGAATAATATCATAAAACTCATGTATTAATTATTTGGGGAAAGCAAAAATGTTGATATTATTTTATTTTGTAATAGCAATGGTCATGCATGTATATTTCTGCTGAAGACAGGCTGATTCAGAACATTTGACCTGGACCAGATTAAAATCACATTGAGCTAGTTTCTTCACTCTTAGTTTTCAGATTAGTAATACATTTCCTGTCATAAATTAACCAATAAACATTTATTAAGCACTTACTATGTGTCAGACACCATGTCAAGCTCTGGATACACATAGGTTTTATTGATTTCTTCTCTGTTTTTAATTCTGTGTTTTTTAAGAATTAAAATTACTCCAAGGAAATATGTAAAACTTGCAGCTCTTTCAGAGCACACACTTCAGTGACTGTTAGAGATACCACAGAAGCTGATGATATGAGGAAATAAGCATTTCAGTAATGGTTGACACATAGCAAATAAGAAATGCTCATTAACAGACAAGTTATGTCAGTTAAAGTGAAAAATGACGCTAAGAGTTGAGGAAGAATTGCCTCAAAACAATCTCATTGCAACAAAATTGTAACAAAATAACAAAGAGCCTCAGAAAATAACCAACAAGCTTTAAAAGGGCCTGGAAGCCTAAAGAGTTGTTAATGATTCCTCTACAATTTGGCATAAATATCTTAAATTGGAAAAACAATAAGACCAATAAAACAACAACAACGACAACCACTAGCCCTTGCTAAGAAGAAAAGCATTTTGTCATTATCCCTCTATTAGATCTAACAAAGACTATGTATTTAGTGATAGGAATCATTCCTGATGCTACATTTCAGTGAGTGCACATCCATTTTATAGTGTGTGTTCTTTTATCTTTTTCTATACTTTAATGCCATAGCTAGAATTTGTAGTCATGCCTAGATATGTATACATGTGTGTATAAAGAGTAGGGCTGTTTGAAAGACTAACATATGCTCTGCATATGGCTTGGTTGTTCTTTAAATTCCCATGATGTTGCAAGATGAAAATGTGGTACAATAAGAAATCTTGCTTGCTAAAATTCAGCCACGTAGCCCTGCTATAAATGCACACAATTTATACCACTTCCCACAAACAACACAGAACAAAAACTGCTGAAAATGGAGGCGTTCCAGGCCACGTCCTCTATTGTTTTGTTAGCAGGTTGCTTCTGTGAGAAATAGCTATGGCTATTGGCATGAAGAATACTCATAGTTCTCGGTCTGCATCTCAACACAAGAAATTAATGTTTCAGTGTGGATTAGGAGAAAAAAAAAAGATGAGGAAATGTACTCTCCCATTTTCTTTATGACGTTGCTGACTATGGGTGCATTGCACATATTGACATATGTGGTTCCTATGTCAATTGCTTTGCTGAATCGATTTTCTTTGTTAAAAAGAAGCTTGTTCAGTGCTGTTGGGGATCAAGGGAGAAGTATTTCTGGAAAGTACTGTTATGTAGAAGCAAAAACAATGATATGGATTTTTTTAACGAGTGGGAAAGTATTGTTCTTATTATGGCCATTAAAAATGAATAGAGTGACAGCCAGGTGGCTCAGTGGATAGAGCACCAGCCCTGGAGTCAGGAGGACCTGAATTCAAATTGGCCACGATATGCACTAGCTGTGTGACCCTGGGCAGGTCACTTAACCCCGATTACCAAAAAAAAAACACCCCAACCAAAAACAGAGAGAGAGAATAGAAAGAGTACTTGAATTGGAACAACAAAAAAACCAACCTAGTTTGAGTTAGCTCTTTTACAGGGGGCCCCAAAATTCTTACTGCAGTTTTAAATTTTTAATAGCTTAAAACTGTACTGAGACTTTTGGGGCATCTTGTACTCACAAGCTATACGAACTTTGGCCAAGTCCCTTAAACTCCCAGACTCAGTTTTCTCATTTGCAAAAAGAATAACAATAAGAAAACATATAATAATGATGGTGATGATGACATGCTTACTATCTGTTTCACAAAGTGGTAAAGTGCTTTTTTTCTCTGTAAAATTTTATATAAATATCAGTAGTTATTTTTATTACTTGAACTCCTACAAGAGAAAAGGATGTGAATGGCATCAGTTTCAATGCCAGAAATGTTTGTGTGTTTTTTATTTGTTTGTTTGCTTGTTTGGGGAAGAAAGACCAAATAATAAAACATAAGCTAGGAATAAAGAAACCTAGGTCGTGAACCTGGTTTTGCCCCTGACTACTCCACGGTGTGATCTTGGAGAATGTACTTAATGCCCCTGAGTCCTAGTATGCTCATCTGTAAAAGGAATTTGTAAAGGCATCAGTTTCTTCATAGGTAAGATAAGGGTGGTTGACAATAAGATTTCTGGGAGCTCTAAAGTATCATTCTAATAGCTTTGTATGATTAGGTATGAGAAGAAAAACAGTGTATCTAAGGACCTTTGTTTTATGTCTAAATCATTCCCATAGATACATTCCAATAGTCTGTATTTATTCCAGGAGTCATAATGGCACAACAACTTCATGCAAAGTCTCACAGCCTTTCTTAAACCCTCTGCTACCCACAAGCCATTTCCCTCCCCTGAATTCTCAGTTGCCTATAAGAGTCATTCTGATGGGGTAGCTAGATGGTGCAGTGGTTAGAGCACCAGCCCTGGAGTCAGGAGGACCTGAGTTTAAATCTGGTCTCAGACCAGACATTTGATACTTACTAGCTGTGTGGGCAAGTCACTTAACTCCAATTGCCTTGCAAAAAGAGTTAAGAGTTCAAAAAAACAATCCTGAATTCTAGTCCTATTTTGATCAATTGATTAAATTATTTTATCTCATTGAGCCTAAGCTATTTTATCTTCAATGGAAGATAATAATTATGCTACCAATCTCACAGGGTTGTTGTGAGGAAAGTACTTTGTAAAGCAGAATAAACCATAACATCAATCCAACAAGCATTTATTAGATGCCCACTATACTCCTGTGTTAGACCTCAGGGATACAAAGGAAATAGTCTCTATCCTCAAAGAACTTGTATTATACTGGGGGACTGGAAGGGGGTGAGGTAGCAACATATTAACATATAAGTAAATGCTGGATATATACAAAGTAATGGGGGTGGGTGGGGGGAACTAATGACTGGAGGGCTCAAGAATCACCTCGTCTAGGCTACAACTTTCCCAATATTCCAAAAAAGTAGTTTACACACTGAAAGAATCTGTCTCAGTTCTTGCTTATTACTGATATGATATAGACCAATTTGGTATTTAATAGGTGAATATATCTAATAGACATTGTTACATAGTGCCTTTTTGTGGGCTAGAAAATGACTGTATTCAATTTTACGAAAATCCAAATTAAAATCCAGAAGAAGTAATCATGTTTCTTTTCTTTTCTTTTCTCTTTTCTTTTGTTTTCTTCCTTCCTTCCTTCCTTCCTTCCTTCCTTCCTTCCTTCCTTCCTTCCTTCCTTCCTTCCTTCCTTCCTTCCTTCCTTCCTTCCTTCTTTCTTTCTTTCTTTCTTTCTTTCTTTCTTTCTTTCTTTCTTTCTTTCTTTCTTTCTTTCTTTCTTTCTTTCTTTCTTTTTCTTTTTCTTTCATCTTTTTAAGCAATCTTGACACAGAAGAACTATGTGGTAAGTTGCTTTAAGAAAAATTAAACCTAAAGATATCAATATGTAACTGAAATTTGTTTGAGATGGGAAGGGAATAAAGGGTGGGATGCTCCTGAATTACTTTCGGAGAATATGTTAGTAAAAATTTTGTAGGTTAAGAAAACACATCAATAAGCCTTTAAAGTTAAATTAGGAATGAACTTCTGAAGTTCATTTACACTTTTTAATACTCTACCAATTAAATTTTCAAGGGGATACTTTATAGAATTTGAAAAAAATAAAATTTATTTGGAAAAAGAAAATACATAGAATACCAAGTTAAATGATGGAAAGAAGTAGAGATGAAGGAGGAAAACACTTCCAGACCTCAAACAATATTATAAAGTATCTGTCTTCTAATATTGGTTAAAAAATAAAGAGATAAACCAATGGAACACACTAGAAAAAGGAGAATTAGAAACAATGGAACTCAGTAGCCTAGTGTTTGATAAATTGGAAAACATAAACTACCCAGGTGGGTGAAAAACTCCTCATTTGATTTTTTTTTTTAAATTGCTGGGAAAACTGGAAAACAGTCTGGCAGAAATTTGGCTTAGACCAATACCTTATGCCATATTCTACAACATATTATAAAAGGACATATAACTTTAATATTTATGATCACACTATAAAAAATTAGAAGAAAAACGAATCATATAAACCTCACAGTTATGGGTAGTAGGCATATTCTTAACCAAACAGTTGATAGAGGTAATTACAAAAGATAAGCTAGATAACTTTGATTACATGAAACTGAAAAGCTTCTGCACAGACAAAATTAATGCAACTATTATAAGAAGGGAATTGATGGGATGGAAAAAATCTTTATATCAAATTTCTCTGATAAGAGTTAGACATTCAAGATACATAAACAATAAATATATTTGTGTATATACATATATATGACTAATGCCATTCCCCAATAGATAAGTGATCAAATGATGTAAACAAACTGTTTTCAAATGAAGAATTGAAAAATATCCATAACCACACAAAAGGATGCTTTAAAATAGTAATAATGAGAAAAAATGCAAAACAAACCAACCCTGAGGGTAATAAGCCTCACACCCTACAAATTAGTAAAGATTACAGAAAATGGCAATAGTCAACATTGGAGGGATTGTGGAATGATAGACACACTAACACATTGTTAGTGGAGCTGTAAAATGGTACAATAATTTTGGAAAGAAATTTGGGATGATGCAAATAAGGTAACCATAATATCTATATGCTTATGCCTCAAGGAATCTATAAATAAGAAGAAAGTCCCCATAAAATCCAAAACTTTTACAGCAACATTTTTTGTGGTAGCAAAGAATTGGAAACAAAGTAGACATCTATCTACTAGGGAAAGGCTAAACAAATTGTGATACATAAATGTAATGGAATATTCCTATGCTATAAGAAATTATGTGTGTGGTGGATACAGAGAAACATGGAAAGATTTATATGAACTGATACAATACTGTAATAAGCAGAGCCAAAAAAACAATATACGCAATATAAATGGAAAGAACAACCACACACCAAAAAATCAAAAGTGAATGTAAAAAATTGTAAAGATCAAGAATGACTTGAATGAAGAGATATGAGAACACAGCCTCAATGTACCCTTTTGTAGAGGTAGGAGGTCCACAGGTGTCAGGGGGAAGGATACTTGGGATAACTATGATGATGTGAGAAACAGGAGACATCAATAAGAACTTATTAAAAATAAAGAAAAAGAACACTATGAACAGCTGCAAGAATGCAATAATCATTTCTTTTTGCTATAATTTTTACTAAAATACATATTTTGGTGACTTATTGTTGAAAAGGTTAGGATGTTGTTAATTTGCTCATAGGAAAACAATTGTTACTGCAATTAGAACATTACTTTCACAAGAGGAAATTCTCAATCAGTTTCAACAGACTGTTAGTATTTAATGCAACTTCATTATCTTCTGCTCTTAATGTGTTTTGTAAAACATTGAATGCAACAGGCTCTCTTCAAGTTAATAGTATCACGGATTTCAAACTTGAAGGCGCCATCAGAGGTTATCTGGTCTAATTCTACTATCATGTGGCATATGAAGAAACTGAGGCATCATGTTGCAGTGGAAAGAGTACTGGACTTGAGAAGCTCTGGTTTCCATTTCCAACTCTGCCCCTTACTACCTGTATATCCTTGGGCAAATTATTTAACCTCTTGACTGGTGCATCCTCACAAATGAAATAAGAAGGCTGAATAAGATGACAAGTAAGGTTACTTCCAATTCTAAATCTATGTTCTTATAGTCCGTCAGTTTTACTGATAAAGTAACTGGGATGACAGGAGGCAGGGGAAAGAGCCCAGGATTTGGAACTGGAAGGCTGAAGTGCTTCTACCTATATGATCTTTGGGAAATTGCTGTCTTTGTGGATTTTAATTCTCATCTGTAAAATGAAGAGATTGAATTGGATAAGGATTGAGTCCTTCATTAAAATGTAAAAGTGTCATTTCCCTCTACCTGTCCAATAAGACTAGGATTTTAGCTGCCATTTTTAAAACAAATGACTCATTGGTCATAGTTAAATTTTTGTACAAATATACTCACTGTGGCCTAACCAATGTGTACTGTCTTCATCTTTTTGGTGAAACTACACTCAAAGAGTATACTTGTAGAAGGGGAATAGTTAGGAGACTGAGAGTTTGATGATATTAAAGATTAATTTGATATTCTCTGAATATCAATTCTACATAATACTTTTCTGTTGTTCATTGTTGTTTAGTCATTTTTCAGTCATGTCTGACTCTTCATGACTCCTTTTGGGGTTTTCTTGGCAGAGGTACTGGGGTGGTTTGCCATTTCCTTTTCCAGCTCACTTTATAGATGAGGAAACTGAGGCAAACAAGGTTAAGTGACTTGCTCAGGGTCATACAGCTAGTGAATGTCTAAGGTCAGTTTTGAACTCATGAAGTTGTCATCTTCACTTTAGCCTGGCCCTCTATCCACTGTGCCACTTACCTGCCCATAATTTTTTTGAGCCTGCTTTAAATACTGTATCATTCCAAATATAAATCATCCCTAAATATGAACTGTCTCACTAAAACAAATGTTTATGTGAAGAAATAATAACTACATATATGTTAACTGGAAAAATAGCATCACTATAGGTCTCATTTAAATCCATATTTGGGGAAAACAATATAGATGATATTCTAATCAATATAGTGATTGTAATAGCTGGCACAATCAAAATTGTGATGAAGACGGGTATTTGAAGCTTTGTCCCAGGGTGTCTGGAAAGCTAGGTGGCACAATTTAGAGCACTGGGCTTGGAATAAGGAATACTCATCTTCATGAATTCTATTTTGACTTCAGACACTTAGTAGCATTGTGACCCTGGGCATGTCACAATTCTGTTTGCCTCAATTTCCTCATCTGTAAAATGAGCTGGAGAAGGAAATGACAAACCACCCCTTTATCTTTGCCAAGAAAACCCCAAATGGGGTCATGAAGAGTTGGGCACAATAACTAGGGATGTTCACCTCTAGGGGGCGGCTTCCTGTGCTTTGGACCTCTGACATGTACCACATAGCGCTAGATCCAAGGGTCCTGCCCCTCTCTTGGGATCCATCTTCCTCCAATGACACTAACCCCAGTTTGCCACTTCTACATCTTCCCCCTCTGTATTCTTCATGGTCATCAACCAGCCCATGCAAATCGCGGACAGATTTGCACATAATCAGAGTGGACCATCCTCTGCCCACACATTGCCTCTGGCTCAATTGAATATGCCTCAGGCACCATAATTCCCAGTTATGTCTCTGAGTACAACTAGAGATGAGTTCCTCTGAGACTCCCTATTTGAAGCCATGGGCATTTCCCTAAGATAGTAGCATCATTTCTAGTACATTTTTCTTTTGTCCCTTACTCCTCAAATCCCATCTGTAGTACTTGAATATCATTTTTTCAAGTTCATTAAACTACTACTGTGGTTAAACTGCAATAACAAATATAACATAGAATTCCAAACAGCAGCATTCCAAAACAGTGAATCTCAGAACATTAATTCTGCATAAGAATGTCAATAAAAGACTTAGGATTTCTTCTATTCTTTCTTTCTCTTTACAATATCTATTCACTGTTAGCCTGAATGAAAATAAAAACATGAATACAGATTTGAGTGAAAAATATGTTTATGAAGAAATAGCTCATGGTTACTGATTAATACATAAGGATAGAGAAATCCATGTCTTACTATTCATCCTTTGTTATTTATTCTTAAATTAAATATAAAAATAAATTTCAGCAAGGCATAAATAAGACATATAGACCATTTCCCCCACTCATTATGTTTAATGTGAATCATCATGAAGCCCATATGTAATGAGGATGGATGACTGGTCTCTTCCAATGTCCCCACAATGTGAATGTATACCTATGCACATGTATACAAACATATATGTATACACATGTATACACATATACATATATGTGTACAGATATGTACATCTTGCTATATATATGGGGTTTGTAGACAAGATGGAATATAAACACCCTCCAACACATATTTTGGGGCTTCATACTTCTCACCTAGCTGTGTGAAACACCCCATTTCTCTAAGTTTGTACCTGTTCTCATGCTACTAGGTCTAAGTTCTCAGAGATAAACTACTAGTAGACATTTATACTGAAATTTTCTTCGAGTACTGGGGTAACCTTGTTGAGGGGAAATATACTTCCCTTACCACTCTAGCCCGTTAGCCCCCAACCAGTGTTTTCTGTCTATACAACCAGCATAAAGCAAAAGGACTACAGATACATCTATTTTAAATAAGATGCATGAATAATAAATCCTCTTGACTTATACTTTAAAAGTCACAGTCCTCCAAATTTCTCCTAAAATATTGATAATCTTTTTTCAATTAACACTTCAGTTTCCAAATGTTCATATGATTTTTCCAATTCCTTAGTTTTTTACCTTCTTAAGTCATATACACATAGCATAATGTAATATATAATATATGATATGTCATTCCACATATAATATTTATATGAAGATTAGCTGAAGTTCCATCATCCTTTCCAGCTCTGTAGTCCTCAACTTTCTTCATATTTACATTTCTCTAGATTTTAATAAATAAAAGATCTTTCTCAGCCTCTTTATAACATTACATTTTCCCCACACCAATGAGGAATTATTCCACATTTTTGCAAAAGAGTTTCAAGTCCTCAAATTCACACCACAGATCATTTTCTCTCCAAAACTGTCCATGATCCCTTTCGAAAACTGTGTTTCTTCACATGCATATTTTAAAAGTTTATATTAAAAACAAACCTCTTTTTTTAAACAAACCTCTTTGTAAAAACTCATATTAGGCATCAAAATATTCATCCATAACAAAGGCTATGTCCCACAGTTTTTGACAAATAATGCAAAATTCTTCCTTTACACAAAAGCATTTTTTATGCCCTGGTTATTTGCTGCTTCTTATAAAAAGGACATCAAAGATAATCTACCTTACTTTCATTCATTCATTCAGTTAGCATTTAAGAATCTACTAAGTAAAAGGCACAATGCTAGAAGCTAGGGAGACTAAGACAAAAACAAAATGGTCTCTGCCCTCAAGGAGCTTACTTTCTCCTGTTATAAACACATTAACACAGTTAAATCAATACAAAATAAATGGGAAATAATTTTGGTTAATGAGGGAAAGAGGTTAATGAGGGCAATTAGGGAGCTCAGAAAAGGCCTTTTATAGAAAGTAGTACTTGAGCTAAGCCTTGAATGAAGTTATGGGGAATCCTGTCTTACTTTTTTGCCCTTTTCCTTTCCCCTATGTTATCTAGTTAAATATACAGGATGATTATGGCCTGTGTCTGTCATCTTGTAGGAAGTGAAGTGGATAATTGAGGAAATTAACCAAATAATTCAGGGGAAAAGGGAGGGGAAGGCCTTTTGCTTTGTACATATTTCCTTGGCTTTGATTATCAATTCAGTTGCCAGTTTTCCACTTGCCTTTGGTTAACAGCTTTGTGCAAGGTATTGGGGGTTGGGAGTGATGAAAAGGAAATTTTAAATGTTGGTTTATTCTGGCTTTGCTACCTACTTTTTGAATTGCCATTTGTGAAACAATATATTACCCTCTGCCTATTTAGAGACTTCATATTTTTAAGGTATCATCTTCCTTTTGACTTTAATCTTTTCTTTCAAAAAAAATTTTTATGTTTTTTCCCCATAATCATGGTAAATCAAGTAACCACACCCATATCTCAACATCTTCAGTGTTTTTAGAAAGCTTTTAAAATCTCCGCCCAGGATTTCATCTGTGATTTTATTAGTACTATGCCTGGAATGCTTGGTCTTTCTGAAGGTTATTGCAATTTTTTTTTTATTCCAGTAATACTGGAATTCATGTTTTATGTTCTTCCTCTCAGTACAAGAATATGAATCTTAATCAATCACTAGAATTATAATGTGGTCCTTTTTCACTTTGTAGGTTTTGTGTATTCTGACTGAAATCAAACACTGAAGATTTTTGTTTTATTTGTTTTAGCTGAGGAAGGCCACTGTGACTTCTTCAGTTTTGTGGACTCTTTGTATGGATATGGCAACTTGGAGTTTTAGAGTTGCTTGGAGAATCAGTGATTTGCCCAGGATCATACAATATATCAGAGGCAGAATCTAAACCTAAGACTGATGTTAAGGTAGGCACCACTAGGACAGGTTATTATTCACTATTATATTCACTAAAATAAAATATCGTGATCATCAATAAGCCCAAAGATGTGGGTCCACATGTAAGGAATCCTCATTCATGCAATAGAAATTGTCAGTCATGGATCTCCTGATCACATGTACTTTTTTAAAGTTTTATTGATTTGTTTTTCTATTGCAAATATTTACAGATTATTCCCATTCCGTGAGAGTAAACATAACAAAGTAAAGTAATTAAATAAAACAAATAGTACAGTGACCTCATCTGAAAGTGTCTGAAATATTCCACGTCTGTATCACCCCCAACTATTAAAAAAAAAATCAACAGAAATATGTTTTCTTCTCCTCCCATCCCCACCTTATTGGAAAAAACAAAGAAAAGAAAAATGGATTTCTGGTAACAAATATGTATAATTAAGCAAAACAAATTCTCTCAATATTATGTCTTATTCTGCACACTAAATTCATCACCTTTCTATAATGGGTAGCGTGTTTCATCATCAGTCCTCTAGAATCATGACTGGTCATTTCACTGATCATAGTTCTCCCAGATTTCAAAGCTGTTTGCTTTTCCAGTGTTGTATAAATTGTCCTCTCGATTCTTCATGTACTTTTGAGAGAAGCCAATTGAATATATAATCTCTAAATATTTTTTCTGTTGCTTTTACTTTTCATTTTAAATTAATTTTTCTACTATTATGAAAGCCTATTTTATGTTTGATGACTCTTTCCCACTTGATATTCTCCGTTGCTAACAAGATGTTAATTTTTCACATCTACATTCTTGGGGCTGGAAATCTCAGGGTCTGCTGAGAGTCAGTTGGTCTCAGGATTAATTTCCGCCACCGTATTTTGACCCTGAAGCGCTGGTAGGCTTTGCAAAGCTGAGCTGATTTTGCTTTGTATTCATGCCGTCTCTGCTTCCTGTTGCAAATCTAAAGGGAGCAGGATGATTGCTTTGCTGCCTCTAACCAGCTTTTAAATGTTTTCATAACCTCTCTCTTTTACACTACACCCTCTTTCAAGCCTTGCTCCTGGTAGCTAAGTATTTTGAGGTATTTATAGATTTCTGGAAGATAATTGTAATGAAACTTCATGTGACTGGATTCTGATCTGAGAGCATAACAAGAAGAAAGCTTTGTGAGCAGTATCAAATATATTTAATCATACAACTTCTGTACTTCCTGACTGCCTATTGTATATTAAACTAAAAAATTCTAAATTGAGTTTAAATATTATCTCTGAAAATTGAGGGTGTAGGAACCAGAGGCTAGTATGACTAATGGGTTTATGGTCAATCAATCAATCAATAAACACATAGTAAGTGCCCATTATGTGCCAGGCACTCTATTAAGCACTGGAGATACAAAAAAAAAAAACAGGCAAAAGACAGTCCCTGCCCTCAAGGAGCTTACAATATAAGGGGGCCAGGTTACCAAGGGCTGGAATATATCCCAGAAAGTTGAGTCAGACATTATAATAGCTCCTGCTTGTATTACTAGATACTGGAGCAGTTTCTGGGGTCCCTCGGCATGCCGTAAGGAGGTGGGTTTGACTTAACACATGGCCTGCCTTAGCATTGAGTGGGAAGGGAAGAGGGTAGAAGATGATCCAAGGAGGATCTCATAAATCCAGAAGACACAGGAGATGTTATAATTCCAATATCTCCTCTCCCCCCGCCCCACAAAATTAACTAAATAAATAAATAAATAAATTACAGTAAGTTCTGGGGATATCCTAGAGGGTTTAGAAAATTTTAGAATAACCTTGAGCCAAACAGTTCTCTGTGAGATGCTGACCTTTTAGCTTTTTAAGTAAGAGTTAAGTATATGGGCTTGGTGACAGCATTTTCAGCTGTGACTTTTTAAATTGTTCCTTATTCTTTTGTTATTGTCTGGCAAAGTGCTTGGCACACACTTTGAATATATTCATTGTTAAGCTTTGGTGGTTTGTGGCTCAAATGCCAACTTCCACCCAAAGGACAGGCAAGCCAGCCTTGCTGACACAACAAGGCAGCCGGAGGGAGACACAGCAGGCAGTATGTGCCAGGGAAGTCAAACGAACAACAACATTTTGAGTCCATCTTCCCTCAGATCCAGAGGGTAACAGCCAAGGACTCTAAACCGAAGAGTCTTGGAAATAGCAGCGCTCCAACAAAACCATCAGACCTATTTCCAACCCAGTCCCTAAAGTCATCATGGAAGGGAGCAGTCATTGTGGAGGAAGAGTTCATTTTCCTAATCACCACAAGCAATAATTGCTGACCAATGGCCACAAATAGGCAGTCTTAGAAATAGCAGCATTCCCCAACTTACTAATCTTGCTTCCAGCCCAGGCCTCATAGGTAGCAATACAGGGAAGCAACTTCTTTGGAGAAGGGGCCAGTCATCCTCACCAAATGCCACCCAGAGGGTAGGCAAGCCAGCCTAGCTGAAGCAGCAGGGCATGCTGATGGACAGGCAGGGGGTAGCAAATGCCAGGCAAGATGAACCATTACCACCACCACCTTGACTACCATTTCTCCTTAGACCCTGATGTAGACAGCCAGGACCTTGCACGGAGAGGTTTGGGATAAGCATTGCTTCCAGCCCAGTGCCCCCAACCATCATCCTGGGAAACAATCAATATGTAGATGAAGCCTGGAAAATGTTCTTACAGGTTATACAACCACAGCTTCTGAAGTGCCAGAAAAGAAAGTTCTTGTCACCAAAGACCTTAGTACTATCAAAAGATTCATTATTAGAAACTGATACGACTTTAACAGCGGTAATGACACAAAAAAGAAACATTACCATCAGCTTTGCCATTGCATTGTCAGGACCGGGTTACTTTTCCACCTGACTTCTGGATAAAACCTTCCATATGCGATATCTTCCCCATTAGAATATGAGCTTATTGAGAGCATTTTCAATTTGCTTTTCAATTTGTATTCCCAGTCTTAGCATAGTACTTTACCAGTCATGAACTTTATGTCAATTAGCTACTTCTATTTTTATTACATTTTCCTTTGAGCTTTGAGGCATGTCCCCATGGAGACTTCTATCTCAGCACCTGCTACAATAACCCACACAATTTTCCACTTTACCTGCTATGAGGTTAAGGTACTACATTCCAGTAAACTGTATGCTTCCTTAGAGATGACAGCGATCATAAAGCAATGTGTTGATTCCTATCCAGGGAAAAAAAGATACAGCAAGCCAATAAATTTTAGTCACTTCATCATGTTTTCGTATAGATATCACATACTAGACATTTACACACAGAGACTCAAGTACAGTCTTGCAGATAGAAGATCTTGGTTAAAGTCCTGGCTTTGATATTACAGTTATGTAAAGTTAAGCAAGTCACTACCTCTCTGAACTTGTTAACTCATTTGTGAAATGCAGATAATGATGCCATACTTGCTTCACAGTTTGTGGCAAGGAAAGCTCTTTGGAATCCTTATTGTATATCATCTAACGTCTTTGAAGAGAGTAGCTGACTGAGAATTAGGAAACTCGGGTCCTAGTCTAAGATTTAATTTGGCAAACATTTATCACATGCCTAATATATGCGAGACACTATGCTAGTATCTGTGGTTACAAGGAAAAAAGTAAAAATTTTTTCCTGACCTCGAGGGGTTTGCATTCTATTGGGAAGCTGGGATACAATATGCAGAGAGAAAGGTCGATGTGAAAGAGAGCACTAAACACTACCAATGTAGGTTGGCACCTTCTTTGCAACTTACAGTGGTATTAACCACCAAGGGAAATTAAAAAAAGGCTTTCCAGAGGAGATGATGCCTGAACTGAGTTTTGAAGGAGGCTGAAGCATCTAAGAAGCAGGAGTGATGGAGCAGTGCTTTTCAGGGATAGAAACTAGTCTATGGCAAAGGGAAGGCATACGACAGCAAGCAGACCAGATCGTCTGGAGTGCAGAGTACAGGAAAGAAAATGATGGGAGATAAATCTGGAAAAGCAGCCTGAGCCATAATGTGTCTAATGGCAGCCATCTCTAGGATAAGAATGGGGGAGGGGGGAGAGGGAGGAGAAGGGAAGAAAAAAAAGGAAAAAAAGAAATTTACGTGATAATTTCATTGTATATTTGAAAGGAATAGCAAGTTGTGCATAGTAGATTTGCAGTTTCATGTGCAATTATCTTTTTTTAATTGTAGTATGTTATAGAAATGTTTGTTTTATTTCATAAATTAAAAATAAAATAAATTTAAAAAAATTCAGAAGTGAAGGGCTTTAAATGCCAGGCTGAAGAGTTTTTATTTTATCTCAGAGTGACTATGGAGCCCCTCCAGGGGCTTGATATCTCCTACCATGGAAGCCCTCCGGGAATTTTTATATCTGCCATTAGAAAGCTGTGTGACCTTGGCAAATGCATTAAACTACTTTGGCCCTCAACTTACATACAAAATGAGGTGATGGGTTAGGTGATGTGTGAGGTCACTTGCAGGTCTAAAATTTTGTGATTCTGTGAGTTTATACAGCATAGACAAAGCTGAGCACCCTAGTTACAGACCCTTAAATTTGAAAGGATCTTAGACTAGATTTCATTTGACCTGACCTCTCAACCAATGTAATCCTCTCCTCTGAAAACTCCTGGCAGGTAATCATCTGGTTAGCAAACACTTACAACGATAGGGACCATACTCCGTCATGAAGTAGCCCAGTACGTTGTGGAACAATTCTAATTATTAGGAAGTCGCTTCATATATTGAGCTTAAATCTGTCTCCTTTATAACTTCCACCGACAGTTTCTAATTATACCATTTAGTTTACGAGGAATATAAGCTACATTCTTTTTCAAATAGATAGATAAATAAGTAGTTGATAGATAGATGGATAGATGGGTGGATGATAGGTAGATACATACATACATTGAGATACGTAGATTGATAGTTATATATTTTACACATACATAGATATGGATAGAGATAGATCAATATGATAGATAGTAGCTATATGGTAGATACATATGTAGAGATACTTAGATCAATGGTTACATATATCATACATACATAGATATATAGATTTATGTGTGTGTGTGTGTGTGTGTGTATATATATATATTATATATATATATATATATATATATATAAAATAGATACACATAGAGTGAGAGAACATTAACTAATTGTTTGTCAGGTCAAGTTCCAAGCTCTTGGGATACAGATAAAAGCAAGCCAGACCTAGACAGTCCCTGCCATCAAGGAACACACATCTATAGGGGTACTGAAAGGGGATACTGCAGAAACCTGTTAAATAGGTGCCTGGGAAATGGCATGGAGGTAGGTCCAGTTCCCTAGAACATAAACCCAAAGGCCTCTTTTCACAGCTAGGGGACCCAGGGAGCAAAGTCAGAGGCTTTGGCGAGAGAGAAACAAAGATGATGCCCAGAGAGTAAGTGACATAGTGTGAAGAGGGCAGGAAGTAATTTGTCAGGCCTGATTTTTAGAAAGATAAATTCACCTAACAGAACTAGAGATACAGAGGTTGGGTCTAAGGTGTTTCATCTGACAGCTCTTCAGTTATATGAAATCAGCCAGCCAGGTCTTTGTTTCTTTACCTGTTCCTTGTATGATACCATTTCTAGAACTTTCTCCATCCTAATAACTCCTCCTCTGAAGGTGTTCCAGTTTGTCATTCACCACCTTAAAATATGATGTCCTGGACTATACTCTAGCTGTGGTACAGCTAGGAGAGAACATGGTAAGACTGTCACCTCCCTTGATCTGGATACAAGGTTTCTGTTAATGTAGCCAAATTCACATAACTTATTTTTGACAACTTCGCCACATTGTTGCATTGCTCATATTGAACAAAACTTCTCACTCTTTTTCGCATGTTTAGCTAGGTCTCCCCACTCTATACTTGTCCTTTTTAAAAAAAAATTAACAAGTATTTCTTTTCTCTCACACACTCTGCCCTCAATTTAAAACAAAACCTTCATAACAAATTTGTACAGTCAAACAAAACAAATTCCCACATTGGCCACGTCCAAAAACCTATGTCAGGGGGAGCTAGGTGGTGCTGTGGATAGAGTACTGGCCCTGAAGTCAAGAGGACCTGAGTTCAAATCCGGCCTCAGACCAAATACTTGACACTTACTAGCTTATGTGACCCTGGGCAAGTCACTTAATCCCAATTGCCTAAAAAAAAAACCAACCAAAAAACCCCCCTATGTCTCATTTTGTATCTTGAACCCATCACCTATTTGTCAAGAGTAGCATTCTTTATCATTAGTTCTCTGGAATCTTGGTTGGTCATTGCAGTGATCAGAGTCTTTAAAAGTTGTCTTCACAATGTTATTGTCATTGAATAAATTATTCTCCGCTCACTTCATTCAATATCACTTTATACAAATCATCCCAAGTTTCTCAGAAACTATCCCTTTCATATTTTTTTATAGCACAACAATATTTCATTACATGGGCAGTTAGGTGGCACAGTGCTCTGGGCTTGGAATCAGGAAGACTCATCTTCATGAGTTCAAATCTGGCCTGACATACTTAGTTGTGTGGTACTGGGCAAGTCACTTAACTGGGTTTTCCTCAGTTCCTCATTTGTAAAAGGAGCTTCAGAAGGAAATGACAACGGCATCTTCACCAAGAAAACCCCAAATGGGGTCACAAAGACTCAGACACAACTGAAATGACTGAACAACAACAAAATTTCTTTACATCCACATGTAATAATTTATTCTTCCATGCTCCAGCTGAGGGGCACCCCCTTAGTTTCCAGTTATTTTCTGATATAAAAAGAGTTACAACTCTTTTTATGCAAATGGATCCTTTTTCTCTTTCTTTTACCTCTTTGGGGTATAGGCCTAGTCGTGGCACCATTGGGACAAATGGTCCTTAAAATGTAGATTCAAGACTTTATAAGACTTTCCTATCCAATCATTATCTTATTACTTTTGGCCTATCCACCCACTCTTTTGGGATTCTTTTAAATCTATCAATATATTATTAGCAGTTCCTCCCAAGTTCATGTCATCTACAGATTTAATAAATATGCCTTCTATTTCATTATCAAAGTTATTGATGAAAGATTTAACAAAACAGGGTAAAATGTGGGGCCTGTGACACACCAGTGAGGATTCCTTCAAGACTGATACCATAATAGTTTGTGTTTGGTTTTTGGAAGTCAGTAGGGGTTAAATGACTTACCAGGGTCACACAGCTGGTAAGTGACTGAGGCCAGATTTGAACTCAGTCCTCCTGACTCCAGTGCTCTATCCATATCTCGCTGCCCCCTTAATAGTTTTTTAGTGTCATTGCTGAGGTGTGATCATCTTTGGAGGGAATACCAATAATGATGAGATTTAATCTATTTAATCCATTTGAATATTTGAGTAAACATAATTTAAAATGTTTCTATCCAATGGTGCAAGACAAGTGAAGATTAGGAGGGAAAACAGGAAGATGAAGTATTGCAGTAGGGACAGTGGCCACTAATAGTACATTAATAAACTCCTATTTATAATAACATCATTAACAATAAGATGATGGTGATGGTGATGATGATGACGATGATGATGATGATGATGACAAGAGGCAGTATGGCATAATGAATAGAGAGCTGGTCTCAATGTCTGGAAGACCTAGGTCCAAATCCTGCCTCTGACACTGTCTGTATGGCTCTGGGCATATAGCTTAAACTCTCAGTGTTCTAGGCATCTCTGTAGGGTTGTCACTACAAGTTACAAAGGAGGCACCAGCCTGCATTAGAAGAAATTTAGTTTCCTCGCCTGGGAATTCCTTGCACCAAAGAAATCACAGGACCAATCCCTTTCCCTATTAATAATGATAGATGATATTTCTATAGGGCTTTATAGTTTATACATTGTTCTAAATTATGTTGACTCATTTAATCTTCATGGCAATTCTAATATGGAGGGAAAGGAAAGAATTTAATAAGCATCTGCTATATACTAAACACTGTTCTAAGTACTTTACAAATATTATCTCATTTGATACTCACAAAAACCCTGGGAGGCTATTATTATCCCCATTTTACACTTGAAGAAACTAACAGATTGAGGGTAAGTGATTTGCCCAGGGTCACACAGTTAATAAGTGTCTGAAACCAGATGTGAACTCATGTCTCCTTGCCTCCTAGCCCAGCTCTCTATCCACTGCACCACCCAGCTACCCCATCCCAATATCTTTCTTAGCTGAAGTAAGACAAATTGGCCTATCAGTGACTTATTCTCATTTGAAAACCCCTCTACTCATCAGTTATCATTGCCTTTTCAACTGTATTTGAGTTCTGGCTAGATGTGTACCACTGTACTTTCGTTCTTATAAAGTTAAAATACCTATTTGCATTTTTTTTCTACTTTCAGAATATTTTTCTCAGCACCTTGGAGAATATGAGAATGTCCTGGCAGCCCTAGAAGACCTAAATCTTTCCATCTTAAAGGCGATGGGCAAAACAAAGAAAGTAAGGGAAAAATTTTTTCATCTTCTATTAAATATTTGCTTCCCAAAGTTAATTTTAGTAGTACCTGTCTTAGTATTATCAAAGTTACTGTGATTCTTTTTTTAATTGCAAACATTTGATTAAGGGGGAATCCCTATTTTAAAAAAAATGAATCTATTATCTAAGCATTCATTACTACTATAACACTAAGTTTAGGTCTACACCTGGGATTCTTAGCCTTTTTTGTGTAATGGTCCTCTTTGACAGTCTAGTAAAACCTATGAACTTCTCAGAATTATGTTTTTAATGCATAAAATAAAACAAGATTACAAAGGAAACCTATTATATTGAAATGTGATTATTAAAGTATTAAAAACCAAGTTCAATGAGCAAGATTAAGAATCCCAGGTTCGCAGCATGACAAACACATTGTTGGGAAATAAACTGGTGCCTTCAGGAGAACCCTGTACTATATTACCCCCTGTACTAATCCTATCCTTATTTTCAACTGTGTTTCTAGCCCAAAACATGCATATTGGTGATTTTATCACTGTTGGATATAACTTGTTGATATACTTTTACTTGCTTGCCATATATTTGCTGATTGTGATACTGAATTCCCTTTATAGGATGTCTAACTATTATTCTGTCACACCCTTTAGTTTCAGGATTCAAACTGTGCCTTAGAAAAAGCTTTCCATGTGATTGCTAGAACATGCATAATAATCTAGGATTGCCTGTTAGGCAACATACATTGCCAAAGCATTCTACTGGGAAGCCCTCAATTTTTTGAATGCTATTCTCAATACTATCAAAGAGAGCTTGGGTCTATCAGAAATTCAGAAGCATTTGGAAAATGCCAACTGCTTCCTTGTCAAGATATAATTTGATATCAGTCATTGAATACATAGGAGAAAAAAAGAGACTTTCTTAAAAGCTCTTGAGTTAGTGCTCAACAACTGGCCATCTTTTGGGAATCTCTTTCCAAGTTAACATTGCCATCTTAAAGCTGTCATACCTAGGCTTCAAAAGAAACAGAAAACCCATTTCGTACTGATGTCACATGAATGGTATTAAATGTATCATATCTGTAACATATTTCAGTATATTCACAATATTATTTATGGGATGGCAGACTATAGAGCCTACTATAGACTTGACCCTGAAGTAATCTGCAACTGAAGAATGAATGTAAATAATACACTATTCAGTACTTTTCCATTATTTCTTGTGACATTGCCACTCAAGTCAAAGCAGATAGTTATTTCAGTAATAGCGACTATGTAAAAGACATTTAAATGAAGCTGTTGAAAAATGCAAAGTATTAACTCCTCTGAGTTTACTCTTGTTAAACAGTCTCAGAATGAATTGTTTGACCAGTCAACTGTACAGAATAGGACCAGTAGGAAAAGTTGTCATGTAGCAACTACTAGAGATAAATAGAATGATGTGTTTAAGAGCTACCTTGCAAATTAATTCTATCTTGCTTCAGAAGAGTCCTACAAATATTATAAAATGAACATTGTCTCCCAGAGGAAAACCAAGAAAGAAAATGGGGCAATTGGGTATATGTTAATGAGTATTTAATTTGACATAAAAATTGATCTTGTCCTAATGTGGCTATTAAATAGTGCATGAAATACAAAATCATAAATTATATCCTGCCTTGCCATTTTTTAATTTTTATGCAATTGGGGTTAAGTGACTTGCCCAGGGTCACACAGCTAGTAAATGTCAGTGTTTGGTCTGAGGCTGGATTTGAACTTAGGTCCTCCTGACTTCAGGGCCAGTGCTCTATCCACTGCAGCACCTAGCTGCTCCTTGTGTTGCCAGTTTTTAAAAAAGATCTGGGCTTGAATTTATGCCACCATTTTTAGTAGTCTCCAAACATCCCGAGACGCCATTTTGCTTCTCCCCTTACTTTGTCCCCTTTCTGTCTTTTCATTTCTCTCTTACTTCAGTCCACTCTGGTCCACTTGTGGAGTAGGATATGGGAGTAGTAGCTGGTGACTAGGAGGTAGGAAGTTGGTTAAAGCATTTTATTCCATTTCTACTCAGCCGCCATCCTCACTTTAGTGTAATATTTCCAGAAGGAAGAGTATATTGGTCTCCATGAAAAGGGAAAGACAATAAATAGTATCTGCATAAATTGTGAGCCAAATAGCATAATAGTTCCTGATACCTCCATATTTAAGTCAACATTTATAGTGAAAATCCTCTCCAATTTTTCCCTTTCCTTCACCATCTAGTCTTATTTAAGATACTTCTATACAGAAAGTTTGCAAGAAAATTGCATTTTCTGATTTGATAATGCAAAACCTATTATTTGATGACAGTGGTGGTAGCAGTAGAAGTGGGAATAACAACAGCTCTCGTTCTAAAATATTTGCAGGATTCTACGGAGACTTTGCCAGGTTCTTCCCTAGGATAAATTCCTCCTACAATAAATTCCTATGAATTTGAGGAGAAGGATTGCCTTTTGGCATCTACCACATCATCAATAAAAGAATGGGAAATCCTTTTTCTGTGAGAGGCAGCTAGAGAGCTGGACTAGGATTTAGCAAGGTATAGATTTGAATCCTGACTCTGATATTTACTAGCTGTGTGACCGCGGGCAAGTCATCCATGTCATCAAAGCCTCATTGTATTCATCTTTAAAGTGGGGATAAAAAGTTACTTCTACTACCTACCCCACAGCATTGTTGTGAGACTCAAATATGATAATGAGTTCAAAGCATTTTTAAAATGTCAGTTATTCTTGGCAAGAGCTACCCCATTCACTAAAGAAATCAATTATAGAATACAAATTAGTGCAAGGAAATTTCATTTTTTTAAAGAGAAAATGTCATATGTTTGACTTAACTTTAAAATTGGTAACAGGAATCATGTAACTTGATTCAAGAAATAACTGATGTGTTAACCTCATGTTATGGAAGGCAAAAGAAGAAAAGGTTGAGAGAAGAGGGGGAGAAAAAAGGTGGAGAGATGCAGAGAGGAAAGCTGGAGGAGGGAAGGGAAGAAAGCAGGAAGAGAGAAGAACAGCAGAGGAAATTGGAAAGAAAGAAAAAGGAAGAGAAGGGAAGGGAAGGGAAAAGGGAAGGGAAAGGAAGGGAAGGGGAGTACCTATGTAGAAAGTACTTTAAAGAAAAGATGAAAAAAAGACAAAGGAACTAAGAAGAAGTAAAAGTAGGCCAAGAGATAGAAACTGAAACTTAGTAAATTCTGAAGTGTAAACTTTAAGTAAACTATTCATCCTATCCTGTAACTCATTTGACCTATGCTAGGCCTGTGCTACCATGAATGAAGGGAGGAGGAAGAATATTGAGTTCAGGGAATGGAAGTAGTCAGTCCACTTTGACTGGAACATGGAGTCTGTGAAGGAGAGAAATACAAACCAGAAAGGGAAGAAAGAACAGACTGGGATGGGCTCCTTCCGTTACACCCACACTGCCCTCCTTTATATGGGAAAGTAAAAAGATGTAATCTGCTTACAAAAAAAAGTACCCCAAATCAAGTAATATTCTTTATGAGATACTATCATGGAACACTGCAAAATTCAAATTTAGATAATCCTGTCAATTGTTTTATTTTCTTATGAAGTCTTTTTTCTTTTTAATTTGCAATAATCATGATCAGTACAGAGTCAAGCAATCAATCATTCAATCAATAAGCATTTAGGAAGCACTTATTAAGTTCCAGGCATTGTGTCAGGTGCTAGGAATTCAAACTGAAAAATGGAATAGTCCCTGCCCTCACAGAGATTACATTCTATCATGGGAATACAGCTTTACATGTATACATGTATGGATACACACATATATACATGCATGTATATGTGTATGTATATACACCAATATAAGCGTAAACTATACACATATATAAGCAAAGAAAAGCTTATCGCTTTGCATGCTTATAGCGTAAGTATAGTGTGCATACTGCGTATGCATAAGCATCTACAAAATAAATTTAAGATCATTTAGAGGAAGGGCACTAGCAGCTGAGATCAGAAAAGGCTCTGTTTAGATTATTGAAAAAGACAATGGTCCACATGTCCTTACTGATCCTTAATGTCATAATGTCACTGTCCTTAATGATCATAAAATAGAAATGGAAGGGCCCTTAGAGGCCATTTAGTCCCACCGTTCTTTACAAGGAATAAAACTGAGGCTTGGAGACGAGAAACAACTTCTCTGAGGCCATCCCAATAGGAAGTAGCAGGAATAGTCATTGAACCCGGCTTCTGACCCCAAATCTTCTGATTTTCCCACTGTACCACAATACCTTGAATGGTATGTTCCTGCTCAAATAAAAGACAAAAATAAAAGAAGGGCCCTATTTTGCTACAACTAAAATAAAGATACTGTAAAAATCTCTCAAAACATTATAGATTTGATGTCCTTTTCATGCCGGTACAATGATGTCTCTTTTCTAAGAAAGGAGTTCAATATTTCTTTTTGAGAATATATCTGTGTGTGTACATGTAAGTATATGAATATTTGTATACACATCTATGTATATACATAAAAATAACTGTGATAGACCTTTTCTTGCTAGGAAGAACTGACAATGTTCGTACTTTGAAAAAATGAAATGAAAAGCAACCTATATTCTCTGTCAGATGGCTGTTCACCTGTTCACTTTGTCAGAAATAAGTGAAAATGGGTTTTATCTATTTGCCTTAAACTCTAAAAGATCACCAAGGTCAGATATATTCGCTTATAATTATGTCCTTCTCCTTTTTCCTCCTCCTGTGTTCTGGCCTTTTGCTGTATCTTCAAAAGCTAAATGCATTGTTCATCTTTAGCTTCTGAGGAGGAAAAAAAAAAGAAAGAAATTATCACAGATCCAATTTAACATGGACAGTTGGGAGTCCTGAAAGCATTCTGAATCTGATGTGGATGACTAGGAATTATAACCCCAACCCAATCACTGCATTACAAGATATTAAGCACATTAATTATGTTTCCATGTTTCCACAGTGAGGATAATCATGCTCATGGGCCTCACAAATGGATGTGTGGTCCCTTGTAATCTCCTGGCACATGCAAATTCTGATATAAAGGCTAAATTTGATTACATCTGGTATGTCATATAAATATAATGGTAGATCACTACATAATTTTTTTTTTTGGTTTTGGGGTTTCACTCTTAAACTAATGACACAAAAGCAACAGTATTCTGAATTTGACCAATTTCAGGCATTGCATTCATTCAGGTAACCAAAACTACTCAGATTTTCAGATCAATTATACATACCTCTAATGTAAATCTTTAAACTGTGCTCTAAAACCAGCAGCAAGTCCAGATCTCTGTGTGGCTATCTGCAAAAAGGTTATTGTGGAATTGAGGACCCAGGGGCTTGCCCAGAGGAAACTCCCAACAGATCCTTCAGTGGATTTTTGTTGTTGTCATTATAAAGAGGAATGGTGGATAGAGCTGAGACAGAGAACCAGCCTCAGAGTCAGGAAGAGCTGGGCTTTTTTAATCCTACCTCTGACAAACACTGACTATGTGCCCCCAGGACAAATACTTTAACCTCCCAGAGCTTCAAGCAGCTCTCCAGTGTTGTAGGCAGAAAGCAACTACAGATTTGCATGTAGGGGGAATTTCTGCACCTGGTGTTCCCTACATAGATGAAATGACAGGTCTGGTTTTAAAAAAAAGTCAAGTGAAATCAACAAGTATGTATTAAGTGTCTACTATGTGCCAGTTGGACAGTTGGTGGCGCAATTGTTAGAGTCCTGGGTCTGGAGTCAGGAAGACTCATCTTTACGAGTTCAAATCTGGCCTCAGACACTTACTAGCTGTGTGACTCTGGGCAAGTCACTTAACTCTGTTTGCCTCAGTTTCCTCATCTATAAAATGAGCTGAAGGAAATGACCAACTGCTCCAGTTTCTTTGCCAAGAAAACCCCAAATGGGATCACAAAGAGTTGGACATGACTGAAACAACTGGACAACAACAAAATGTGCCAGTCACCTTGCCAAGCACAGGGAATACAAAGAAATGCAAAAACAGCCCCTGTCCTCAGAGAGCTTACATTCTTATGGGGGGAGAAAGGATGCAAACACCTATGGAATGAAAAGTTACATATACAAGGTGAACTGCAGGTGGTCTCAGAGGGAACCACTAGCATTGAGGAGGACTGGGAAAAGATTCTTATAGCAGGTGGGATTTTAGCTGAGACTTGAAGGTGAAGAGAGAGAGAATTCCAGGCATGGGGGACAGCCAGTGAAAATGTTTAGAGTCGGGAAATGGATTAATTGTATGAGGAACAGCAAGGAGGCCAGAGTCACTAGATCATAGAGTACATGGAGAGGAAATAAGGTATGAGAAGACATGACATGAAAATTCTTACTAATATAAATAAGGAAGCAAAAACAGAGAAACAATTTGCTTAGCAAAACTGGAGACTGCAAAGTTGTCATTTGGGGAAAATATCACATAAAAAAAAAATCTCAGCTAAGCACTTTCCTATCAAAGTCAGAATGATACTAGGAATTATGTCACTGAAAATCCCTCTAATTTCCCTAAGACATATGAGTTTAAATGACAATGTGGGTAAAAGACAAAAATGGTTCACATCACAGCCAGGTACCATTTCCATGCTAAAAAGCACCAGTCGTCTTTGGGGAACTGTATAACATTCATTAGAAAGAATACATACACACATATATATATATGTCTCTGTGCATATATACACAATATGACATATACACACAAATACATGTATTTTCTATATTCTCGTTATATATGTACATTACCTTTATATATGTGTATATGTACATATTGTATGTATATATATACAAATAACAGACACATATATTTTGCTTTCAAGTAGGACCTACACTATCCCCTGACCAAAAAAGAGCAATAAGAAAACCACCATACCTGTTCTTCAGACTGATACTATTGCAATCACCCACCTAGGTAAAGCCAATCTATATGCTTGGGGGTTAGGGTAAGGAGAGTTGGGCAAGAGAGAGAAACAGGAGAGAGCTTTACCATGTAGATGTGGTCTTCCGCTTCCCGGAGCCAAGATGGCAGAGTGAAAACGTAGTCGTTCTCACCCTCCCCTATCAACCTCTGAAAATCCAGAAAATATCACCCTAGGAAAAAAAAAAACCCTGGAACAGCAGTGCAGCTGCCCAGCAAATGGGTCTCTCAGTGCCTCAGCAAAAATAAGGGAAGCAGCACTACAAAGGGCTCCAGGCAGATAAGCACCTTGCAGCATTCATCTGAAAGGAGCTGAAAAAAGCAACCTAAAGTCTTCCTAAAGCCCCAGCTTTGCTGATTCCAATCCAACACTAGGCAAGCTGTCAGAATCCTACAGCCTCCAACTGTAAAACAGGAAGAGATCCTGAAGCCCAGGTGGTAGAGCAGGCAAACACCAACACCTGGACCTCCCAGTGCCTCAGTGAGGGTGGGCGGAACTGGTGGAAACCAGCTCAGAAAACCACCAGGTGCCTTGGCACTCTACCACAAAGGAATCTCCCAGTGCATTAACAGAAATGAGGGAGGCAGCATTGCCAGGGGTCCCAGGCAGATAAACACCCTGCAGCACCCATCTAAAAGGAGCTAAAGAAAGCTAAAGGAAAGGAAAAGCAGGCAACCTAGAATTGCCTGTAAGTTTCAGCCTTGCTGATTCCAGCCTAACACAAGGTAAACTGCCAAAACCCTACAGCCTCCAATTGCCAGCATAAGAGGCCCCAACACGCAAAGCCAGTGACCAAGACCTAGGCTCCCAAAACAAGAAGCTTGGGTCAGTGCCCTCAGTTCCCCAGCAGGAGAGCTCAATCTCTTTAAAGGCCAGGGAATAAAGAAACCATGAGTAAAAAGAAACATACCATAGATTCATATTATGAGAAGAGTGAAGATCAAGACAGAAATTCTGAAGAGGACAACATTGTCAACAAACCCACATCTGCAACATCAAAAGGGAATATGAACTGGTCTGAAGCCCAAAAAGCCTTCTTAGAAGAGCTCAAGAAGGATTTTAAAAGTCTAATGAGAGAGGTAGAAGAGTCCTTAAAAAATACAATTGGCCAATTGGAAAAAAAGTACACTGAAGAAAACAATCCCTAAAAATACAATTGGCCAATTGAAGAAGGAAGTACAAAAACTAACAGAAGAAAACAATCTGTTAAAAACTAGAATTGGACAAATGGAAACTAATGACTCTATGAGAGAGCAAGAATCAGTCAAACAGAAACAAAAAAATGAAAAAATAGATGAAAACATAAAATACCTCATTGGTAAAACAACCGACCTGGAAAATCGATCAGGAGAGACAATTTAAAAATTATTGGACTACCTGAAAATCATCATGAAAAAAAGAGCCTGGACAGTATCTTTCAGGAAATCATAAAGGAAAACTGCCCTGAAGTCCTAGAACCAGAAGGTAAAATAACCATAGAAAGAATACACGATCACCACCTGAAAGAGATCCCAAATTGACAACGCCAAGGAATATAATAGCAAAATTCCAAAATTACCAGATGAAAGAGAAGGTGCTGCAAGCAGCCAGAAAGAAACAATTTAAATATCATGGAACCACAGTCAGGATTACACAGGACCTTGCAGCTTCTACATTAAAAGACCAGGGCATGGAACATGATATTCTGTAAGGCAAAGGAGCTTGGATTGCAGCCAAGGATCAACTACCCTGCAAAAATGAGCATGATTTTTCAAGGGAGGAGATGGATATTCAACGAAATAGGGGACTTCCAAACCTTCCTGATAAAAAGACCAGAGCTCAACAAAAAATTTGATCTTCAAGTACAAGATTCAAGAAAGACATAAAAAGGTAAATGGGACAGAAAGATACAAAATGTTGTTAATAAGGGCGGACTGTTTACATCCCTACAAGGGAAGATGACACTTGCAGCTCTTGAGAACTGTATTGTTATTACACCATGTTAAAGGAGTATACATAAAGGGTGGATATTAGTTGACTTTGATGTAATGATAAAAAAAAATCTAATCAAGTGGGTTAAATGGATCCAAGTAAGTGGATTAGTCTGATCTTAGAAAATGTACTGAGAAAGGAGGAGGCAGACAAGGGTAAATTACATTACAGGAAAAGACAGAAAATCCTATTACAGCAGAGGGAAAGAAGGGAGGGGGGTGAGCATTGTTTGAACCTTGCTCTCATCAGATTTGGCTCAAGAAGGGAATAACATAATCAGTTAGGTATGGAAATCTAACTTGCCCTATGGCAGTAGGAGGGAAAAGGGGAAAGGAAAGGGAGGGGGGATGGAAGGGAGGGAAGAAGCAGGTGGGGGCAAAGGGGAAGAAGGGGGAGGGATAATAGAAGGGAGGAGAGACTGAAGGAGGCAGTGGTCAAAAGCAAAGTACTAATGAGGGAGGGGAAGGGAGAGAGGAGAAAGAAAAGCATAAATGGGGAAAAAAGGATGGAGAAAAAGACACAGATAATAATCATAACTGTGAAAGTTGAATTGCCATCTTTTTTTTTCTCTTCTGTTGAGTTTTGTTTCCTCTTTCTGATGGCTCCTCCTATTGGTTTTAATTTTTACTTACAACTTCACTAATGTGAAAATATGTTTAATAGGAATGTCAATGTATAGCCTATATCAGATTGTGCACCATCTTGGGGAGGGTGGTGAGGAGGAAGGGGGAGAAAATTGTTAAACTCAAAAGCATATGGAAGTGATTGTTGATAAATCAAAATAAATTGATAAAATTTAAAAAGGGAAAAAAAGAAAAAAAACATGTAGATGTGGCAGAAGGTTAGGAATTTGGTGGAAATGTGGAAGAATTGGACAAGGTCAAAACTAGACTATAGTGTATCTAATCTCCTACAAGCTGAGCAAGGCTAGTCAAAGGTAGGGAAGGGTTTGGGGGAACACAGATATTATCACACTTTTTCTGGGCTACTGACTGGTTAGATCAGACAGGTGGGCACATGGAGTTTCCTGGATAGATGATGGTTTCAACAAAATGAAAAAAGAAAGAAAATAGAAAAAAAAAATGCCAGTTCAAAAATTTATAAACCAATGAGAAATTGCTAAAAGAAAACCACAGTTAGCAAAATAGAATCTGTCTTTGGATTTCCATTAAAGCTATCACTAAAATACTTTAGCCAGGAAGTAGAGGAGAAAATGAAATAAAACTAAAAACCTTTACCCTTTTGTCTTCTCTGGAGTTTACTGTAGTGAAAAGACCAGGATATGTAATTTTAGTTGCTTGGAGAATTGGTACAAGGGTCAGAGAAAAAAGTTTTGTATCTTGTCATGAGGAATGAATTGTCCGGTTTCTAAAATCTCCTGCGGGAAGATCCACTGAACCAGCTGAATGAACCTTACAAAGTTCAGCTATATGCAGGTGGGAGCAAAGATTGACAATTTCTATGATCTTTGTTGTCATTGTTGTAGAAAGTAAAGAATACACACAAATATAGAGAAATGTAACCAGAGGTCCCAGTATTGTTCAAGGAGTAGGATTTCATGTGAAAACAATCTATTATATAATGAAACTGGAGATAAAATGATAGCCAAAAGGCAAAATCATGTGATAATAATAGTTAACTAATAATAATGTTGTTGAGTCATGTCCAACTCTTCATGACCCCATTGGGCGTTTCCTTGGCAAAAATACTACAGCCATTTGCCATTTCCTTCTCCACCTCATTTTACAGATGAGGAAACTCAACGTTAAGTGACTTGCCCAGGATCACTCAACTAGGAAGTGTCTGAGGCCAGATTTGTACTCTGTAAGATGAGTCTTACTGACTTCAGGCTGGGCACTCTGGGCACTGTGGCGCCACCTAGCAGCCTTTGAGTAGTAATAATAAAAACTGCTATTTATACAGGTTATAAGGTTGGCAAAGTGCTTTGCATTGATCTTCACACAATGCCAGTGAGGGAAATTCTGCAGTTACTTTAATTCCCATTTTACAAATGAAGAAATTCTGGAAAGAGAAAGTTTAGGAGATTTTCCCAGGTTTATATAGTGTCTAAGGTAAAATTTGAACCCAGTATTTCCTAACTCCTAGCCCAGTCTGCGTTCTCTCTGTCTCTGTCTGTGTGTGTGTGTGTGTGTGTGTGTTGTGTGTGTCTCTCTCTCTCTCCTTATGTGTATGTATATATTCTGCTACAGAATTTTTTGTTTATTCAGACAAGGTGACTATATACTTTAAAAGCATATTTTATTAACCATAGTGAAAAAAATAATTGAAGAGGCAGCATTATATGGTGACATTAGCATGGCATTCATTTAAGGATCTTTTCCAAATAAGATCTAAAGCTTAACAGGTAGGGTGAAAGTAGAAGGAATCAACAGAAGGCTTTTATTCCTTAAGGCATAAATTTACCTCATTTCAAAATATCAAGGATCTACTATGAGCAAAGCAGCGATCCTCTGTGGTCCAGCATGTGGTCTCCATAGACCTCACATAGTAGGAGGCCCGATCATTCTCAGGGGAGTATCCAGAGGAGGAGAAGAGCTCATACTGGTCACCAGCAGAGAGGGTACAGTAACAGTACTATGTAGCCAGGATTTGGGAAGCAAGGAAACAGAAGACTTTTAATAGATGCTACTCTAGCTGTAATTAAATGCCTCTTAGAGTTATAGAACACTCAGGAGAGTAAGAGAGAGCCCAAGTAGTGGTAATGGTATCGTATCATAGCTAATGCCATTCACCCAGCCTTACCCTCTTTATTCATTATTCCTTCACTCCTCATTTTTGGTGAATTTTTGATAAAATGGGAAGATATGGAGAAGAGAATTAATTCTTTCAGTCTATTTGGGATTCTAGTGTTATTAATTTTATCAGATCAAGCATTTTCCTTTGTTTGTTACATGTAGAAATAAGCCCTTCATTTACTCAAATCCTTAATTATACCTATATTCTCATCAGGGTGAGCACTAAGTAAAGATCACAACCTTTCCATGCCTTTTCATCCTGTGTAATTCTTGTCCCTCCTTCTCAATAAATCTTTCATAAAGTATCAACCAAATTGGAAGACTTCTGTTTATATATTACCACAATGGTAAGAAAACATGCTAAACCTGTCCATCTCTTGTCCTTGAGACATGCCCACTTCTGTTTTCACTTACCCTTGTTGATATTTTTTACATGTGGTTTCAGGGGCAAATTATTATCATCATTAATATTATGTTGCAGCCCATTTACACCTACCATGTATCATTCCATTGACCTTGGATAACCTGCCATTTTGATTCTTCTGAGATGATGACATTCCATAGTTTGTAGCCAGATAGATCCTTGGGGAACTAGTGGTCTTTGAAAGATAGACTTCTGAGGTAGTGAACAGCTTGGGAGTTTTGAAAGCACAGTGTGATTTGCCAAATGTGATCTAGCCTGATGATCTCCCATTCAATTCTGTGCCTGGCTTACTGATCATCTGCAACTGCCATTCATGATAAATTTATTGGTCAACAACTTCAATGGTCTGTCCACCTAGCTATGTTATGAGATTCTATGCAGTATGTCTTTTTTATTTGCTTTGTTTTTCTAGTGTGAGTGATTAATATGCTTTTTTTGGAATAACTGCTGATTTCACTGAGGATATTTTATAGTGCTGAGATTTGGTACAATTACTGTGTCATATGAAAACAGGAACATTGAGGGAGCTCTGTAATCAATAGTTAATCCTTCTTCTCTGTAGGGGAAGACTCTATTATAATATTGAAAAATGAGCCTGCCATTCTAGAATGGTATTCAGTGGGTAGTGTTCTTTCCATCTCAGAAAAATTAGCAAGAGAGTGACAAATATAGTGATCCCTTCACACACCACATGGTACTAATATGTTCATTGTGCAACATTTGTGCCACAATTACAAGTTTCAGGTTTCTTGGTAAGCGCCAAACAGAAGGAAAGTCTGGTTCTGCTCAGGGAATCTGCATTTACTATGAGCAGTAGCAACCAGAAAACCAGTGATACCTTGTTATATGGCCACAGATTTAGAGCTGGAAGGGACCCTAGAGATTTTCTGGCTCCATCCCCATTGTGTTACAGATATTGAATCTGAGAACCAGTGAGTCTAAATAATTTTCCCAGATTCACACAATGTGCAGCAGAACTAGGACTTAAGGCAAAATCCCCTGACTCCAAATCCAATAATCCTTCTATGCTACCATCATATCAAAGTAATTGTAGGAATCATCTTGTTGGTCATAGGGAGACGGGGGTAAAGAGGCATGTGCGACTCTACAAAGCATTTAAGAATACATTACTTAGGATACCAAAACAAATACATCTAAATTTCCTTTTTATAAATAGCCATTGTCATTTGAAACAAGTCTGACAGATTCTAAGTACAAAGTTGAACTCAGGTGAGAAGCAGTATGGCACAGTGAAGAGAGGATTACTTAGTACCTTTGAGACAGAAAAATGTGGGTTCAAATCCTGCCTCTCACCCATAGTAGCAGTGTGACTATAATACTTCTCAGTGCCCCAGACAGTTCTCTAAGAACTTTACATTGTTTATCTGTAGCTGTGGAGAGAATTTCCACACACGTATTTTTCTACATTGATACCACTGGTCTAGATAAAAGAGTACAAAGGTATATTTTATCAACCTATAATAAACTAAGTTAGTGACTATTTGCTTTTTCCCACAGGATAACCCAGGCTTATTTATGACTTTAGCCCTTGGTCTCCCAGTTAACCTTCTTTGCAACTTAACCTTTAACCTTCCTATCTATGTAGAAAGAACAAGAGTACATCCACTGGCTCTCAAGTTAAACTATGTTCTACTATCTTCTGGAGCAAGTAATAAGAGAAAGGGAAAAATGGAGATAGTGGAGATAAACTAGGATTGGGGGAAGGAACACAGGTTGGTATGCATATGGGCATGCATGTGCCAAGACCCCCAGCAGCAACTTTACAACTAAACCTGGCCCCAGAGGTCACTCTGGATAATATATCCAACAGAGAACTACAATTGTTTATTCTTGATCATCTTTGATAAGTCACAGACTGCCATAGAACAATACAGGTCCCCATTTAGAAACGAATTTCATTTTATTATCAGTTCCAATTCTCAGATATCTTGTTTTGTTTTGTTCTTTTTTTTTTGGCATGTCCCTTGTGTCTCTTTTTCTTCCTCTTCTCTTATTTTCCTCCCTCTCTCTTTCTCTTTTCCCTCCCTCTGCTCTTTCTGTCTAATTTTTTCTTCCCTTTACAAACCACTTTGAAAAATCTGGAGAAAAATGTCTGCATCCACTAAATAATGTTATTTTATCCTGGCACATGTATTTTAAAATTTGCTTGATATGTGGCTGCTATTTTGGATAATTGCTACACTCTCCTTGACCTTCTCTCTCTCTCTCTCTTTTTTTTACATTTAATCTACCTTTGCTGAAATAGCTGACTTGTACATGCTTATTCTAGCTAGGACTTAGAGCTAATATTCAGCCTGTGCTCTTGTTCTTTCTTTAATAATACCCTAATCAAATATAAAACCAGAGAGAGTCAAATATCTGTAAAGGTCCATGTAGTTGCTAAACAATAAGATTACTAATTTTGCCTACGGATATTATCTATACGCTAGAGATGTCTTAGTATCTCAGTTAAACACTTGTACAGAAGAGATCTCAAGATATTAAAAACTAGATAAAGGAAAAAGAGAACATTTTGGTGAGCATTTGGGGAGGGATGTATGAAAATATACTGTTATCGCACTCCTGAGAATCAGATAATATGTGATTCATTGTTTTTGCCAGAAGGAGAGGAAAGGACAAGAAGAGATTAAAAACTGCTGTGTGTTATATTTCTAAGAGCTGACAGGTTGCAATTATTGTCATCCAAGTTGGAGTTGAATTGTTTTCTCTTTTCTTTTGCTTTTCAACCTCGAAACAGTAAAAATTGAAGACTGTGTCATTTTCAGGTTAATTAAATTTCTCAAAAGTTCCTGTTTTTCTGTGTTTCTTCAGTATTTCAATGATCTCTGATTTCAACATATAATTCTATACATCATCTAGTTTTCCAAATTGTTTAGAAAAGTTTTTAGAAAAATGCACAAATCCTATATGTTTAGATGGTTGCTAAGTAATAATAAATATTTATAGTCTTTAGTCCAGTACCTGTGTCCAGTGAAATAAAATTTAAATGAATGAATGTGTGTCTATAAATGTGGGTAGGGGCAGCTATGTGGTGCAACAGACAGAGCACCAGGCCTGGAGTCAGGAATGCTCACCTTACTGAGTTCAAATCTGGCATCAGACACTGACTAGCTTTGTGACCCTGGAAAAGTCACTTAACCCTGTTTGCCTTAGTTTCCTCATCTTCAAACTGAGCTGGAAAAGGAAATGGCAAAGCACTCCAGTGTCTTTGCCAAGAAAACCCTAAATGGGGTCACAAAGAGTCAAACACAACTGAAATAACTAAACAACAACATCCATATGGGTCAGCCCTGGGAAAAGAAGGGGAAGGGGAGGGAGGAAGGGAGGCAGACAGAGAAAGTGAGTGACAGAGACAAATCGATGGGTAGACAGAGAAATGGACAGAGATGATAGATAGAAAGATAGATAGATAGATAGATAGATAGATAGATAGATAGATAGATAGATAGATAGATAGACAGACAGACAAATGAATGGATAGATAGGTAGATAGGATGCAAAGATTACAAGTCTGAAAAGCTTTCTATTATAGTTTACTTTTATGTAATAAAGCCCTAGTGACATGTGCTAAGTACCTTTGGCACATGATGCCAAGAGAAAAACAGTTGAAGTAAATGATCATGGGATATTTATCTAATGCTTCTACTGTGTAGGTGAGAAACATTGAAAAACCTGGTTTGTCATCCTGTGTTCAAATAGCCAATGGGTCATTCTGCTTTGCTCTATAGGAAACTGTCATTTTGTTGAATTGGGGGGGGGCTGGGCATCATCCATCTGCTCAGGGTTAGTGTCTTCATTATGGGAGATATATGGGGCATTCTACCTGAACATTTAGTTTTAAGCATGTCAAATGGGAAAAAAACAATTTGATGAGAAAAAAAATTATGTAATCTTAGTAATGCTGCCAAAACAAGGTTAGTAGACACAGTATAGATAATCCTTTAAAACATTAGTGCTGTCAAAACAAAACTAGTAGACACAGTTTTAAAATCAAGTCACTAAACATTATACTTCCCAGATAACACTATGTAGAAATGTATCTTGATGATATTTAAATGTATCTAATCATACCTATACATATGGAATATACATATATGTATGTGTATGTGTATATATGCATATGTACATAGATAACATAGTGCCCCATTTTATCAGCTTCTTTTTTTATAAAGGATATTTCTTTAAAAATTGGATTCTTGTTTTCTCACAGACATCTGCACATCTGGCTTATTTGTCATCCTGACTCATTATCTTCTGTTGGGACAAGCTGATAGCTATAGCAAAGGATGGATGGGCTATGATAGATTATGCTGATAGACTCAGGTGAATAATATACTGGAATACAGCAGGACCAAAATAGCCTTGCTAGTCTCATGAAGAGCAAAGAAGACTCTACTGAAATAAATTGACTAAATGTTAAGCCCAGTAGAATGGTACTCTATCAATCAGTCAACAATATTTAACTAGCATTTACATAGCTGGGTGGCACAGTGGATAGAGTGCTGGGCCTGGAGTCAGGAAGACTTAGATATGAATTCAGGCTCAGACACTTACTAGCAGTGTGAGCCTGGGCAAGTCATTTAACTCCTTGTTTGTCAGTTTCCTCATCTGTAAAATGGGGTTAATAATAGTACCTACCCTCTAGGATTGTCGTGAAGACCAAACGAGATGATAATTGTGAAGTGCTTAGCACAGTGCCAGGCACATAGCATCATATAAATGTTAGCTGTTACTATTTTTTATTACTTTAAAGGTTTACAAAGTGCTTCACGAATACGATCTCACCTGAATCTCATAATAGTTGGTTAATATATGCATATACACGAAATTCAATAAAATAAAACATTTGCTGTCTGCATTTCTTTTGTGTCTATTATTATTAATTATTTCACTTCATGATTATTATTATTTGTTGTCCTTTGTTCTCAAAAAGGACCACAATGACATCACTATGATGGAGTCAAGGTACAGTGTGCCCAGCTGTGGCTGATGAGACCAATACAAGCCTGGAAGGCATTATGACAGGTTGGGCACAAATAGCCCACGTGAACATTTGGAGTGGAGATGCCAATAAAAAATAAAATAAATATTATAGTACAAAAAGGAAGTATAATGGATTAATATTTTTAAATTATATTAATATCATTTTTGAAAAAATAAAAATATTAGCTAGCATATATATGACACTTTAAGATTTGCAAAGTGCTTTAGAAATATTATCTCATTTGATTCTCACAACAACCCTGTGGAGTAGATGCTATTATTATTCCCACCATTTTACAGAAGAGGAAACAAAGGTAGACAGCAGATAAGAGACTTGCCCAGGGTCACACAGCTAGTAAGTTTCTAAGGCTGGATTTGAAAATCTAGGTCTTCCTGAATCCAAGTCCAGTGCACTAACCGTTTTGCCACCCAGCTGCCTCAAAATTTGTACATACATATTGGTCAGTCCCAGTAACTAATAACAGTACAGATTCTGTTTTCAAGCCTCAACTCCTGCAAATTTGTCAGTGACTTCATTGGAATTGAACCTAATATAGTCACATTCAATAGACAGTGTGGCCAAATTTGTTAACCTATTTTCCTTCATAGTCAGTCAAAAAAAACATTTATTAAGCATTAACTGTGTGCCAGGTCCTGTTCTAAGTAAAACAGAAAGTCTCTGTCCTCAAGAAGTTTACAGTATAATGAAGGAAGAAAACACACAAAAGGAAACTGAAGGGGGAAGGAAGAAGGGAAGGTCCTCAATCCTGCAGGCATGATGAAACCCAAAGGCATTCTTTTGGCCTGGAAGGAAATGAAGAGTTGCCTGGCCTAAGCTCTCTTCTTAAGTGGAGGTTTGGGGAGGAACCTTCCAACCCATCCTCCATTCAGAAGGGATCCCCAAAGCAGAGGGCCCTGATAGGGTGAGTACCAAGGCTAAAGTGATCTTTCAGGATGATGAGTTTCCTCAAACCATGACAAAAAAAGTATAAAGGATGGCAATCAGGTGGGAAATGATCATAACTGATCAAGGAACCTTATATTATTTTAATTTTGAAGAGTTCTTTTCACATAAAACAAAAACGTACAGATGGTTTTTAAAATCCCCACACATAAGCATAAGTCTGATTTGTTGTTCAGTTGTTTTTCAGTCTTGTCCAACTCTTCATGACCCCACTTGGGGTTTTCTTGGTAAAGATACTGGAGTGGCCTGCCATTTCTTTCTCTAGCTCACTTTACAGATGAGGAAACTGAGGCAGACAAGATTAAGTGATTTGCCCAGGGTCACACAACTAGTAAATGTCTGAGGCCAGATTTGAACTTAGGAAGAAGAGTCTTCCTGACTCCAGGCCTGATGCTTTCTATCCACTGTGCCACCTAATACCTAACTGTGCCCCATCAGTTTGCTAAAGAGTCACAAAAATTCCATTTCACTAGTAAATTTTAATAAAACTTACAAGGACTACAAAAGTCCACAACTCAGGCAACTACAAAGTCATGTCACAGATACAACATTTTTATTTTCTTGGTTCAGGTTTTAGTTTCAAAACAATTAACAATATAAAAAGAAGAATCTTCAATGTTGAAGATATTAGTCAAATTCAGTAAAGTATTTCACATAGGAACTACAACTTCTACTTGCCAAACACAAATATTACACCTTGCTATGCACTTTCTGTTTCGTTGTTTTAAATCTGAAACACAAAAAACTCCAACTGGTCACATGATGATGGAATGGAAGGAATTCAGTTCTCTTTTCTTTATAATCACTGTGCTATCATTGTTTATTTCAAATCTACCATATAAAACCAGGAATATCTTATACCACTGGAGCTGGAGATATGAACTGCACCCCGGTGAACTTGATTGATTCTGAATGATTGGTTACCAACTTATTCTTGAGACAAATGTGTGTAATTGAGTTCTGTATCAGAGCAACTGGCAACCAGGGGGTGCAGTGGATGGGGCTCTGGGCCTGGAATCAGGAAGACTTGAGTTCAAATTCAACCTCAAACACTTCCTAACTGTGTGACCCTGGGCAAGTCGCTCAGTCTCTGGTTTCCCCATCCGTAAAATTGGGGATAGTAATAATAGCACCTACCTCCTAGGGTTGTTATGAGGATCAAATGAGATAATACATGTAAACTGCTTAGCACAGTACCTGGAACATGGTGTTAGATAAATGTTAGCAATTACTACTACTATATTATTATTATTGTTGTTGTTATCAATACCTGGGAGTTCTCCAAATTAACTTCCCTGTACAAGGCAACATATGTTGTTTTTAAATCCACTACAGACAGTGTACCTCCTACTTAGTGCTTGCACTTAAGAGTCAGTGACCTGCTCCCCTGTCTCCAACCTAGTCCCCAGACCTGGGAATTTAAGTGAGTTGCTAAAAGGTATCAGAAGAAGGACTTGAACTCAGGTCTTCCTGATTCTGAGGCCAGGTCTCTGGTCACTATGCCACATTATCTCTTACTTAGTTGTATATTCCTAATAGCTCCCAGCACATTATTCAATTCTGTTTGGGTGATTACGCTAATACACAAATAGAGCTTAATCCTCCCCCACACACCCAAGGAACAGATTTTCGTAGAAGCTAGCTACGACCTCTTCTGTTATCATCTCATATTCTACACTTAAATAGAGCCTGTGCTTAGCACCAGGTCAGTGTAATTAAAAATCAAGGGGCAATTTCTATAGCCAGCTGCCTACACAGGCTGCCAGCCACACACACCACTTTCACCCAGGCCTCTAAGAGGTATGCAAAGAAACGACACAGGAAAATTAGTCGAAAAATAGTTCCAAATAGTTGGTAGCCATTACATGGAGGTACATTCATTCATTCAACAAGATTTGATTAGGTACATACTATACTCAGTGGAATGAAATGGGAATGCATTTATACGTATTACATGCCAAGTGCTGTGCTAAATAAACCCTGAGAATACTGATAGAAAATCAAGATAGTTGTTTCAGGCAAGAAGCTCACATTCTGATTAGGGGAGAAAACACATATAGGAGGGCAGCTGCAGTTCAAAATTTAGAAAGGAAAAAAGCTGGGTCAATAATGGAATTTTCAAAGCCCCAACAAAAATCAATTGATAATAGATAGGAAGAAAGCCTGGTAGCCATAGATAGAAAGGCCTGGTGGTCCTTAGGGTGCAATAACATAGCAAATGACAGAGCCAGGAGTCCTAGTGCAAAAGGAAGTCATATGGCCATGCCTGGAGGTCTAGAGGGCATAGTGGTCAGACATTAAAACCCAGTGGTCCACTACCTTACCAAAAGCATCATAACTGGTGACTACGCTCACCCAAGTGGTGTGAGCAGCTGGTTGGTTACTGGTGGTTGTGCTTTGTTCTCAAAGAGGACCAAAATGACATCACTATACTAGAGGCCATTGACCATTTACCTCAGATTGAAGTCAATCCCCCCCAGTTGAATTCCATCTGAAGAAGGTGTGAGCAGCTATGACCCCAACCAATGAATGATCATTAGGAGCGGGTTAGTGGTCCCAGGAGTCAAGGTGGAACAGATCTCTGAGTTACCTCCAGCAGGATGGGGTGGGGGACGAGCATCCAACCAAAAGGAAGCATTCAGGGAACTGTGTTTGGGAAATCCTTTCCCAGGCTCAGAGATCAGTTCCCCTTGTGTACAGGTGATAAACCTGTGCTTTGCACTGTTCTTTCGTCATCCCAAAAGACAAATAAGCTGATAGAAGGCTCAGCATAAACATAATAAAGACTAATGGACACATTTGTGACACTCGAATATTTTCTATCATACCCTATAGCATGTGCATCTCTGTAACAAATATCAAAAGATAAAGGCACTTGGGTTATTTTTTCACTAGAGAAAAGAAGTGTTGCATAAATTCCTACAGATCTGATTCTATCATTCTTTATAAAGACATGATGATGGAAACCTCAGAAAATATGTTTTGATGGAATAAAATGAGTATTCACTTGCAGCTGGTACCTGGGACTTGGGAGGTAAATCTGAGATGGGAAGCTTCCAGGACAAAATTTGACTAAGTCATCAGATTAGTCTATCCTTCTGGAATTAAAAAAAATAGATGTTAAACTATGAGCATTTTGTGAAATTTTCCATTTTTAAAAAATTTACATTACCCAAACCACCCTTGAAAATCACATCAAAGGTGGAAGAAACAAACTAGAAAGCAGCGTTAGGAAATCAGTCTGTGCCTAAGAACAGATCCACAGCATGTCTGATTGATGCTGATACCCAGTGTAGAGACAATAACACCCCTGGGCATTTTTTGAGTGCCCTGGCCATGCTGTTATTAACTGCAAGGAAACAGATGACCAAGTAGAGGCAAGAAAAATTTAAAAAGGAAAAAAAAGCTTTTTCAATAATGGAATTTTCAAAGCCCCAACAAAAATTAATTCATAAAAATATATAGGGAGAAGTGAAAAGAAACAAAGCCCCTCATCAGTCATCACCTCATCGATACTATCATAACATACCAGCAGCTGCTGCTGTGTTTTACATCTACTCCTACATCTACCTCTGAAACACAAAGGAGCTATGAGCGTGCTGACTGCCTGGAGTTATTAAAATCTCCCAGAGCACAGTCACACGCCTACGAACCCCAGAGACAGAAGACAGCCATACCCTCAAGATGAACCAAGTAGTACATTTATATGATAGGCATTCTCATGACATTTGTTGCATTGCACAAAAATGGAGGGTGGGGAAGAGAAAGAGAAAGAAAATAAAGCTACCTCTGTTAAATACAGCTCAAACCAAAAAGTATCATAGTGAGTGTCAGATCCAGGGACAGTTAGAAATTTGGGACCCACAATCAACCTTTATGAAAAGGGCACCTCTACCTTTTGTAAAGCACAAGATTACCCTCGCAGACCACTTTCAAGATGGAGCCTTCTGGGGTGTGTGAGAAAAAAACCTGGGATAGAGGTTAGTTTTCTTGCTATGACCCTATCTTGCTTTCCACTGCCTTCTGTATTTTCTCCATGCAAATAAGTATCAGAATTAAGCCTCAACACAGGTCAATAATAGAACTTAATCAAGTAGGTAACTCCTGAATGTTTAGTGACTTTACATTTTGTGAGTCCTAAGAAGTCCAGCCAAAATAATGTCTAATTCCTGAGGACCATTCTAGATAGATAGGTAGATAGATAGATAGATAGATAGATAGATAGATAGATAGATAGAGATGTGTGTGTGTGTGTGTGTGTGTGTGTGTGTGTGTGTGTGTGTGTATATATATATATATATATATATATATGTAAATACACACACATACACACACATATATGTAGGTTGGTCACTTGCTAATGGATACTTTGGCCATGGAAACCCATGAAACAAAGAATACACATACGACTGAGTATGTATCAAAATCCAGGCACTTTTTGCAAAATCGCAGGAATAGAGCAAACAAGTAGATGGCATGTTGTCTCCCCCATTAGATTATGAGCTCCTTGAGAGCCAGGACTGTCTTTTGCCTTCGTATTACCAAAGCTTATTAGTACAGTGCCTCTATTACAGAAGGAACTTAATAAATGTTTATTGACCAACAATGAAACTACTCAGCAATCATCATGGAATATACATATGACAGCTGTAGAAGTAATGTTTCGTCTACCACTCTGAAAACCTTATTTTCCTCAGTTTTCTGGAGGTTCCCTGGGTGATCCCAGAACTGATGTGAGGTCACTGATATGGGGTCTGGAATCAGCCTAAATTTAGATTCTTACCATGGTCTAATAATTTTCTGTCTCCCAAGTGGCAAAAATTGCTTTGGTCACTATTAGGCTGGGATGAAGAAGAGAATTATTTATGTCCCATGCAACTCCCTTTCATTTTTGAATTGTTGGTGAGAACTATCTAGAGATATTAACTCTTGGTACTCAAAATATGCAACCCTTGTCCAGCGTTCAATGAGTAGATGTATTACTGGAGTAAGTGAATCACATTGGTTTGGTAAAACTATGGATTGACTGTATATTTGATGCATATCGTGCATATTCTATTGCTGGCTTGTACATTTCAAATGTTCAGTTTCACCAAATGAGAATTCTTCCCCTCATTGCTCACTTAACTGTCTAGGACCTGGTGGTTCAGTCAGTTAACTAATCGTTGTTGCCTATGTGTGCATGTCTGTATGTGATAGATAGATAGATAGAGAGAGATAGATAGATAGATAGATAGATAGATAGATAGATAGATAGATAGATAGATGGATGGATGGATGGATATAGGACATACATCTTTATCATATGTGTGTGTATAATCTTGTTTGTACATGGTTGTTTGCATACTATCTCCTCCATTAGTTTATGAGCTCCTTGCAGGCAGAATCTCGCCTTTCTTTGTATCCCCAGTGCTTAGGAGAATGCCCAGCAGATAGCAAGAGCTTAATGAATGTTTTTTGACTTGACTACATCCATGTCTGCCATGAAAATAAATATAGCTCATGTGTTCATAGGTATTGCAGAAGATGAAGTGATAAAGAAATTCTACAAAAACCTTGAAAATACCCTCCTAATCAACATATGCTTTAATACTCAATGCCTTCAAATCAAAAGAGGACATGGGAAAGATAGGCCTAAAAAAGGGGAGGGTGAGAAGGGAAGTAAATTCTACTGTTTGAATACATCAGTTAGGTGTTACCAAAGCCTCCAGGAAAATGGCAAAAGAAACTGAGTTTCTCAGTGCCCTGGCAAAATTGTGAAGCCACTGATCACTGGCCTATGTGATGTCTGGCCTTGAACCTGACCAGTCCAAAGCTTGCTGTTTCCAAAGACAGGTGAGCTGGAGTCTCAAGCTGTTACTTAGGAACTTGTCAGCTAAGGACCATCCAGGAGAGGAAGTTACCTATTTATAAAGAAACTCACCTTTTAAAGCTACATTAACAGTATTCTCCCAACGTTACAGCAGTGGTATATTTATAGTTCTATTGTAGTCCATCACTATGGCACTGGTAGCTTCTCAACAGCACAATTTTTTTTTGAGTCTCTAATAAATGCGATTTGAAGGTAAGCTCAGTCATTACTTTCAACATCAAAACAGTTAACAAACTGAGATATGACTCACATAATTCTTGACATTCTTTGTAGAAATGAAACCAGAAAACAAAAATGAAGTTATAACTAAATGGAAGGACATCTCAGATTTTTTCACTGAGAGGTAAATAAGGATTTGGCCCAGGTGGCCTTATTGTGCATCCAAGCGCAACAAGAAACATAATGTCATGATACAGGAGGCTCTCATGTAGTGCTCCAGCCCTTTGGCCTCTCTTGCTTCTATTGTGCATGTGTAAACATACACCATATAAATTGATTATGTTCTAACAGACAGAAAATGACTGATTCCCTACGTGGGGGTTACTTCTGACTTGTCTTTATTACATTCATATTATCAATTTGATAAAGCAAAAATAAAAATAAAGTCATATTAGGAGAAAATTAAAATGAGAACATAGAGTATACAATTGAGGAACTCCAATCTGACCAGATCACATCTTTATATCTGCTGGGTTGATTGAAATGTGCAAAGAAAACATAATCACATGCTACTTCTTTGACAAAAATTGCTTAGGGCAAAGCATATCTTTAAAGGATTTTCAGAAATAAACTGCCTCCAATGTACACGTCAAAATCTTAGGACCCTAGATCTAAAAGGAACATTAGAGACCATTTAGTGAAGTTCAACCACGTTATTTCCATAGGTGAGGAAACTAAGACCCAAGGAGGATGCATGACTTGCTCAAAGTTACACAGACAGTATTTCTGACTCGAGGGTCAACATTCTTTTCCTTGTACCATGCTGCTTACCTTATAATTACATGAGTCCTTAAAAATGTAATAGCAGAGATAATGTTATAGAAGTTATTCCATCATAGTGTTAAATAGAACACACATTCCTTATAGATAGCGAGGTCCTCCAATGCTCTTTTTTGTGGATGACATGGCACTGATTGCATCAATCCCCAAATATCAGGATGTCTCCTAATAGCCTATTTTCTGGTGGTGACAAATATTCCATTGTACAGAATATTCCATATTCTGTTACAAACATTCCATGTCAGATTCCAGGGGCAATGCCATCTCCCATCCCTCTAGGAAATTACATGGCCTTTTGTTTTGTTCTTGCATTCAATGAGTATTTAATTAATGTTTGCCAACTGAAATTTTATTGAATATAAATAAAATTTATATGCCATTAAATGATTTTTCAATATAATTTCTTAAAACCTATCAATTTTTACTTAGTTGCACATCAGACCTCAATAAACACTGAAACTACTGTCAGAGACAAATTGTTGTAAAATCCCAAGTTTTGGAGGTCTATTCCAAGAAAAAAAGCCGACATCAAATCTTAGGCAACATGCCAAGAGTAAGATTTGAATTCTCTGTCAGTACATAAGCAAGTTTTCACAAAGAAACTTGATTTCTGTTGCAGTCATACATGGTGACATTGCTCTGGGAATTTGGTGGGTAGAATAACTGAGCAAGGGTCTTTATAAATAAAATTGATGCTCTACACATACTACATACTTAAATTTTTGTTGAATTTAATATAGTTCATTGAGTAGTAGTTGTGTCTACCAATTGTTTGATGTTCATTATCAGTTATTAAAATGGCGCTACGACCTTACCCAACCATAGCAGAGATCATTAAATCACACAAACTTTTATGTTTCAATTTTCCGTTTCAAAGCATCTCAGATTATGGTGATGAACAATATGGCATGCCAAAGTGTAGTGGATGTGGCATGAGGGAATCTGGGTTCAAATCCCTGTTCTGCCACTTATTGTCTTTGTGACCTTGGACAAATCAATTGGTCTCCCTAGGCCTTAGTTCCCTCATCTGTAAAATGAAGGAGTTGGACTCCATGAGTACTAAGGCTGCTGCCAACTCGGTATCCAATTGCCTATTAGACTAGAGCAAAGACCTTTGAAAATCCTTTGAAAACTCCCTCAGCATCCTAGGGGTTCTGAACTTCATACACATGAGGAAAGAACGTGCCTCTACCAATCCCCAGTCTGCTGAAGGAAAAATAAAAAAGGAAGAAGCAAAAAAAAAAAAGATTTGACCATTACAAATGGAGTCTCACAAGACTGAACTAATTATAATAGTACCTGGCATTTATATTGCATTTTAGGGTCAGCTACATGCTTTACATACAATTGCCCCTTTTTTAAAGTGATATGTCTAGATTAAGAACATATCATTAAAACACAGAATTCTTATATTTTTATTTGTTTCAAGCTACTTATGGTAAAGATGAAGAAGACTCATCTACGTGAGATCAAATCCAACCTTACTAGTTGTGTGACCCTGGACAAGTCACTTAACCCTGTTTGTATCAGTTCCTCAATCTGCACTGGAGAAGGAAATGGCAAACCACTTGGGTAGCTTTGCCAAGAAAACCCCAAAATAAAGTCAGAAAGGGTCAGACAGGATGGAAATGACTGAACAACAATGAACTGTAAAGTCTTACAACAGCCCCCTGAGGTAGACAATACAGGCATTATTGCCCCATTTTATGAAGGAGGAAATTGAGGATGATAGAAGTTGAGTGACTTTTCCATGGTCACCTAGTTGGAAAGAGGACTCACTTTGGAGTCTCTTGTCTGAAAATCCCTTGCTCTTTTCACATCAGTCTGCTCTATCTATTTAATCAGGCATGTCATTTTGGTGTGTCATCAATAGATGACACAAAACTGGGAGAGGTAGGTAACAGGGTTAGGATCCTAAAAGATCTAGACAAATATTGAGTTAAATCTAATAACAGAAAATTTTAAAAAGGGATAAATGTAAAATCTTGCACTTGGGAACAAAAAGTCAACATCACAGAGATAACTTGGGGAAGAATGGGCAGAGAGTAATTGTTGAGTACAAGCTCATTATGAGTCACTAGTGTAATGTGGCAGTCAAAAAGGCTAATTCAATCTTGGGTGCCATTAAGAGGGGCATAGCCTACAGGAATAGGGGAGGTGATGGCTCCATTTGCCAGGTATGTTATAATGGGGGATTCCTTGTATATACAGGTAGAACTATATGGTTGTAGGGGTAAATTTTGTGAACCAGCAAGTCTGAGTCAGTAAATAGTCCTGTCTATTGGCTTCTTTCCAGCTGCCTACAAACATGCCCACGTCTCCCCACCCTTCCTCAAAAAACCTTCACTTGATCCATCCCCAATAACTATCTTTTTAGGTCTCTTCTGCCCCTTGTGGCTAAAATCCTTGAAAAGGCCATCTATAATAAATGTCTTGCCTTTCTCTCCTCTCTTTCTCTGTCATCTTAACCCCTTACAATCCAGCTACTGATCTAGTATTCCATTGAAACTATTCTCTCCAAAGTTACTGATGATCTCTTAATTGTCAAACTCAATGATCTTTTTTTCCATTTTCATTCTCCTTGTCATCTTTGTTACCTTTGACATTGTTGATTTCCTTCTCCTTGATACTCTCTACTCTCTAGGTTTTCAGGACACCAGTCTGTCCTGGTTTTCCTCCTACCTATCTGACTGTCTCTTTTCAGATTCCTTTGCTGGATCCTCTTCCAGATCTTACCCTCAAACAAGAAGTATCCCATAGGGTGCTGTCCTATGTCTCCTTCTCTTCTCCCTCTGTACTATTTCACTTGGTGGTCCCATCAGTTCTAAATAAGTTAATTACCATCCTTATGCCGATGATTCTTAAATCTACCTATCCTGCCATAACTTCTTTGCTGGCCTCCAATTTCACATCTCCAACCACCTTTCAGACATCTCGACCTAGGTGTTCCTGTAGATGTCTTAAAGTTAACATATCTAAAACGGAACTCATTACCTTTTCTTCTAAGCCCTTCCCTCCTAATTTCTCTATTTCCCCTAATTCTCTGCCTAGAAGCCAACATCATTCTTCTAGTCTAGTCTCTCAGGCTGCAATTTAGGAGTCATCCTAAACTTTTTGCTCTCACCCCCTCGTATCCAATCTGTTGCCAACACCTATTGAGTTCACTTTTGCAATGTCTCTCAGATAATCCCCTTTCTCTCTTTTGACATCATCAACAGACTAGTACACACTCTCTTCATCTCTTGCTTGGACAATGGCAGTAGCCTACTGATGAATCTGCTTGCCTCAATCCTCTCCCCACTCTACTCATCCTCCATTCAGTTGACAAAATGATATTCCTAAAGAGCAGATCTGACCATGTCATTCCCTCCACTCCTTAAATTCCAATGGATTCTAGATCAAATACAAAATCTTCTGTTTGGTGTTCAAAACCCTTCATAACCTACTCCCCATACCTTTTTACTGCCCATTGGGTATCCTTTATCTTTAATTCTTCCAAGCCTGTAGAGTTTTCCATGACCCTTAGCAACTCAATCAAAAAAAAATTAATACTAGGGATAAGATAACTCAGAAAACTTGAGGCTTTCGACCCTAAAACATGAGATAATATTGAACTATCCTTCCCTTGCCACTACCTTGAATCCTGATAATTCATGCCCTTTTGGCATGATGTGGTAGAAACAATGCTGGATTTGGGCTGAGGGGGGCCACAGAATAGATCTGGAAATAAGAGAAAAAGAAGCATTAGGATCAGAGAAAGAAATGCAGCACAGCAAAAACCTTGTTCCCTGCTTCATTTTTACTTAGGTCTGGTCCTGCCTCAATATGTCAAAGATATTAATTATATTATAGCAACTCAAAAATTATTCCCAATGTACATTGTGTCACATAGAATATAACTATATTGAATAGCACATCTATACCTTAGGGAATTAGCCTTATTTCATGATGTTTGTTTTGTTACAGGATTATACTAGAAGACCAAGAATCCTACAAGGTTCTGGGAACATTCTTAGAATACAATTATATCAACAATTTGTAGAAGTTGTGTTTGTTGGGTGCACATCTTTGTACTGGGAAAGAAATTATTCCTAAAAGCCATATGTTTGCAAATACTCATTAAATCTCTCTTCCAAGAAAAATTATTTCTATTCATTTTATCAAAGTCTATCCAGTTTAGAACCCTGTCATCTATTTACTTTAACAGAACCCTCAAATTGACGTCTGGGAAAAGCAGGAGTCAATACCCCTTAGCACCAAATTTTATAACACTAGTTCTCAAGGTTCAAATACATTAAAAAGTCCATCACTGCAAAATGAGAGCTTGGTGCACTTCAGGTGTTTTGCTGGAGATCTAACTTAGTACCAAAAATGTACATTTCTATTTCAAAAGCCAGAAGTGTTTCCTTCTGTGTGTGACATATGTTTTTAATGATTAGATTGAAAGTGAAAACATGGGTAAGAGACTAACTGCCCCCCCAGAATTTCCCAGCATCCAAGGAGAACACTTCTACCCCAAAGCAACAGAGATGAAGAGGGATATTTAGGTCTCAGGAACATGATACTAACTATGTCTTACCTTCCTCTCCCCAACCTCATCTTCGTAAACCTGTCTTAAAGTGGAAGATTAGGATTAAAAAAGCTATGAACATAATGACTTCACCTAAGTGTAAAAGGAAAAAACAATGTCCTTCATCCTCCCTACTTCTAAGTAAATCAGTACTGGCTTTTCAACCTCTATTTAGAATCAAAAGAAACTTAGAACTGAAAGACACTTTAAAGGACATCCAGTCCAACCTTCTACCCATTTACCTTAGCTATCATTTTTCTCTTGAGGTAGGAGAGTTGAACTTACTATTGTCATTTCAGATATGTGTGAAATACATCACCAAGGAAGTCCAAGGTTGTACTATGGCTTAGTGACTAAATCACAAATAACATCTAGGTTGTTGTTTGGTGTTGTTTTTAATCTCCAACTTAGTACTTTGTCATTTGCAATGACTGCCCTTCCTCTCCCAGAAGTGGGCAGATTGCATAATTGGGTTTCTTCTGGATAACAGCTGAACTTAACTCTAAGAGCCTCTTGTGATTAACCAGATGACTAGGGTAAGATGACAACCATCTAGGCCCAGGAGTCCACACCTGTTACCATGACAAAAATTGAAGCCCTTAATGCTTTCGTAGGCAAGAATAAAGATTCCTATCAGTGTTTCATTACTTTCTAGTGGCTTTTTCATGTTTTCATAGTGCACAAGCACACACAAGTTATGTACTTGAAAAAAATGATTTTCTTTTACTGAAGAAAAAAAATTACATTTACAGAATTAATTTTACTCCATCAGCTTCTTGATTCATTTTTGGCAACAATGAAAAAATAGCATTAACCTAATCATTCTAAATTTTTAAAATTATTTTATTTTTAGTTCTAAATTCTCTCCCTACTACCTTCCCTCCCCCATTCATTGAAAAAGTTAAGAAAAACAACATGTTACAAATATGTATAGTCAAACAAAACAAAATACTGCATTGGAAATATGCTTCCATCTACACTCTGAGTCCTCTCTAGCTGGAAGTGAATGGCTTATTTCATTATGAGTCTTCTGAAACTGATTAGTTCCATTGTGTTGATCAGAGAATTATGCTAAGTTCTTGAATGTATGGATTAGATTAATAATAAAGGCCAACAGGTACACAGGTAGCAATTTACAATTGTAGTTAAGTGATGTAGCAGAGTGCTGGACTTTGCATCAGGAAGACCAGAGTTCAAATTCTGCCCCAAGTTGGTTGTTGGCCTTCATTCCCAAAGAAGACAAAATGACATCACTATGTTAGAGTCAAGATATATTGTGTTGGACTGTGGCTGATCAGACCAATATGAGCTTGGGATGCTCTACCACAGGCCAAGAACAAATAGTCCATGTGAACATTTGGGATGGAGTCTCTAAATTTTCCCATTTCCCATTTCTTTTGAGCTACTTCAATTCTTCTAGTGTCTGCCCCCAGACACTTACTAGGTGTATGGTCCTAGATAAGTCACTTGAACCTCTTTCTGTTTCAGTTTCCTCATCTGCAAAATGGGGGTTATAATGGCACCTATCTTACAGCATTTTTTGTGAGGATAAAATGAGGAAAATGGTTTGAAAAACAAAAGGGCTATATAAATCATTATTTATTATTTATTATAAGTACATTGTTTTCTTTGGACTTGAAACTGGCTGTTTTGAGCACTTAACATTTGTGAGCACCTGCCTCAATAGACAACACAAGAAAATCATCTAAAATTTACAGGAGGAAGAGGAGATAAATGGTTCATATTTATTTTAATTACGGGCAGTATTATAAATGAAATGGCTGGTTGCCCAGAGATATCTGGGCTGGAGTGGCTTCACTGAAGCCATCACCAACCAGCAGGCCGACGCTTCACCTCTCACATGCTAACTCTTTGAAATTAATATATCTTTAATGGAATCCCTTCCTGTTTAAAGAGAAACTGGTCATTTTTCTTTAACCCTGTCTTTCTGCACTCTCAGCTTAAATAGAAAGTGAGCTACAGTTTGGACAACAGGCTGGGTTTTCCCCTCCTCAGCCCTCCCTTGCCCCATCTTTTTTTGTTGTTGTTGTTGGTTTTCCAGTTCAGTTTTTATCACGTGTTGTGTGGGACCCAACTTTAGCAGAACAAAGGCCTATTCCATAAGGTAAAAGCTTATATATACTGACACTTAATTATACTTAATCATCTTCCAGATCTCCTTGAGTCTACCGCCACACAGCCTTCATACAAGACCTGGAGTCAGGAAGATTTGAGTTCAAATCTGGCCTCAGATACTTATTGGTTAGGTGATCCTGGGCAAGTTACTTAACCTCTTTCTGCCTCAGTTTACTCAACTGTAAAATGGATACACTAATAACACCTACCTCCTAGTATTGAACCTTAGTTGCACTGTTTTTACTAGTCACTCAGCTATCACCCTTACTATCAATACCCATATTGTCAGTAATCTTCTAATTCTCCCTTTCCCAAGTCTTTGCCCTCTCCAATATTTCCTCCACACACCTGCCAAAGTGATTTTCCTAAAGAGAGTTCTGACCATGTCATTTCTTTGTTCAGTAACCTCCACTGGCTCCTTATTACCTTTATGATCAAAAGCAAACTCCTGTTCCGCATTTGAAGGTCTCTACAAGCTGGACTCAATCTACCATTCCAGCCTCATACATTACTCCTCTTCATGAATCTGTGGTTCAGCCAAATTAGCCTTCCTGTTGTCCTTCGAGTGGGACACTCCATCTCCTCTCTCTGTGTTGTGTGCACAAGCTACCCCCTCGCTCCCACACCTGGAATGCATATCCTTCTTGCCTTCATTTCATACAATCCTTGTTTCCTTCAAAGCTCAGCTTGAGTTCTACCTTCTAGTATTTCCTGATACCTCCAGGTACCCATGCATGTCCCTCTAATAATTAATTTATACTTTTTAGGTACATACATATAGTTAGTTATCTATCTATGTATATATAACATATGTATACATATAACAGGTATATATATATATATATATATATATATATCATCTTCACCAACAGAATGTAAACTCCTTTAGGGAGATTTGTCTTTGCATCTCCAACCCCAGGACAGTGCCTGGAACATAGTAGGAACTCAGTGTTTACTGACTGATTGATTGAGAAGTCTTTGTAGACTTGTGCCTTACATTGTCGATGCTATGGTCATTCATAGGCTCTTCATATAGACTGAGCTGTAGCTTAGGCAGTTTTTTGTTGCTGTTAACAAAGCATTCCTATTGGGGTCAACACACAGAATATTTGTCAAGCTGACATTTCTGGTTACTTATGAAATTCACTGATGCATTCATCCATTCGATATTTATTAAGTAGCCGTTGTATAATTGAATGTACTAGGCCCTGTTTGGGTGCCAAAGATAGACAAGACATGGATCTTGTACTCAAGGCAGGGTGTGTGTGTGTGTGTGTGTGTGTGTGTGTGTGTGTGTGTGTATGTATGTATGTAAATTCACATTATCATATTGACTTCCAATGTCTGAAAGCAATTTATCTTTTTTAATTCAATGGGTCCTCCCAGTCACTAATTATTGAAGGAAAGAAGGATATGAGCATTCATTAAGTACCCCCCTATATATCATCACAACAACTTGGGGAACTAGGTGCTATTATTATCCCCATTTTACAGTTTAGGGAACTGATATTCCATGGGGAAGGAAATAAGCATTTATTAAGCACCTACTACATAACACTAGAAGGTAGGTACTATTATTATCTTATCTATTGTTATCTTTGCAGTTGAAGAAACTGAGGCAGGCAGAGGTTAAGTGACCTGACTAGGATCACCTAACTAGTATCTGAGGTCAAGGCTTGATTTGAATTCAGGTCTTCCTGACTCCAGGCCTTGTGCTCTATACACTGTGCCAACTAGCTTGCCTGTACAGGCAGTAGGATTAGGGAAATGATATGGGTGCCATATCTAGAAGTGATCTTTGGAGATGCTCCCTGACTGAGAGTTGCGAAGAGAAAGGATTTAATCCAGATTTACACTCCTTTCAGTGCTGATATGCAACTACATTGCCCTGTCCAGTCTTTTGGGAGATTTGTCATGCAATGTGAAAGTAGGTAAAGCACACTCCAAGAAGCACGGGTATGGGGATCTCCTGTTCCTTCCTTCCTCCCTCTATATTTGTTGACTGTGATCCAAGCTCTTGACCTTCTGTGGAAGTCAAGTGGTGTGTCTGCTACCCCGAGTATCCACCTGAATGTCAATTCCCGTGCTGCCCTAAATCCATGACAAGGAAGACATTAAAGGCGGATCAGAGCAATGGCAACGTGTCATGTAGATTCAGTCTAAGAGCAAACCACCCATCTGATCTCCTACAGCTGAGCTCAGTCCCCAAGACCTGAAAAGAATACAGAGTAATGGTCATCACAGCTGATAGGAAATGTCTAATTTGATGCCCTCATTTCACAAATGAGGAAACTGAGGCCCAGAGAAACTAAGGGACTTGCCCATGGTCAGATAGCTGGTTAGTGGCAGAGGTGGGACCAGAACCCAGGTCTCCAGACTTCGAGTCCAATGCCCTTTCCACTGCATTGCTCCTTTCTCTACCATCCCACAGCAGCCTCCCTTTTGCCCTCACCAACTCACACTGGAAGTATACCCTGCCTCCGTGAAAGTGCCCAGCCCACCATGTTTTCATTCTTCTCTCGGCTAGGTTCAAACAATGCAATATGGTTTTCTTCCAGTTCCCACAACTGAATAAACTTTTCTCACAAGACAGAAGTTGGACTAGACCCTTTGAATAGAACGGGAGCTGAGCTAGCTCCAGAATTGAGTCACAAAATGCAGTCAGTGTAGTTCACTCAATTCCCACTACCACTTGCTGTGCTGATCTCATCTGATAGCTAAGAGATAGAGGCAATTTCAGATTCATATTCCTATCATTATCTGTCTGATTAAATTACTTTTCTTTTTTTAATCTTGTTATTTTAAAAATTTATCATAAACTTAATAAATATGATCATCTTATTACAAAAAGAAAACAGGAAAAAACAGGAGTTAATACGAAACCATGCTGATTACATTATTTTTCAATTTTTCAATGGTTTTCAGAACCACCCATAACTTTTTACATTTATTAAACACCCTTTATTTTTTAAAAACATATGATTTCTCATTGATAACTTGATATTCCTGTTTTCTATCTTTGTGATGTTTTAGGGAAAGATTTTATTTTTTCTTGTGCTACAGTTGAAAGGTTCCCCTTCACTTCTCCCATCTGTTCTTTGGAATATAAATGAGGTCTCATATAACTCTGTTTCAGTCAATCTGAGATTCAAGCCTCATCCCAGGTGGCTGACCTGCCAGCATCTCCACTAGATAATATCAGTCCCTGAGGACCCAATCTCTGACTTAACTGTGTGACAGAACACAGAATGCAGTGGAGCTCCAAGGATAGTGTCCTAGCCTTTGGGAAACACAAATGGCAACAGAGTCCTGTGCTGAGCTAGTCACCAAAGCGCTGAACCAGAACAGAGGAAACTCATACAATGAGGGAAGAAAGGCTCCGTCCCCCACATCTACCTGGATGGTATTCTGGGCTCCCTGCTTGCCAGTCAATGACAGCATAATTACAATGTGTTAACACATAAAAATAACAAGAATAACTAGCATTTACACAATATTTTAAGCACTTTACATAGATTATCTCATTTGATCTTCACAACAACCCTGCGAGGGGGTTGAGGATGCTCTTTGTTGTTATTCAGTTGCTGCGGTCATGTCCAACTCTTTGTTTTCTTAGCACGGATACTGGAGTGGTTTGCCATTTCCTTCTCCAGCTCATTTTATGGATGAGGAAACTGGGGCAAACAGATTAAGTGACTTGCCCAGGGTCACACAGCTAGTAAGTGTCTGAGGCCAGATTTGAACTCAGAAAGATGAGTCTTCTTGATTTCAGGCTGAGCATTCTATGCACTATGACACCACCTAGCAACGATTATCCTCATTTTACAGATAAGAAAACAGGCTGAGATCACACAGCAGGATTCAAACTCAGATCTTCTTGACCCCAAGTCCAGCAACAGGTAGTAGATACACATAGATGTCAAAAACAAACAAGCAAACAAGCAAAAAAAAATCAGTGAGAGCCCATCTGCTGACTCAATTTGTCCCTATCCCATTGTGCGGGAACTCTGGGGTGAGAAATCCTAGGTTCAAATCTGCTGCTGCCATTTACTTCCTATGTGACCTTGAGCACTTAACCTCTTTGTAGACCAGTTTTCTCAATGGAGAGGAAGCTGAGAGAGGTAATGTCAATCAAGGCTTGAATAAGGAGCATGATGGTGAGTTTAGAAGAAATGAGTTTATTCTGGGAGGGGCATCTTATTCCATGGAGTTGAAACCAGCAGGGGAAGAGATGGAAAGTAAAATGAACAGAAAGAAGCATTGATGCCCTGGAAATTTATTCAAATAAGCCCAAGTCATTAATTTAGCATATTTTAAGGTCTCATAAAATTGGCATAATATGAGTTGAACTGCCTACTTCACGGAGTGTTAGGAAGAATGCATTTTGTAAATCTCAGAGTTCTATACAAATGTTAACCATCATCATCATTATCATCATCATTACCAAGGTTATAAAGTAAGTCAATGATTGCATTACTAGATTATTGATTGCAACTGATGACATTAAAAAATTTCAGCTACATTCTGAGTGGTAAAACTTCTTTTTTCTTTTAAAAAATACATAGAATCTTAAAGAGAAGGAGGTTGTCTGGTCCAACATTCCTCCCCAATCATTTGAGAAATTAACCTCTATTAGAGTTCACAATCACCACGACCCAGATATGAGTTTGAGAGTAGGGTGAAGTCACACAGGATGTTAGGAGGCAAGGTAAGATTTTATGTAAGAGCTTGGTCCCGGCTCCTAAATCCGTTTTAGTGGGCTTTTCTTGGTACATGATACTATCTTATTCTTTCCATGCGGCAGAGAAGAGAAAGGCTAGATTCCCCCTTCTTTACATACAGCCAGGAGTAGCAAGGTTTCTGGGGGAATGGGAGATCAGGGTAGGGCACCTACTGAAGCCTGTGTGGGCCCAGCAGAAGAAGAGATTAGACAGATTTTGGAGACCCAGAGTGGTTACGCAGAGATCTGTGTTAGCAGGACAAGATCAGGTGTTATGGTAAGAAGTGGACCAGAGAGGACTGATAAGACTGTGTACTGCTTCGAAACTCCTCCAAATAATAGCAATGGTAGAAGCTGCCAAACACTAGCCCTTCCCTTGTTTCTTCAAGTACTTGCTTAAGTATCTTGGTGAATTCTAAACCCTTAATCCTATCTTTGATCCTTTTACTTATGACCTATTCAGTGAGAGGAAAGGACAGGAAAATCAAGAGGAGCACACAGTTAGTTTATAATTAATTACCTTACTGATTTTCAATAAATCACTAGGTCGTTAAAATATGTCATCTATGCTCTATGAATATGGCCGAAAGCTTAGGACCATGAAAGAGAGTACTCTGTTTATGTGTAGACATACTGCCCCTGGTGAAGAGCAGAGCTATTTCAGCCATGGGGACAGTTTCTGCCTGTGCACTGACCACTCTCTGCCATAGCCATTAAATTCATGGCCCCTGCTTACCCAAATATTGATTATACTCTCCTTATACTAGCTTCATAATTATACTGACTTTATACTTATTATACTAACATTAAAATTAATTAGTTAATTAATTGTCTGAAAGCTTGCTTCTCTGTGGGTTTCAGAGGTATAAGCCATGTGGTAGTATATATTATTTTGGTAGCACCACCAAGCACACAGTACCTTTCACAAACCAGTACTATTGTGCACATCTGAAAGTGTATGAGATATGCCAGGATCTTCTCATCCTGAAAAGTGGCCTTCTTGCTCTAGATATTTTTACTGTGAATGAACCAGACTCAGATCTTCTGATGTTCAATTGGAGATCAAAGGGAATGAAGAATTTGTGCTGATGGGAACATGACTGGCTCAGGGATAAAAGAACATTACAGACAGACTATCCATTCTTTCTCATGCACGGCTGATTTTTCTACGGATCATTTGTTCCCTGTTCCTGATCTAGAAAACTGAAAATGTGAGAAAACATAGGCCCTTATGATATTGGCAGAAAGCAATGTTGGCAAGTACTTTTGTTTTGATTACAGGTTTGTAGGTATAATTATGGATGTAGAGTTTGTGCTAATGTTTTTTTTGTTCAAAGACCTCATAAATACTTTCTTTGGCAACTCAATCCAGTAGAACTGGCACCTTGCAGTAACGTGGAAGGCAATTTACAACTTTTTCTGACCTTTTCAAAGGAGAAGAAATAGGTGATTCCCCCCCCCCCGGAATTTTCTGTTATACCAGGCATGGTGGTGCATATCTATAATCTCTGATATTGAGGAGACTGGTGGATCACTTGAGCTTGGAAGTTCTGAGATGCAGTGGGGTTAAAGCCAATTAAATATCTACACTAAGACTGATACCAATATGGTGAGTCTCCTGGAGCAGGGGGCCACCAGATTTCCTAAGAAGGGATAAGCCAGCAAAACTTTCATGCCAATTAATAGTAGCATTTTCAGGTATGTTTTTTTTATATGCATAAAATATAATACTTAGGATTACAATGAAAACCAACTGTATTGAAATATAGTTATAAAATATTTTTTAAAAAACAAGTTCACAGGGGCAGCTAGGTGGTGCAGTGGATAGAGCACTGGCCCTGAAGTCAGGAGGACCTGAGTTCAAATCCAGCCTCAGACCAAAAACTTGACACTTACTAGCTGTGTGACCCTGGGCAAGTCACTTAACCCAAATTGCCTTTAAAAAAAAAAGAAAAGAAAAAATTTAAGATTAAAAAGCCTACTCTAGACTCATGAGAGGAGCTGATATAAGTAGGAATTATACTACGTATGTGCTGGATAAGGATTACAGCCTAGGGCAAAATTCACCTTGAACTCTATACTGGTGACACAGACCCAGAAGAGATATGAAAGGCATGTTGTATACCTGACATTTGTAAATGCTTTTATGTGTCACAGATTCATGGGGCCATTGCATGAAAGACAGTTTCCAAATGTCTTTGACAGGAACTCTAAAGTGCTCTGACCCCTGGGAGCCATGATGGATATCTGATTTCCTAGGAAAAAGGATGATTGATGTTGCCTGCTAAGGACTGAAGAAAATTGTAGCTGCTGACATGTTAAATAGGACACTGGGGTAGAGCAGCTACAGAAAGCTACAGAAAACATGACATACAGGAGGCAAAGTAGAAGCACAACAGAGAGCTTCTGGAAACTAGGGTCAGCCACAGAAGAGAGCTGGCTATACACAGAGCAATGTAGCAAGAAGTGTTAGCTACAGACAGAGTGACGTGGCAAAATGGCCACATGTGATGATGACATGGCACAGTGACTCCAGTGACTCCAGGCAGGAAAAAACTCTAAGCGAATGGTACTATACTGGCTTCTGGGGAGGATAGTTGGCAGGTATTGTTACTTCCTGTGGGTTCTGATACAAATACAGTTCAGCCCTACTTGTGTTTGTTTGGGCTGTAAAAACCTATGAACTGAGTGGCTGTAAGGAAATTGGTTGGTGCTGTTGACTTGTGTCTGAGCCTTCATGACCCCATTTGGGGTTTTCTTGGCAAAGATACTGGAGTGGTATGCCATTTCCTTCTCCATCTCATTTTACAGATGAGGAACTGAGGCAAACAGGCTTAAGTGTCTCATCCGAGGTCATGTAGTATGAAGATGAGTCTTCCTGATTCCAAGCCTCATGCTCTCTCCACTGTGCCACCTAGCCTCAACATGAATAGTATCAGATAGGAAATTCTTAGATTATCTGAAGGGAATATTCAGAGAGGTGAGGAGCTTCCCAATAGTATCCCCAGACACTATTAATACTATTATTATTATTATTATTATTATCATTATTAGGCACTGACTACTATGGAACCCTTGATATCATACTATGGAATTCTACAGCAAGGTTTACACGTGATATGCTCTAAATTGTTTGGTTTCCCCCTTGCAAATGAAAATTGGAAGGATAGTGAAGGTAGGGGCTCTAACACTGGCACTCATAACTATGTTAATGGTTCTGGTCCATTGGGAAAGCATTAGAACCACTTCAGGGAAGTTCCGCAGCTGTATTACTCTGGTCTACTCTGCCTTACAATTCTTAGATTACAGCTTTTATTAAATGGCAGCCATTATCTTTTATTTCTAGTGTAGTAAATGACAGACTCTTTTGACCAAGTATTGTAGGGTTGGGAGGCTAAGGATTAAATGAGGGACACTATTTGTATTCATGTAGCATTGTAGTGTCAATTTTAGCTAATGTTTATCTTTCCCATACTTAAAGTAATCCACAGCACAGAACTCCCTAGTCTTGGGCTTACAGAGACTGAATCCAATCTTATGGGCCACCTTAAAAGAATACCTTCCTCCCCATCTACCACTTGCTGTGTTTCCATGACCTCTTCTAAAAAAGATGAAAAAAGAGAAAAAGGAAAAAATTAAAAGGCTGAGAACAGTCTGTTGGCTTCCCTTTTATGGTCCAGTGCAAAATGGTGGTTCTTCCCACGAAAGTTTATCATCCCAAGAGCCTGAGCCAATCAATTCATTTTGGCCCCTATCAGTAAAATCCATCTTCCAGGAGGTGCCAAGGGCAGTCTCCACGTCAAATAATGAATCTTAGGGGCAGCCTCAGATCCCGGGGACTTCGCCATATATCTTCAGACCTCTCAACAAGGTGCTATTGATGCTGTCTATATCCTCCATGGAGCTATTAAAACAAAAGTTCTAAACAAAGGACTGCTACACCACAGGCTTACCAATATACTTCATCTTCTTCAAGTTCTTCTTTCCTGATGCATGGCCAAAAACTATGTTTCCCAATAATGTCAGAAATAAAGATTCTAGTTACAGCTCACCCAAAGAGCAGTAAAAAGACGTGTGCTGGGTTTAAGTAAGCTGCACAAATTACCAACATTGCCTTCTCCAGCAAAAAATCAGTACATATCTATATACATATATAGATATATATATATGTATATATGTGCATGTGTATACATATAATTTATTATTGTAATTGTCTATAAGTGTATAGTATTTATTATATACATGGTATTTCTTTTGATAGGCTATAAGGTTATTAAGGGAAGGGACAGTTTTATTTTTTCTTCATTGCCTTCACAGTGCCTGGCACATAATAGACATTTAATGAATGCTTGTCAATTGGTTGATTTATATGCATTCAAGAAGTGGTGGAAAATATATCATCAAAGAATCATATGGAAGAGAAAATGAGCTGGTTACATGGCAAAAGATGTGGAATAATAGATGAGCAACTCAAGTCCTACATTTGTATCCACAGAATAATAAATGACCAAGAGGAATTCCGTATGGAGGGCTCATTGAAGGGCTCAAACAAGGGTCGTGTAGGATGGAAGTGAATAGGTGGGTTATTATTTGCACCAATGGGTGGGGTACCTAAATTGAAAACACCATAGATACACTAAAGTGTGGAAGTTTAAAAAAAAAAAGAAAATATACCATAAAACCCTCCCACTAATGTCCATCAAATTAAGTCACAGGAAGGAATAGTAAATAAGCACTAGAAATTCCAAGAGGTAAAAAATGAGAGCTAGCTAGAATTGTTACAACATCAAAGACTAGCACTAACATGCTTATGATATGGAGGTAAAATAAGAATGACTACTCCCACTCACTGTGCTATAAATCTTAGATGCTACCCAGCCATTTAACCCTGGAGGCCAACTGATGGTTGCTAAGATGAAGTCACTGATTGAAAAATTAAAATATTCTTCTGCCTTCTCACCTGGTTCCTTATTTTTCAGCCTAGATGAAAGCAAAATTCATATGCTAATGGTAGTTTGACTGGTTGTAAAATTAGAACAAAAGGCAAATTTTTAGGATAAATGAGGTATATGGAAAACAGTTGGCATGTGCATAACTGTGGGTTAAAAAAAGACACTTGTTTTGAACTTTTTTTTAGAACAAATTATCTTGGCATATGTGAATGTATGACAAAGCAAATCAAAGAAATCAATATCTAAACCAGATTTTTTTTGTCCTCTTTCTGCCTCTGAATTATTTCTGCTTTGCTAAGATCAGAGTTCCTTCAAACATTCCAACTCAAACTATGACCTAGTTAAATGCTGATAAGTATTTACTGATGGTCCAAAAACATATTCATGAACTTGTATACACACACAGAGATACAAGTTCTCATCTTAGCATTATTAAGAAATTATCTTTGTTACATTTTATTTTTAATATGACTTCTATTTTACTTTACTATTGTTAATTAACAAGCATTAATTTTCTCTTACTGCTACCTCTCCCAACTGAAAAAAGAAAAATAAAAACAAAACTTTTAACACATTTGCATAGTCAAGCAAAATGTTCTTACATTACTTGTATATAAAAATGCATGGACAGCTAGGTGGCACTGTGGATAGAATCCTGGCCCTGAAATCAGGAGGCCCTGAGTTCAAAACTGACCTCGGACATTTATTAGCAGTGTGACCTTGGGCAAGTCACTTAACCCTGTTTGCCTCGGTTTCCTCATCTGTGAAATGAGCTGAAGAAGGAAATGGCAAACCACTCCAGTATCTTTGGCAAGAAAACCCCAAATGGGGTCACGGAGAATTGGACGTGACTGAAATGATTCAACAACAAAAATGGACATCTCATTTTATACCCTGAGTCCATCACCTCTCTGTCAAGAGGAGGGTAGCATACTTCATTGTTGGATCTCTAGAATCGTGGTTGATCAATAGATTAATCAGAGTTGTCAAGTTATTACTTCAGCTGAAACAAAATTAATTTTGATTTAGCCTTTCAATTGAACTCTGCGTGAATCTTTATGTTTCAAATGTGTTTCTTGTAAGAAACACATTATTGCATTCTGCTTTCTAGTTCATCCTGCTTTCCTCTTTCATTTTATGTGAGTTCATCCCATTCACATTTATTCACAGTTATGATTGTCATTTGTGTGTTTTCCTCCACACTCTTCTCTTATACTTTTCATTTTCTTTGTTTCCTGTCCCTCTTTATAAAGAAGAGGGTGATGAGAGAGGATTTTGCTCAACAACAGTGCCCTAAGTTCAATGTGGTCTGCTTCTGCTCCCCTGCCCCTTTTTTCTTTCCCTCACCCAGAGAATAAACTTCCTTTTCATTTAAACTCCTTTTTATGATCTGTCCTTGGAATTTTTTTCTTTTTGCTTAAGATTCTTCCCTCCTTTAACCTACCCTCCCTCTTATCCCCTCTCTCTCCTTTTTCCACTTTTCCCTCCTGTTTCCATGTTGAAATTTATTTCTGTATCTGCATTCTTCCTTCAGTTGACCAGTTCAGATGAAAGTAAGGTTCAAGTATTGCCCACTCCCCACACTCCTTCCTTCCAGTTTGTATAGTACTCTACTTGCCCATTCTGATTATGTGAGATAATTTTACCCACTCTTCCTCCTCCTTTTCTCCCTAGTATATTCCTTTCCCCTTCCCTTTATATTTTTCTTTCAAGATCATCAAAATATACCAAAACCACTCCCAGGCCCTCTGTCTTATTAGACTCCCTCTATGACCACTGATGATGATGGGATTCTTAGGGGATACATATATCATCTCCTCATTTTAGAATGTAAATAGTTTAATCTTGCTTAGTCCCTTATGATTTCTCAGTCATATTTCTTTTGACTCCCATGTTTGTATTTCAAAATGTTTACATAGCTGTGTGTGGTTTTTTTCATCAGAAATACTTGGAAGTCCTCTGTTTCATTGAAGATACTTTTTTTTTTCCTCCTGTAAGGTTATGTTTGGTTTTTCTGAGTAACCCACTGTGACTTTTTCTTGGATTTATCCCCTCAAAAATCCAATATGTTTTCTAGATCTTTGTAGAGGAGTTGTAGGGGAAAGCATATCTGTACTTCTTCCTGCTATTCTGCCATCTTGGGTCCTCATCTGTTGAATTTTAGAAAACCAAACCAAATCATTCCTCATTCAACTAGCCTGATTCTTCCCTCAAAGATTAAGATCCCTAGTGTTTCCTGTAGGGCCCTCTGGAATATGCTGAGTGAATTATCATCATCTGAAGCACAAGGGAATTTGTTCTTATCTGTAATCTGAAAAGATTTACTCTGCCCAGGTCAACTAGAGGACTTTACTCAGTCCCTTTTACATCAGGCATGACCCCATGACAACTACCCCAAAAGTATGTAAATCTACCCTAATTTTTATTACTACCCCAAATGAAATGCTGCAAACTACTCTTTTTCTTTTAAAAAAGACATTAAAAATCAGTCTGTCTTTTCTACTGAATAAAAAGTTATGAAAATTCTTTGGCATTTTAGCCATAGATGGTAAGACAAATAACTGATTCCAAGGAGATACCAAGGTCAATTACTGAACATCACTATGAAACCCCCCCCCCCCCAATACTCTGCCTATAACATCTTGACATCTACAGATACATAGAGTCTAATCTATTTATTCTTTATGCCCCAGATTTCCCTTGAGTAAGAGTTTCACACAAATAGGCTGAGAACAAAAGCACTGGATGAAATTTCAACATTTGAGGGAAGGGAAAGCATATAGAAAATATCATAACCATATACGACACATCACAATTTTTCTTGTCTGACAAATGCAGTAACCTAAGGCAGTATTGATTTCACAGACCATGCAGTAGCCACGGTTAAAAATAGAACTGTCCATCTGTCACAAATATATTTCACAGGAAATCATAGAATCTCACCACCAAAAGAGATCTCTGAGTTCTTCTAGTCCAACCCACCTCTGGGCAAGAATTCTGTCTCTTGACATCCCTTGTATGGTACTAGCCTCTACCCGAAGACCTACAGAAATAAGGGACTCCACTACTCTAGTCTAAAGTACCCTATCCTACTTTTGGATTTCTAATTGTTTGGAGGATCCAATTATTTCAAAGCCTTTCCTTATATCAAGCTGAAATCTGCCTCTCTAAGTTTCACATACAAGTCTTAGGTCTGCCCTATGAGGCCAAGCAAAATAAGACTACCCCTTCTTTTTAAAAAAAATATTTTTCCTCCAATTACATGCAAAAACAGTTTTTAACATTCAGAATTTTTTTTTTTAAGTTTTGAGCTCCAAATTCTATCCTTCTCTCCCTCCCCTCCTCCCAACCTGAGATAGTAAGCAATCAGATATAGGTTATACATGTGCAATCAGGTAAAACATTTCCATATTAGTCATTTTGTAGAAGAAAACTTCAAACAAAAAAAAAGTAGTATGTTTTGGTCTGTATTCAGACACCATCAGTTCTTTCTCTGGAGGCAGATAGCATTTTAGACTACCCCCTCTTTAGACATTTGAACCCATGACTTCCTGCCTTCAGGTCCAGCACTCTATCCCCTTCACCACCATGCTCCTGGAATGAAACATAACAAGGAAAAGGCAGCACATTGCCTCCAAGAGATAAAGAGCAGGGCATATAATATGACAGTCTTGGAGACCATCTTTCTTCATCTTGATAAACATTTATTGATTGCTATAAAGAAATACCCAGGCAGCAAAAGGTTCGTAACACTTGAAGCTGGATTTCCTACCACTTTCCCTAATGAAAGACCCATACCCTAGATAGGCTGGGGTGGTGGTCCCTCTATCTGTGGGACCACAAATGCCTGCCTGGCTTCTAGGGCTTTGCCACTCCCCATTATTCTTCTGACCTACTCATGAGCAAACAAATAAATGAACAAAAACCTTTCCCTTAGTTTATCTAATTCAAAGATTAATTTATAAAAGTGCTTTATAGAGGAAAGTATAAAATAAAAACAACTGGGTGATACAGTGGATAGATCTCTGGAGTGGAATTTAGGAAGACCCAAGTTCAAGTCTTACCTCATAACATATTTCTTGCCTTTTCAATGTGTGAAGGAGTGGGTGGAGGGAAGCAGAGAATTTGAACTGAAAATAGACTTTTAAAAAAAATTCAAAGGAACAAAAAACAAATCTTGTCTCAGTCGTTTACTAACTTTGTGGTCCTGCACAAGTCACAGCCTCTCTAGATCTGTTTTCTTATCTGTAGAATGAAAGAGTTGGACTCCATGGATTACAGGGAACTTTCCAACTGCACTTTAATTATCCTATAATAAAAATAGCTTAGAGAGTAAAAACATTGACGGAGCATGGAAATCTTATTCTGAGGATGAAGGAATTGAATCTAGCCTGCCATGGCTGACATAGCTACCTGCCTGGAACTACCTAGCTCCCATTCCCATCTAACTAGCCTGCAAAGTTGGATTTGCCATGTGGCCAGGCCTCATGCTTCTTCTGGGGAAGGTTTGTTTCATGATGACCCCAATTCTAATATGAATCCTACTCTTCCACCCTGCTTCAAGGTTCTCCTTCTAAGGCTAGGCTTTAAGGTGCTTCTGGCTCTTAACTCATTTGTAGGGCTGGGCTGACAACTTGGTGTCCAGTTAAACCTTTTATACCTGTTCCAATCTAGGTGGCTAGGGGGAACAGTAGAAATCTCATTTATCTTATTATCCTAACTCCAAGTCCAAGAGTGCTGGACTTGGAGTCAGGAAGCTCTGAGTTCAAATCCTGCCTCAGGTATTTACTAGCTGTGCGACTCTGGGCAAATTACTTAGCTTCTCTCAGCCTCAGTTTTCTCATCTGCAAAATGGGAATAACAGCACCAACTTCCCAAGGTATGTCTTGTTGTAAGCACAAGTGCTTTGCAGATCTTTAGGTGCTATATAAAGTGCTAACTATTCTTAGTTTCTCCCTCCAGTCACCCACTTTCCTGTTCATAGGATGGGTCATTTGTTTCCACCTTAACTGTTTTTACCAACTCAAAAATGCAATCCTACCACACAAAAGAGACAGAACATACAGTTCCCATTAGCAATAGAGAAAGGATCATGATATCACTTTCCTCCTTCTGAGTTAAAATCATGAATAATAATATCTCACATTTCTACAAGCATGGGTTAAAGTTTAAAAAGTGCATTCCTCACAGAATCTTATGAGAGAGAATTATCAAGCTCATTTTATAATGAAGAGACTGAGTTACAGAAAGATTAAGTGACTTTTCCACAGTCACCTAGTAAATTTCAGAATTGGGAACCGAATTGAGTTCTTGTGACTGAATCCAGTGCTTTCTCTTTCATCTAACCCTGGCCTTCTGACATTAACAGCTTTGTTTTTTAACCAATTCTCAATATCTATGAAATTAACCCTTCATTAACATTTTCTGATGTTTTGTTTTGCCAAGCCTCACCTTAAGGTAGGTTTTTAATTTTTCCTGATAAGAAAAAGACTGGTTTCTGAAAACAACTCCTTGAAAAAATAGACTTTTCTTCCCAAAAAAAAATGAATTTTGTTTAGTAAGAAGAGAGAATTTGCATCAAGAAGCTCTGAACTTCTCAAATCAAACACAGTATAAGTAGTGTTTGTTAAAATCTTAAATACAGTCTCTAAGTATCAACATGCCCAAGGAGCACAGAATACCTTTAATAGCCAATTTTAAGTTAATTTACCCACCGATAGGATTAGCTCTGAAATTCCCCTGTGAGTGCTGGTTCTGTTCTTAAAAAAAAAATAGACCATAGGTCCATGCCCCAAAAAGACTTACAGTCTAGCTAAGAAGGAAGAATATATGCTTTTAAAGGAAGGTCACAAAGCAGCATATATACAGTAGAAGTGTATAGAGAAAGTATGTAAAAGTCATATAGGATAATGTGAACAAAAAGAGTCCCCTTGGGAGCATGCTAATGATCTATGATCTCATTAACATAGGTTACTGTCTCCAGTCACTCAGATCTGAACCCATCCATGCCTGCCCATCTAATTCAACTCTTGTCTATGTTGTTCAGTCATGTTCGACTCTTTGTGACCCCATTTTGGGGTTGTCTTGGCAAAGATACTGGAGTGGTTTGCCATCTCCTTCTCCAGCTCATTTTGCAGGTGAGGAACTGAGGTCAGCAGGGTTGAGTGGCTTGCCCAGGGTCACACAGCTAACAGGTGTCTGAGACCAGATTGAACTCATGAAGATGAGACTTCTGATTCCAAGCCCACTCTTCTATCCACGTTACCACCTAGATGACCCCCCTTGCCTATATCCTCCCATAAATCAGCCATGAAGAGCTCACCAAAGAGCTAGGGACTTTCCTCCAGTTTTCCTGATATCATAAAGTTACCAAAAAAGCGCATGGTTTATCCATGGATTATTCTTTCATCTCTTTATGTGTCCATCTTATCGTCTTTTCTGATCACACATTTCTTTGTCGACGTTGATGCTCCTCTATAATTTTTATATGATGTGTACCTCTCTATGGCCTTTTGGGTGATCCTCAATTTCAGTTCTTTGGATCCTGTTGTGTTCTGTGACTCACAGTCATATATCATTAGAAGAATATTGGAATTAGAAAGTTGGGCCTTCATTTTGGGAGAAGCTTGGTGTCATCAAAAGAACTTTTCAGTCTGTCAAAGCAATCCAAGCAGTCTTTTCATATTCAGTCCTAGGCTAAACCCATTGACTGTTTACAATATGTCCAACATACATGTATATATAGTATGCATTATATGTGCTTGTATGTAAATACAATATAGATGTCTGTGTGTATGTATTGTGTGTGTATGTGTGTATATATATGTATATATGTATGTATGTATACATACACCCATATACAGGATGTCTCAAAATCTTAGTGTAGCTATCAGCTTTAATAGCTCTTTTAAATTCTAAGGGTTATTAAAGCTTAAAACTTTCTTAAGACTTTTGGGATTCTGTGTTTATGTACGTGTGTGTTCATGCATGCATTTGGCTATGTGTATGTGTATATAGATAAATAAACTCTATAGATTTTCTGCCAAAATACATATCTTACACAATAGGTCCATGAGACTTTTCCATATGACTTGCAGCTGAAACATTTTATATACATTGTCTCTTCCACTAGAATGTTAGCTCCTTGAAAGCAAGGATTGTCTTACTTTTCTAATTGTATGCTGAGAGCTCAGCACAGTGCTTTGTACATAATAAATGATTTAAAAATGTTTCATTCATTCATTCATTCATTCATTCATTCATTCATTTGTTCGTTTATTCGTTAATTTGTTCTTCATCCACTTTCTTTTTCTTGCATGGATAGTCAAGCCAAGCTCTTTTGAGTGATTGTGAATCTCATTTAAGAGGTTCTACAATGTTCCTGGACTTGGTGCAATGTCATCTTCAAAGAGGAGTATCAGGAGAACCCTCCTTCCTCACAAGAGGTATTATTACACTACTTAAGAAGGGAGCTACCACAATTTTGTAAAAGAATGGGGGGGAAAACTAATAATGCGTTTCATCTTTGAAGCATTTCCTAATTTCAGTTGATTTCAAACTACAAGATTCTCAAAGAAGTTACTGGGATTGATTCCAGCCCTGGGTTGTTTGGTCATTTCTAAGAATATCACTCAAAGACAAGGTTTAGGATATTTTTTTGCCAGCCTTGAATATGGTATGGAATGTAATAAATGTTTGCCTGAGTTCTACAAAATACCACCTGCCATGAAAGACCAGAGATTTGAACTTGTAATAGAATAGCCATATTGCATCTTAAAACTGTTCTTGCTTTCAAAAAAAAAATCATAGCAAAGGGGTGGATGGTGGGGTAGAGGATGGAGAAAGGAGAAAGAAGAGAGGCTCAGGGAGAGAACAAGAAACAGAAGAAGAGAGAGACTGAGAGACAGAGGGAAGTGCAGGGTGGGGAAAGAGACGCTTATAGACAAAGAGAAGAGAGAGGGAGGGAAAGGGGGAGAGAGAGAGAGAGAGAGAGAGAGAGAGAGAGAGAGAGAGAGAGAGAGAGAGAGAGAGAGAGAGAGAGAGAGAGAGAGAGGGATAGGGAGGGAGGGAGAGGGAGAGGGAGACAGTAACAGCTTCAAGCTTGCAAAAATAAATTTGTGTCTCTTACACAAAGCTGCCACAAATGTTTCACACAAGAATGGAGAAACTATGGGAGAGCTTGTTCAAAGGGAAGTGAGGACAGGCAAGAGCTGCTGCTAAGTTTGATTATGTCAAGACTTATAAACAAGAAGACATTGAGACCAGAGAGATGTCACAAACTTGATTAATTTCCAAATGGGACAAATACAAACAGGACAAATTACTGTATGATTTCCTAATTAACTTTGATAATTCATGGGCATTAAACAAATAGCTGAGACTTCAACTTCTGTCTCCCAACAAGAGAAGAGCTTGCTCACTGAGACATGTAGCATGCTTGGTTGATCCCTAAGAAACTTTGGTCTGACAACATAGTATTCTAAGACGGGAATTCTGACTGTTAAAAGAATGTTGTCTATGTTTCAGCTTATTCCAAAAGGTAAAACAATGTTTATAAGCCTAAAATGTTCATAAATTTTGGACCAAATTCCACTGCCAGGTCATTGACAAAAAAGAAAGGCTCCATATAAACTATACAGAAGCCAGAAGGCAAATAAGCTTGGTGGGCTCTCTCCTCCCCGCCCTCTGTCTCTCTCTCTCTCTGTGTTTCTCTGTCTCTCTCACTGTCTCTCTCTCTCTCCTCATTTTCCCACTCTTTCTCACTCTCTAACTCTCACTCTCTACTCTCTTTCACTGTCTCTTTCTTTCCCTCCCTCTGTTCCTCCTTCTCTTTCTGTCTCACTCTGTCTTTCTCTCCCTCTCCCTATGTGTCTCTCCTTTCATCTCATTCTCCTCTCCTCCCTCTCCTTATGTTCTCTGTCTCTGTTTCAGAAAGCCTGAATAGCCTGAATCTACTTTCAAACAAAGCAGATTTAGGTTCTACAGAGAAAGGAAGAGAAAGTCTGTGTGCATTCAGTTTCTTCCCTTCTCTACCTCCCTCCCCAAAACAAAGGAGAGTTGTCTTGAAGTACTTGAATGAAAGGCTCTCTGTGGAAGAGAAGTTCCATTTGAGTTGAGGGCAGAATTAGGAGCATTGGGTGAAGTGGAAGAGATAGATTCAGTACTGAGGTAAAGGAAGAGCTTCTCAGCAATTAGGGGCTATACCCAAATGGACTGAGAAAGCCCCTACTTGTTGAGTAGATCATAGAGGTGATTCTTTTTTCAACCACAGGTTTGGGTTGGATGGTCATTGAGTTGAGATTCAACCTTGGAATTCTTGAATTCTGTGAAATTGGAAATTTCTCTTGTGGACACATAGGATATGATGGTGGGCTTAATCTCTCTCCTATCCTCATTTTTTTTTTTACTTCTAGGGTTTTCCATACCTCTAAAATCGTTGGAGTGGCATTTACAGATTCCATAAATATATCTCAAGTCTTCAGTCTTCCAATGAAAAATTAATTGGGGAAATCCTGGATCAGAGGGTTACAACTAACAAGCTCTCCCCCATCCCCCAAAATAGATTTCATTTGCTTTTACCTATGGGACACAGCTAGGTGTTTCAATGGATACGGTTTTGGACCTAAAGTCAAGAAGACCTGAGTTCAAATCCAGCTTCATATATTGCTAATTGTGTAAGTGACCCTTACAATAACAAGTCACTTAACCTCTGTCTGCCACAATTTTCTCATCTGTAAGTTGAGGATAATAATAGCATCAACTATCATGGGTTTGCTGGTGAGGATAAAATGAAATAATGTTTGTAAAACGCTTTGCAAATTTTAAGAACTAAGTAAATGCTAATGTTGTTGTTATCCTAGTTGGCATGAACTATTTGAAATAGTTAATTTCTTTAGATAATTATAAGTGTCTGTTGAAATTTTAACATAATTGAGATGATCTTTGAAGTAGACAATGCAGATTAGTCTTCCTTACAGTTTATTAGCTTATGTGGAAATGTTCCCCAGGGAAATAGAAATAACAGGAGGTCAATAGAGACAGTTGTTATTTTCCTGTTTCAGAGTAATCTTTCAGTGTCAAATCCAAGAGCTCAGCCGTTACCCTCGGATAGCAAATTACTTTAACAAATAAAGTGTTTTGTAGTTTCTTGGTATTCATTCATTTTTCACAATTTCTTATAGTAATTAACAGCATGTAATAATTGTCTTATGTGGAAATGACTAATTTTCTAGAAAAATCATAAGGCACTTGTAAAATTGCAGGTTATTAGCAAGGCAGGTCTATTAGCATTCTCTTGTGGCAGATGGGGATATTATCTGCATCATTTACCTACCAACAACAGCTTTCAAAAACGGAGTAATTTTCCTAATGGGTTATAAACCTTTAGAAGCGCACATCTTTCCTTCTACTCCTTTAATTCCTTTTTCTCCTTTCTTCTTTCCCTCCCTTCTACTCTCCCCAACTCTTCTATCTTCCTCTTCCTTCCCACAGGCTCTTTCCTCATTCTCTCTCCCTGTATCCTTCTTCTCTTCTTCCCTCTTCTCCATCCTCTTTCTAAGTCTTGCTGTATTCCTTCTGTATTCTCTTGATTTCTTACACCGACCATCCTCTCTAGCCTAGACCTGACTGGGAAAATTTGTAAGCACTTTGTCATTGAAAGTCCAACTACGTGAGAATCTTGAAAACATTTAAATGAAATTATAAAGTAATTTGTTTGGAACAGTTAAGTTTCTGCAAAACCTGTTCTTGATTACTTCAGAAATTAAGCATCACAAAGGTGGTAGCTCATTTTTTAAATTTTTGTTCCTAGGACCAGAGATCTAGAACTAGAAGTAAACCCCAGAAGCCATCTAATTTAGCTCTGTTAGTTTACTCTCTTGAAGCTTACTTTAGCAAAGTTTACTTTACTTTGGTAAAATTTACTTAGTTTACTCTCTCTTGAAGCTAAGAGAGTTTTAATGACTGGCTCAAGATCATGCAGGTTGTAAATGGCCACGGCGAGATTTGAACCAACATCCTTTTGACTCTAAATCCAACACTCTTTCCAATGTACTGGGAAGGCAGTTCTTGATTATTCACCTGAAGGCTTTCTACAGCACATTTTTAATGCTAGTTTAGCTTTCCTCACATACTACTTCTAGGCGAACTTTAGAACTCTGCCGGTTGAAGAAAGCTTGTTAATGCTTTAATCCTAGCAATAGACATAAATAATTAAGTAAAGCCAATACCAAAACTAGAACAACGAAATATTTCAAAGCATAAAAAATAAATAGAATTTGTATTATCTCCTTTGAGTTAGGTAGCAATACTACTGGATACTGCAACTCAGCTCTCTTAATGGAGAGACAGACAGACACATAGAGAGGGACAGAGACAAGCAAAGAAATACAGAGGAACAGACACACAGAGAGACACACAGAGAGAAAGAAGTTGCAAATAACACAGTCCTACCCTTAAGAAACATACATTCTTTTCTTAATATTTGATTTTTTCTCCCCAACTACATACAAAAATAATTTTTAATATTTGTTATTTTTAAAGTTCTGAGTTCCAAATTCTATCCCTCCCTCCCCTCACTCCTCCTTGAGACAGTAAGCAATCTGATGTAGGTTATACTTGTGCAATCACATAAAACATTTCCATATTAGTAATTTTGTGCAAGAAGAAAGAAAGAAATGAAGCAAGGAAAGAAGGAAGAAAGAAAGAAAGAAAGAAAGAAAGAAAGAAAGAAAGAAAGAAAGAAAGAAAGAAAGAAGAAGGAAGGAAGGAAGGAAGGAAGGAAGGAAGGAAGGAAGGAAGGAAGGAAGGAAGGAAGGAAGGAAGGAAGGAAGGAAGTGTGTTTCAGTCTGTATTCCAAGACTACAAATTCTTTCTTTGGAGACAGATAACATTTTTTATCATGAGTCCTTTGGAATTGTCTTGGATCGTTATATTGCTGAGAATAGCTGTCATTCACAATTCTTCATCGTATAATATTGCTATTACTGTGTACAATGTTCTCCTGGTTCTGCTCACTTCACTTTGCATCAGTTCATGTAAATCTTTCCAGGTTTTTCTGAAATCATCCTGCTTGTCATTTCTTATAGCACAATAATATTCCATTACAATCATATACCACAACTTGAGGAACTTAACACTCTAATGGAGGAAAATAATATGTGAAGAGATCTGGAAAGTGAGAGGTAGGAGTTACATGGTGTGGTGAAGGCAGGGAAGTGTCAGTGGAGACCTGATCCTGTGAAAGATAACATGAAAGCTCAGCTATCAGAACCCATAGCGGGGAGAAGGCTCCAAAGGGGTGGAAGTTGAGGGGGGTGAGGAGGATGAAAATGAGTGTTCTGTCCTGAGGGCAGGAAGCATGGTGTAGCATGCCCGGGAAACCATCTATTATCTCAAGACTGATATTTCAGTCTACTAAAATATAGTGTCTTTTTTCACTTTCTTTGTTCCTTTTGTAATGGTGCTTTTTCTGGCTTCATTCTGAAGATCAGATTTGTTGCATTTCACCCCCTTCCCCAGGGTTCCCCAATACCCTAATGGGACTGGGATAATCTTTGTGCTCTACATTTGACTAGAGCCCCCTAGTTGTGTTTCCCTAATTTGAGGTGTCCAGGGACTACCATCCCAGTTCTATTTAACCATTTAATATCAGAATAGCTTTTACAAAGGAATGTCACTGCAAAAGTATAGCAAGAAAAAACTTACAAACATTTTCCCTAACACCTTGGGAATAATCCCACCTATACTACCTAAGTCTCTGAATAAGGGAGGGGAATTAACCATGTAGTTTAATTCAGTTCCTACATAGCATTAGACCCACCAAGTCTAGTTCAAAGCCTCCTAAGCTCCTACATTCTCATGGCTCAAAGTTCTAGGTTGGAAATTCCACTCCCTGTACCTAGAACTGAAAAAAGAGTACAGATAAAACTGACTAAAACTTGAAGCCTTTTTCTTGGGGATTCATGACCTAAGGGAGGTTAGGAGGAGGGAAATAGCCCTCAAGTCCTTCCCTTCCTTACTGCATGGGGTTACCTGCTATGAGTGAATGAGTCCTTTACCTCAATATTCCAATGCAAGAAAAAGCTTGATTGACCTCTTTCAGGTAGTTTTTGAGACAGAGAGAGTTCCAACTACATAGGCAAAAGAAAAATGCTGCTTCCCATCACGGCTGATATGGTTAGAATGCCCATGCATGAACCAGTTCTCCTGTCTCCCAGGAACGGTCCCAAACACCTGATAACAGACAATCATCTCAAGTGGTCTGAGCATGTGCTAAACCCCACTGTTAACACTTTACATCACAGGTTCTTACTTTTTGGTGTTGTTATGGGCCTCTTTGCCAAACTTGTGAAACCTATGGACCCCTTCTCAGAATAATGTTTTTAAATGCATAAAACTAAATACAGAAGATTACAAAGGAAACCAATTATACTGAAATACAGTTATTAAAATATTTTTAAAGCATGTTCCTGGGCCCCAAGATAAGAAGCCCTGCTTTAAATCATTTGGCTTACTGGCTTACTTCTTAAATAATTGATCAATCAATAAACATGTATTAAGTGCCTACTATGTGCCAGGTACTGTGCTAAATGCTGAGGATACAAAAAGAGGCAAAAGACAATCCCTGCCCTGAAGAAGCTTACAATCTGATATGGGAGACAGCATGCAAATAAATACATACAAAGCAAGATATATACAGGACAAATAAGAAATAATTAACAGAGGGAAGCCACTGGAATCAAGGGGTTGGGAAAGGCTTCCTGTAGTAGATGCAATTTCATCTGGAACTTAAAGGAAGCCAGGGAGGTCAGTAGTTAAAACAGAGCATGGAGAGCACGAAATAGCCACCGAAAAAAAAAAAAGCAGAACCAAAGAGATGTAGTGTTAGCAAGGAGGTTATTGTCACTGGATTGAAGAGTGTGTATCAGAGAGTAAGGTGTAAGAACACTGCAAAGGCAGGAGGGGGCTAGGTTACAATGAGCTTTTAATGCCAAACAGGGTATGTTGTATTTGTTCCTGGAGGCAATAGGAAGCCACTGGAGCTTATTGGGGGTGGGGGTGCAGGGGCAGGGGAGGTAACATGATCAGATATGTGCTTTAGGGAAATCACTTTGATGGTTAATGGAGGATGTATTGGAGTAGAGAGAGACTTCAGACCTATCAGCAAATTATGGCAATAAACCAGACATGAGCTGATGAGGGCCCACACTAGAGTGATGTCAGCATCAAAGGAGAAAAGGAGTATATTTGAAAGATGTTGCAAAAATGAAATGGAAAGGCCTTGGAAACAGCTTGAATATAGGGAGTGAGGGATTGTGAGGAATCTAGGATCACTGCTAGGTTGAGAACTTGAGGAACTGGGAGGATGATGTTGCCCTCTACAGTGACAGGGAAGGTAGGAGGGGGGCAGGGTTTAGACAGAAAGAAAATGAGTTCTATTTTGGACATACTGAGTTTAAGATGCCTGCTGGACCTCCAGTTCAAGATGTCTGAAAGGCAGTTAGAGATGTGAGATTGAAGGTTAGCAGAGAACTTGGGGCAGGAAAGATAGATTTGAGAATCATAGACATAAAGATAGTAATTAAATCCATGGGAGCTGATAAGATCACAAAACAACACAACCACAGAATAATACAAGATAGCAAGACATCAAAACACATGCAAACCACCACTTTAACAGGTAACACCTCTTTTCCTGTCTAAATCTTGCACTCATTTTAGTGCTCGATTGAAATAAAAATGTTTTGAGATCACTAAAAATATTTAGCAATTGTTTTGTTCATTATGTTGATGTGGTTACTGTTGCTGCTTTTGTTGCTGGCCAAACCTGAGAGCAATTTAATGAAGAAAAGTGTCTTAGGTTTCTACCCCCTACAACACACATGAGCCTAATCTCAACAATTGATCCAAGACAGGGGTTTGAATGAAGTTAGATAATAAGAAGAGGCAACATGGACAATGGAAGGAATAAAACCACTTTATTCTGATGTGTAGAAATCACCTTAAAAGAGAAAGGCGCTATCTGAGCTGTTTGGAAAATAACTAATCTTCAGAACATGTGCATTTTAATTATGCAACTGATTTCTGTGTTTAAATCTGTGATCAAATGGGTCTTTTCCCTAGCAAAACTGATATCCATATCTGTTCATAAGAAGGAAGGATCACGTAAGGCTTCATATAGGAGGCAACATGGGAGCTTGACCTTGAAGGAGGAGTGAGATTTCAGGGCATCCTAAGTATCAGCAATGGAATAAGCAAAGACATGGAAGTAGAGAGGGGGGTAGGGGAGAATGTGGTGGGAAAGAAGGGGAGTTGTGGGACATATATTCAGGAGCTATTGTAATAGTCCAAGTGGGATGTGTGATGGTCTGGACTAGGCTTGTGGCAGTGGAAATGGAAAGGAAAGAAGGAAGATTTATTAATTTGAGGGAGTTGAGAATGAAGGAAGTCCAGTAATATAATAGAACAGAGAAGAGGAAAAGTAGACTAGACATGGTGATTCATTAAATGGAGCAAGGAACAGGGAGGAAGTCAAAGGTAACTGATGAGACTAGATAGAAGTACTACTGACAAAAAATGGGGATGTCAAGAAGAGGAAGAGTGAAAGAGATTTAGGGAAGTGTGACCTCTATAAGTTTAACGAGTACCAGAATGCTTGTTCTCTGTTTCTCCTTAGCTCATAGAGGAAAAAGAAAGATAAATATCGCAGACAATAGCAGCTGCAAGACCTCCTTCCCCTGTCCAGACTAATCCAGGCAGAGTGGAAGGGTATGTGTGCGTAGAAGTCCTCAGGCACTTCTTTGAACATCTCTCAATATTTCTGTCTACTGTGAAGACTTTGTGAGGGTGAGCTTGCTTGGCAAAGGTGCTGCATCGAAGACTACGTAAGACTGAGTCTGGGTGACTAGAAGAATAGATGCAAACTTAGCAGGCCATTTAACTTTGTCATATCAAACATCTTTTAACTGGGATTCCTAATAATGCACTAGAGAATTTTCTTTGGCATCAGGAGCTACTTTCTATATATACATCAGAAGGGAATTAAGCCAGCTCCTGAGAGTATGATTGCATTTAGATGGAAAAGGGACCTATTATACTTTATGACTTGACTGTCCATATGAATTAAATTTGTCATGAATAAATGTCACATTGGATCTTATTCCAGATTTTTTTTTCTTCTTTGCTGCAGATATTTCTTCTGTACTTCCACTAAATTTTATTCTATATCTAGGCCTTGAGGTACAATGAATTCCACTAAATTTTATTCTATATCTATTCCTTGAGGTACAATGAATCTAAGTAAAATTTATACAATTCAGCATTGGCTTTTGTTTCATTTTGTTTTGTTTCAGGAAAATTTTTTATTCCATTTCTTTCTCTAGCATATCTTCTACCAATTCCAGTCTTGTTTCTTTCTTACCTCTTCTCTCCTGTCTTCTCTTTCTTTCTAGGAGTGATCAGAGGACGGAGAGGCTTTAGGAGTGGGAATCTATGCATTTTATTTTTTCCCTTCACCCCAAATGCTTACTTCATCTGCTTGTGTCATTTTTAGGACTACCAAGAGGCCTCCAACTTGCAACAGTTTGTAACTAGGTTTTTGTTGAAGGAGACCTTGAACCAGCTTCAGTCTCTGCAGAATTCCCTGGAGTGTGCCATGGAAACCACAGAGGAACAAACTCGCCAAGAGAGGTAAGCAGAATGTTTCTTCAGAATGCCTTTAGGGACAGGGGCAGCAGTGGAGAGCTATGGGGGCTTGAAAAGAAATAGCCAAGGCACAAAAATGAGGAAAGGTAAATTGTGGGACACCAGAGGACTGCTTTCATCAAACTCTAGCTCCAAAACACCTGAAAAGCATTCCCTTTTGGTGTCTTTCAGATAAATCAGAGGGAGTTGGGAATGAAGTAGGTCCAGTGATATAAAGGAACAGACAAAATGAAGGACGAGTAGAGATGGGTTTCGGTAGAGCCTCAAAGTAGTCAAATCAGAATTGTTTGCTCATATGCAAAAGAAAGATGACCAAACAAAAAAAAAGCAAAGGGAAAGGTTAATTATACAAATCTGTTTCAACCAAAACATTACTAAGGGTCATTGCTGTCCAAGTCATCATTGCAATAACATTATAAGTGTGGGAAGAAAAGAAAAAAATAGTATTATCATTTGCTAGATATTTTTGTTCACTGCTCAGTTGTTTTAAAAGTATGCACAAGACTGATGGAAAGGTTCATTAGAATTAAAATCCATCATTCAACATGTTCCCTTAAACATACTTATATGGATTAATTTGGGGTGCAGTTTTTCAACCCATCACACATCACAGAACCAGACTTAGATGGGACCTCAATGACTATTTAGGCCAATCTATTCATGGTAAGAAAGTCCCCTCTATAACATACCTCCAGCCTTGGCCTGAAGACCTTCAGTTACAGGAAACTCATTGCTTTCTGATTCCATTCATTCTACTTCAGGATTAGCTCTGTTAGGAAGTTTTTGTTTTCCTGATATTAAACTTAAATTGGTTGCTTTCACCCATTGCTCCTAATTCTGCCTTCCCAGACAATGCAGAACAAATCTAATCCCTTTTCCATGTAACAGCTGTTAAAATAATTAAAGATAACTATCATCCTCTCCCTCAGGTTTAACCTTTTCTGGGTTAAACACCCCCAGTTGCTTCAACCAATATTCATATAGCATAAACTCAAGACTCTTCATCATACTGGTTGTTTTTCCCCTTGATGTATTCTAATTTACCAATATGTTCCTTAAATTTTGGTGACCAAAACTCCAGATGTTATCTGACCAAAAAAAGAATACAGTGGGAGGATCACCTTCTTCCTGAAAGCTATATCATTTTTTATGTAGCCTAAGATTTTATCATTTTTCTTTATTTCCATATCACACTGTTAATTAACATTGAGCTTGCAGTCCTAAAATATACTGATAAAAACAGCATCATTTGTAACATTGCAAAAAAGATTTGGAAACAACTTGTGGTATATCACTACCAAATCAAATTGCAAAGGGTTGAAGAGTAAGGAGGTCATGGGGAAGAAAATATATCAGGCAGTGGACCATGCTTTCTAGAAACTTAAGGGTGAAGGGAAGAAGAGCTAGGACAACAGGTTTTTTTTTAATGATTTAATATTTTATTTTTCTCCAATTGCATGTAAAAAATAATTTTAACATTTTTTTAAAAAAATTTTGAGTTCTAAATTCTCTCCTTCCCTTTCTCCCCCCCTCTCATTGAGAAAGTAAACAATTTGGTATAGGTTACACATGTGTAGTCATGTAAAACATATTTCCACATTAGTCACATTGTGAAACAAAACAGAGACCAAAAACGAGAGGAAAAATAAAGCAAAGAAAAAATATGCTTCAATCTGCATTCAGACTCCTTGCTACTTGCCAATCCTTAATCCCATCAAAATCTTTTCACTGACCCTTTTTCCCTTTCTCTGTATAAAAGTTTCATTCTCACCCCCATTAATTAAAGACTCACTAGGAATCTCACCCATGTAACCAGTGCCATAATAAACTCTTGATCTGGACTTAAAGAAGGCTTGAGTGGTCAAATTCTTTTGAGGCAGATGTGCCCTGTACTCTTGCGTTTTGGAGCTCCCAGCACCCCTAGATCACATCAATCAGAGGGCCTTGTTCTCAGTAAAACAAGCAGCAAAGCCATCAGCTGAGGGCAAAGGCAACAGTGATAGAATTGGAGGTTGAGGACAGGGAAAAAGTCTCTGAAGAACCATTTCAAGGAATGGTATAGGAAGTTAATCAAAGAAAAATAAAAGGACTGCTGAAGGCCCAGCTGAGGTTAGATAGCATACATTTATATTAGGGACAATTAACATTTTCTTTGTTTTCTCCCACATTGCTTAGAATTTTACTAGGGATTGCACAGGGTTAGGATTTAGCCAAGAAAGAAATGCAGAAGAACAAAAGGGAAAGCAATTTAGGAGGGGAAAGGGACGTGACTGCTTCATTTAAATGCCTGACCAAGGGCTCATGATTGGGTATTGAGGCAATGAGGCCAGGCCAGGAAGGATTGACTGGGAAAACTGGGAAAAGTTAAAGGACCTAGTGCTGAAAGCAAAGAGTAGGTTCAGTAGAAGTGAGGGTATGGAAGGAAAGGTTGTGTTTAGCAAGAGAATTTCAGTGATATAGTTCCAGGTGATGGTGACATAATACACCAGTGAATGACTGAAGCAGAAGCAAGATGGATGCCAGGGTCAAGTATATGGACAAAGACAAAATTGAAAGCAAAGAACATCATTGCATTAAAAATAGCATTTAAAAGGTGCTATTTAATGATTCAGAGTCTGCTACCCTCATGCTTCTTTTTCAAATAGCAATGCATACAAAATAGCTTTAGAAAAACAAAAATAGCAAATTCTCTACTCTCAGCAATGGAAGACAAAATATCTTAAGGCACAATGAAACAGATTTCGTTTGCCTAATGAGAAAATAAGGCTTGTTCTATTGTCTCTTTTGTTTAGTATTACTGGAACTAAAATGGGTTCTTTTATAAGAGTCAAATATTGTAGCAGAGAATAGTTTTTACATCTCAGGCTCTCTGGCCATTCATCAATGCTACCTGCAGCACATTTGTTTTCCATAATAAACACCATGCAGAGATTTTTTTTAAAGGAACAACCATTTTTCTTTGTTTTAGTCCCTGGGATGGCTTTAAGTTCATTCTCCGTTGATCACTGCCAGCAGCTGCATAGCAGCTGTGTTTAATGAGAAGGAACATAAAACAATAAAAGTCCAGGGGAAATGAACAGGATTAGAGTATTGTTCATGACTTGTAGAAGCTTTCATTTTAGAGGTCACTGGCTCAAGTATAGCTGGAATTGGAAGTAAAGAGCCATCCCAAACTATTTGGTTATGTAGCATAAGTCTGTATTCATTCCTGAAAACTACAATCCCAGGGACTAAAAATCTTAGGTGAAAGGCCCATGGAAACAAGGAGAACAAAAGCAAGAAATTCACCTGACACAAAGAAAAAAAAAATCTCTTTTTGATCAAAGCCATTGGCAGTGAGAGAACTATTCTTCTGGCTACATCTATTTAATGTTTCTCAGCCTTCAGTCTTGAATGGTGGTTAATACCATCACTGGAATAAAAATGAAAGGATTTTGTACCAGATGAATTTGACTATCAGTATCAGTCTCAGGAGTGGTAAATTTTGAGTTGTAGCAATCAGAAAGAAACATGAGCATTACTTATCACTCAGAAAGTTTATATTGAAGGAAATAGAAAAAGGTAGAAGCATGGCATAAGGGATATAGCATGGGACTTGGTTTTGAATCCTGCTTCAGTCACTTCCTAGCTGTATAAACCCTGGGCAAGTAACATATCCTTTTCTGTGCCTCAGTTTCTTCATATATAAAATGGGAATAATAATAATACTTACCTTACATGGTAACTATGAGTATCAAATGAGATGGTATGTAAACATTATAGTACCATATGAAAGTAAGCTAGAGTATGATTATTACTGAAATAGGTCATCATTAGAAACATTGAAAACTTTCAAATCTGGCCTCAGACACTTAACACTTACTAGCTGTGTGACCCTGGGCAAGTCACTTAACCCCATTGCCTAGCCAAAAAAAAAAAAAGAGAGAGAGAAACATTGAAAACTTTCCCAAGGAGTTAAGGAATGAAGCAAAGATGACTAATTGTTCTTCTTTTGTTTGATATAAGGGCAGCTAGGTGGCACAATGGATAGAGTACTGGACTTGGAATCAGGAAGACTCATCTTACTGAGTTCAAATCCAGCCTTAGACATTGACTAGCTGTGTGACCCTGGACCAGTAACTTAACTCATTTGCTTCAGTTTCATTATCTGGAAAAGGATCTGGAGGAAGAAATGGCAAAACACTCAAGTATCTCTGCCAAGAAAACTCCAAACACAGTCACAAAGAGTTGAACACAACTAAAATGATTGAACAACAACAAATTTAATATAGTCAACAAAAATAACCAAGAAAAAAATTTTTTTTAAAAAAATCAGTAAAGTAGTTTTATCACAATCTGAATGAAGCTTCTTTTATGTACTGTGATTTCCAAAATATGAAGGGGGAAGGAATGGATAGAATTGATTGCTTTATCACTTCCTGGCTTACTTAGATGGGTGTTCTTGTTTTCTCGACACTGACAGCTGCATTAACAGAGGCTTGCGTGGAATCAGGAAGAAATTTCAAGCAAGAGTATGGGCATGCATGCATGTAATCTAAGTAGGGCTTCTATTTCCTTAGTTTAAAGCAATAAAAGGAATATTTTGGTAACTGGTAGCTGCAACTCTTAATGCCCCTAGAAGATTTATTAATTCCTGAGGTCATAGAAAATCTGTACACATCTTCAGCCTAAATGTTTGCAACTGAACTGCATCAGGGGCATTTATACCAAGGTTATGCATTGGTACAGTAGAAAGAATACTGGCTCCGGAGCCAGGGACAGCTGGCTTTGAATAAGGGCTCTTCTGCTTGAGGCAGATCACCTGTGTGGCCTCTGGAAAGTCTCCTCCTCTGTCTGTCCACCTCCTCAGTTTTCACATCTGTGAAATGGAATACTTGAACCAAGATTCAAGATCCCTTCCAGATCTAATTCCTGTGACATAAACATGTTATTCTCTAATTATTCAGTTGTTATCTTCCATTTCATGATCATATATGTATGTATTTATACATGTAATATGTTACATATGTGGACTCTTTATTTCATAAGTCCTAAGTTAGTAAATAACTTTGATATCAGTTTTTTTCTTTATTTTTCAACAAAACCACTGAATCTTGCCTCTTAGGTCTACATGCAGTTCTTTCTCTTGTGTCTCTGGAGGCCACTTAGAAAAAAGCAATTCTCTTTCCAGGCTTCTTTTCCCTTGAGCAGATAATCACTGTCACTGATGCCAGAAAATACATTTTTCAAAAAGTTAGTATTCCTTTTTTCCTTTTTTTCTTTTTTATATATATATTTCATTTTCCCCCAATTACATTAAAACAATTTTAACATTTTTTTTTAGTTTTAAGTTTCAAATTCTATCTCTCCCCTCTCTATGCTTCCCCTCTTCTACTCCCCCATGGCAAATAATCAGATAGAGGTTATACATGTACTAACATGTAAAATATTTCCATATTAGTCATTTTGTAAAAGAAGAAGGAGTTCATATTTCTAAAGGATTGTAATGTGCTAGTACTTTAAGCAGGAACAAATAAGATGAGGTTTAATAAGGATAAATGAAAAGTCTTACTCTTGGTTAAAAAAAGAATCAACCTCACAGTTACAAGTTGGTGAAGGATGGTGAGACAGCACATCATATATATCATATATAGACAGCAGTTCATCTGAAAAAAACCTTGGAGATTTGGTGACAGTACTACAAGCTTAATGTGAGTCAATAATGCAACAAGGACCCAAAAACAACCAACCAAAATAAAATTAATATAATTCTGGTATGTAATCCTGGTATTAACTAACATAGGCACAGCTTCCACTAATCCAGCAATAAGGAGTTAATTGGTCAAATCCCATTTAGAGCATTATGTTCTGAGTATTACAGTTGGAAAGGGCATTGATAATCTAGGGTAGTCAGACATGATAATGAGGGCAGTCAGAATGGAAAGGGGCTTCCAATCCATAATTTTTGAGAACGGAAAGCTTTGGGGATGTTTATCCTAAATGGGGGAAAACTAGAGGAGGTCATGAAAGTTGTATACGAGTATTTGAAGGGCCGTCCTATAGAAAAGGGATTAGAATCCTCTTCTTCAGTTCCAGAAGGAAGAATCAAAATTAATAGGTATGAACCACAAAGAAGCAAATTCAGGGTTCAAGTAAGAAAAACCTCTCTAACAATTAGAAGCATCTAAAAGTCAGATGGACTACCTTGGAAGACACGGATTCTCAGGCATAAGGCTGGATGACCACTTTTCAATTATTTTGTAACTGAAATTTTTGGTGGGGCTGGGGTAGGCTAGAGGGATGAGTTGGACTAGAAGACTCCCGAGATACCTTCGTGATTCTGTGAATTCGACACCCGAATTGACTCTCTCTTTGTTGTTAAAGGCAAGGCCCAACCAAACCAGAAGTCCTGTCTATTCCATGGCCTGGTAAACGATCCAGTCGCAGAGTCCAGAGACACAGCAGCTTCTCTCCCAACAGCCCTCAGTTTCACACGGGTGGCCCAGGTAAAATGGGTGGCATTTCTGACTTTCTTTGTTGAGTAGTTTAATTGTTGTACAAATGAAGCTGAATAAAGTACTAAATACTGAGCATAGAGCCATCTCTAGAGAAGGGTAGGGACCCCAGTCTTGTACTTTGGGAGGATCCCAAGCAGCTACAGTTCCATGGTGACTGAAAAGAGGGTGTGGTTCTGCCAAGGATCCTAAAAAGTACCTAAAGTTCTATCAACAAACAATCAGCTGGAGATGGGGAGGGGGAAGCCCAAGTAAGAGAGAAGGAAGAAGCAGGGATGATAATCAGCCCTAAGCTTATAGCAGGGCAGCTAGGTGGTATAATGGATAGAGGACCAGGCTTGGAGTCAGGAAGACCCATCCTCCTGAGTTCAAATCTGGCCTTAGACACCTAGCTGAGTGACCTAGGGCAAGTCACTTCACTCTGCCTCAGTTTTATCATTTGTAAAATGATCTGGAGGAAGAAATGGCAAACCACTCCAGTATCTTTACCAAGAAAACCTCAAATAGGATAACAAAAAGTTGGACATGACTAAAAAATGACAAAACAACAATATTGGATTTCTGAGTTGGAAGGGACCTCAATCGACCCATAGTTAACCAAGAATTCAACTACAATATTCCTAGCTGTGTGACCCTGGACAAATCACTTAACCTCTCTCAGTGTCAAGTTTTCTCATCTGTAAAATGGGAATGATAATAGAATCTATCTCACAGGGTTGTTGTGAGGACCAAATGAGTTAACATGCATTTGCAAACCTTAAAACAATATATAAATACTAATTATTATTATTCCCAATAAATTATCATCAAGCCTTACCTTGAATAACTCCAATAAAAAAGGAGCTCACCACTCTTGGGGGCAGCCCAATACACCATTAGGTAGTCCTAATTATTGAGAAATTTTTTCATACATTAAGGATAAATTTGCTTCTTCAATTTCCACCCATTGCCTCTTACTCTGCCTGTAAGCCAAGCAAAACAAGAATGATTCCTCCTGTATTCAAATGCTTAACAATGATAATAATAGCTCCCATTTATATAAGGATTATCTAATTTTATACTGTAAGTGCTATATCCAGTTTTATAGAAGAGGAAACTGAGACTCAGAGGGGTAAACATTAAAGGGACAGGTATATCTATTGATGGCAAAATTATAATTTTACTTAGAAATAAAAATGTTCATCCTATCTCTATGTGCTTTGCCTTGTGAATTTTTGTTAAATGTGCTATGCCAATTGACCCAGTTTAGTGCCTTAAGGAATTTCTACATTCCAGTCTATTAAGGGACTTACTTGTCCGAGTCACACAATTAGTGAGCATGTGGGGTGGGATTTGAACCCAGAGTTTCTTGACTTAATTCAGTTCTGTATCCTCCTTATACCTTCCCAGTTGTAATGATTATTATCATGCTTCTCCAAGTGATCCTCATTTCCTTCAACTTGTCCTTGCCTAGGCAATATTGCCAGGCTCCTCACCACTCTGCCCTTTCCCTCTGAAAAACTCAAATCTGATATAGTCAGTTTTGAATAAAAGAATCTCAGAAATTATTCCAATAGGAGAAATGTGCCCAGGAAAATTAATAACCCAGCAAGCATGTGCTCCTCCTATTCTAATTATATATGGACTATTGAGTTAACTTAGGGCAGGTAAGTGGCACAGTGGATAGAGCACCTGGCTGGGAGTCAGGAAGATCTGAGTTGAAATCAGGCCTTGAACACTTAGTAACTGTGTGACCTTTGGCAAGTCACTTAACCCTGTTTGCCTCAGTTTCCTCATGTGTAAAATGAGTTGGAGAAGAAAATGGCAAACCACTCCAGTATCTCTGCCAAAAAAAATCCCAAATGGGGTCACAAAGAGTCAGACATGATTGCAAATGAACAACAAAAAGTGAGTTAACTTGGTCAGATATACTAAGTTCTTCCTTCAGGGTAAAAGAAAAACTCTCAGCTCGTACAGTATTGCTACTCTGCTTGAAGTTTAGATGTGTAGCAAACTGTCATCCTGATTTATCTTCCCCAAGGCCTGTTAGAGGAAGACAACCAGTGGATGACCCAGATAAACAGACTCCAAAAGCTAATTGATCGGCTGGAGAAGAAGGTGAGTACTCCCTTTTATCCTTTCCACTTCTTTTTATGTTTGCTTTCTGTCCTGAATGATGAGCATTGCACTGTCAGAAAGGCAGCCCACCTAGGTAGTGTGGCTGTCACTGATTTATTTGAGGATGCTCAGAGTGTATGCACACATGTATTTACTAAAAATAATAGTGTTTTCAATCAAGTGCTGTGTTGGGAGTCAAACAAAGCCAGTGCACTGTTCCTATTTCTTAGCTTGTCATTGAGTAATAATAATAATAATATTTACATAGCACTTTAAATCTGACAAAACACTTGACATTATTTCATTTAATCCTTCATTTCTTTCTTTCTACTTGTATTTGTACTTCCAGCACAGCACAATGCTTAGCACATAGGGAATGCTTAATAAATGCTATTTTTTTATCCCCACAACAATCTGGAAGATCAGACTATCATCATCATCATCATCATCATCATCATCATCATCATCATCATCATTGTCATTATTCCCATTTTACAATTGGAAAACTGAAGTTGAGAAGTGAAAAGACTTGCAGAAGGGACTTTCAAGAGAAAGCAAGGAAGGTCCTCAGCATGTTGGGTGAATCCTCTGTGGCAGGTTAATGAAAGGATATGGACAAGACAGGCAGGCTTCAAATATTCAAATGGAGCTATGTTGTTCCATAGTGTAATACAGGTAGTAGCCCAACCATGCCTGCAGATTCTATGCCCTTCCATAAGTCTGCGCCTGGGGTAGACATTCTCCTTGATGTCTCTTGACATCATGAGGATATCAGTGAAGCACACATATGGGTCATCCAACAGGTACACCTTGCTCTTTCCATAAGACCAACTCTTCTTTTCCCATCAAACATTTCTTTGATGACATCCTTTATTTAGTACTTTGTCTTCCTTTATTTCTTATGTGTTACACCTTGATCATGACTACCCTATACCTCTCCATTTCCCTCTGAGAGATGCTAATTTTGAATCTTGGAAGATTATAATATTCTTAACTCACAACCATATTAAACTGGTAAAATGGTTACAAAATGATGGGCTTATTTTTTTCCAAGAGAAATTAAGGATCATTAACAGAGTTTTTCCGTTTCCCAAAGACAATCCAGCCCACTTTACTCTTCCAATTCATTGTCCATTTGTATGTTTGTACATATGTGCATATATGCATATGTGTATACATATATGTATGTACATGCACACCTATGTGTATATGTGTGTATACCTACATGCATGTGTGTATATACATACGTACACACATATGGATGGATGAGTTTTATAGGCTGCCAGTATAACTGCATGCTATAATCTGAAAAATAGGCACTCTTCACCTAATTTATTTTCCTGAGTGGATAGTTTTAGGGAAAATTCATGAGTTATTCTGGATCTTGTCCTGGAGGCTCTGAAATATTCCCAGGCTTGATGCAAAAAGAACCATGTCATCCACAAACAAGACATCTGGAAGACCTTACTTTGTTTGGAGAAATCTCTCTTCAATATAATATTACATATAATTGCTTTACATATGACTTTTTACATATGATTGATAGAGTAAAGACTTCCTAGTTATTGTTTAGGCTTTGGGGTTTTTTTTTTGTTTGTTTGTTTTGTTTTGTTTATTTGCAAGACAGTTGGGGTTAAGTGACTTGCCCAGAGTCACACAGCTAGTAAGTGTCAAGTGCTGGTCTGAGACCAGATTTGAACCCAGGTCCTCCTGACTCCAGGGCCAGTGCTCTATGCACTGTGCCACCTAGCTGCCCCAAGGCTTTGGATTTTAAAAAGGTTTTAACTATCTTTAGAATCAGATCATGTGTTTCCAGATAAGTACTAGGAAATCCAATTAATAGGTCAAAATAAATCTTTATAAACCAGAATATTCAATATATTATTATGTCATAGTATAGCCTCCTCCAATAAGTTTTAATAGCAAGAACAGTCTCTTATAAATCGATCATTTATAGGTATTTGTATACAATGCAATGGGGGAGGAGGAATACAAATATGTTTGATACATGGTCTCTGCCTTCAATGAGCTTAGATGTTATTAGAAAAGGTAAGATAGAATAACATGAAAAGCTATGCACCTCGGGACAGAAAGTTGATGGATTCAAGAGGCAGAATGAGTCATATATTTTTGGGTGTAGAGGATGTAGGAATTTGTTTTGTTTGACTATGCATAAGGATCCTTAAAAGGGCTTAAAGTTTAGGTCAGACCAGAGGAAGATGAATGTAAAGGTTCAGAAACAAAAAAAGGACATCGAATAAAAACGTCTGGCTGGTACAGAAGACTAACTTTCTAGAGTAGCAAGAGATGAGGATAATTGAGGCCAGAATATGAAGAATCAGGTACTGAGGAGCCATTAAATATTTTTGAGTAGGAAGTGAAAGACTCACTCAAAGACTATTAAAAAACCAACAATCTCAATGAACTGATAGCCTTAGCCTTGAGAACAGAAAGGAAAGGGCACATTTTGAAGAAATAAGCAATGGAAATCAGTGATTGATTAGATATGGAGACAAAGGAAAAGAAAGAATCAAATATGAATCTAAGTTGATGAGTCTAGATGATTAGGATATTGGTGGTCTTAATATCAGAAATTGGCAATACAGAAGAGATAGATGGTTTGGGAGAAAAGATGACAGCTTAGTATGAGTTTGGGGTAACAGCAGGATATCCAATCAGAAATTTATAGTAGGCAGTTAAAGAAATAATACAAGATCTCAGGAGAGTGGTCAGGATGAGCAACACACCTTGGATTCCCAACTACATAAGGCTAAGAGTTGAAACTATAAGGATAAACAGGATTTTTGAGGAAGGGAGTTTTGAAAGAATAGAACACCGAGCTGATGAGTGAGTCTTGGGAATTGTCAGTTGTCATAGCTGCCATAAAAAGTATGCACCAAAGGATGCATCCCCATCTACCCCTCACATGTTGAAATCATATCCATCGCTTCCTGGAGCAAGGATCTAACCTATAACTTGCGGCTAATCACTTGTCACTCTTCGTGTCTAATTAAGAATATTCTAATAAATTAAGGCTTCAGAAATTGTTTTCTAGTATTAGAAGACAGAGATTCAGAATGCCAGAAACATGTTTCATTTCCCATTTCAGACCAGAGAATAAATACAACATATTACTACATTTTCATTAATTTTAGGAGCATAAACATCTTTGCAAACTTGCCTTGTTTTGATGCCTTAGAATAAATTACATACTTGTCTTAAGAAAAAAAAAATCCTGTAACCTAGGAAATGTTTTCTTCTTTTTGTAATTTTTTAATTCTTTAAATAAATTGATATTATCATGTACTTCACATTTTTAAAATTTTCTTTGTCTTTTGTTCTTTTTTTAAAGGATTTAACTTTAAGAAATATACCCAGGAAATGTGCAGAAAGTAGATTAAGCAGTGGTTTCTGCCACGGGTCTCTTGCTCTGTGGATCTCAGTATGGGATATCCCTGGGAATGGATGTCAGTTTACATTCAGATTTTTCCTTCACCTTATTTTGTCCTATGCCAAACCAGGCTTTTCCATAAGAGCTACTTGATTTTTCTGGCGGTGAATGAACATATTTTATTTCCATGCTGATTCACCTTGTTTGCTAACATTAAACACATACTGTGATAGTCCTTTTTAAAAAGATACACAAGGAGGGCACCAGCCCTGGATTCAGGAGGACCTGAGTTCAAATCTGGCCTCAGACACATAACACTTACTAGCTGTGTGACCATCCACCCTTTAGGGGGCAGTTAGGTGGTGCAGTGGATAGAGCTCCGGCCTTGAAGTCAGGAGGATCTGAGTTCAAATTCGGTCTCAGACATACAACACACAACACATACTAGCTGTGTGACCCCAGGCAAGTTACTTAACCCTAACTGCCTAGCAAAAAGCAAAAACAAACAAACAAAAAAAAGATACACAAGGTAGCTTTCCTCACAAATGAGCATTTGTGGTGACCCTTGCAACTTAAAGTTATGGCCTCACACTGCACAGAAGAACAAAATTAACCTTTCCACAAAACAATATCTTGTCATCAGTCATTTCTTACTTCTATTCCACTAATCTCTGAGCACAGGCAGAAGGACCACTTAGCATGTTGTGAAAGTATTACTGCTTAGGTACATGTTGGACTACATAGCCACGGAGGACCCTTCCAACTCTGAGATTCTATAATTCCGTGAAGACATAACTGGTCTTCACAGAAACAGCTACTAGTCTCAGCTATGTGTAATGAAATTGCAGCCTTAAGTTTACGTGGACTAGGTTCACTCATGAGCAACTTTGTACATCTCACTCTTTTGGGTGCCATGATGCCAAATGTTTTGGCTACATCACACCAGAATGAAATACAAGACTTGCTCTGATGTACCTTGTGATCTTACTGATGTAGATACTTCTTCACACAATATATATTACAATTCATTTGTATCTTCTCATCCCACATACAACTCTCCTATCTATCTTCCTATACATCCACAAATGGGAATCTACCAATGTACTGGGCATCTTCCTCTAGTTGTCTTAACATCACATAGATACCAATGGACTCCACAGATCATTCAATGATTATCACTCACTTTCCCTATGTGACTACTTTCCCTATATAACTATTTTCCTCCCAATTTCATATTTTTGGTGACATGCTTCATTTAAAATGTGTCACAACCTACTCAAACTTACTATGTGTCTTTCCATTGCCTTTTGGGTGCCCTTCAAGATTAATTTGTATAGTATCCCATGACTTGCAGCCAGATACTATTACCAGAAGAATATTGTTATTTAAAAGAGAACTCTGTTTCATGGAATAGTTTGGGATCATCAAAAGAAATGTGAAGTTTCCAAAGGATATCCAGGCCACTTTCCTATTCAATTTTAGTTCCAACTTATCTTCCATTTCTAGATTCCAAGATTCAAGTGCACAACATGGTTGTTGGACCACAGTTTTTGGCAGGCGTATAACTTTGCCTGAGTTTGTGCTTGGCTAACATAACTTTTAAGAACCTAGGGTCAACTGCATGCCCTGATGAGCCATTGGAAAACTTTAGTGGAGGAATGTCTTCTTTTAGCTTATAAATGAGTGAAAAGCTCCTCATTCCAATAGCCTAATACCAGTACTCTTTATATATTTTGAGATGATAAGACTTCTGCTTCATGTAACGTTTATTAAGTAGTTACTATGTGTTGTGGACTGATCTAGGTATTGGTGATACATGGTTCCCTGCCCTCATGAAGTTAATAATTTAGTAGAAAGATACATATACACAAGTTATATATGATGCAATTTAAAATGTGATAAGTACAAAAGAAAGGTCAACCAGAGAAAGATGAAAGGCTGTGGAATCATGGAGGACTTCATGGAGAAGGTGGCACTTAAGCTAACTAGGGAAGGAAGAAACCTGGAGGGAATCAATTCTAGAAATTGAGGGCAGTCTGTCTTTCTTGTTGGCCAGTCATTTTTCAGTCATGTCTGACTCCAGGTGCCCCTAGTTGGGGGTTTAGTGGCAAAGATACTGAAATGGTTTGCATTTCCTTCTCTAGCTGATTTTATAGATGAGGAAACTGAGGAAAACAGGGTTTAGTGACTTGCCCAGGATCACACAGCTAGTAAGTGTCTGAGGCCAGATTTAAACTCAGATCTTCCTGACTCCAGGCTCAGTGCTCTATCCATGGTACCACCTTGCTGAGAGGTCAGGAAGAAATCCAGAAACAAGTAGCAGCATTGACTCCCCAAAGATTTTTCAAATGTATAATCTTATTCTTTTTATTTAAATGCTAATCCTCTGTGCTATGTGATTTTTTTTTCTTCCTCCTAACCATAAGGACCTAAAGCTTGAGCCTCAGGAGGAAGAAATTTATGAAGGAAATACTAAATCAGTAAGTACACTATTTTCAATTCAAGAAATGGTACAAACATTTACTTTGCATGCATGACTTAACTCATTCCCATGAACTTGTTTGTCTCAGTATAAAACAAGATTGGAAGAGTGCGTGAGCTATAAATCTGAAACATGTTCATTTCATCTGTGCCTCCTTAAGTAGTTATTACTAAAGGTTGACCTGTGGAAGAGCATATGAATGAAGAAGAAACAATTTATATGCCTAGGGAAGTGAAGCCATCCAGCCAGGATGGCACCATTTCATGCAGAGAGCTCGAAAGACAGATGAAAGAATCAAAAAAACATAAAGTTATAAGAAACTCCAGGGGTCATGTTTTTAAACCCAGAAGTTTTTAACCTTTTTTGTATCATGGACCCATTGAATCTTGTATACCCCTTCTCAGAATAATGTTTTTATAGTCATAAAATAAAAAAAAATATAAAATATATATGATAATATAAAATATATTTAATTATGTTAAAGTATTTTCACTAGGGTACTGTTCCTTCAGCACCTGATGGGGTGCTTAGGTGCTTGTGTTTGGGTGTTTATGCTTGGACACCAATTTCTCCCTAACCTCAGAAACACTATCCCCAACAGTTTCTCCCCAGCTCAAGGACACTGTGCCTAGCAATTACTCATGAGTGGGCCCCAGCAAGACCTTTATCTCTTTCCTTGTTGCAGTTACAAACAGTACCTGAAAGAATTATTAGTTTAAACTGGCTTTGCACTCAGTCATAAAGACATTGTTACCCACTGGACTATCTATACTACCGCCCTACCTCATTATCTACATCCTGGACTCCTCATCATCTCTATTCTAGACTTAAGATGTATGAATACTCTCTACATCTATCTTGTCAAACAAGACATTGATTGGTGGCAGACTGGACAACTCTCAGTTACCCCAGAACTCTAATTAACTTAGTGGTGTAGCAGGCCTAAAACCACAGCTCCATGTGGCCCCCCTTGTGGGATTTTCTTAGTGAACTCTGGGGAAAACGCCTGCGCAGTAGGTACAAGAAGTGCATGTTCTTTTAAGAACTGACCACTCCTTAACCACTCCCTAATCCCACCCTGAATCACCTAGTTAGCATATTTAGCACATGTTTTATTGTATTTTATCCTATATAAACTTTAACTGTACCATTGTAAGGTTGCAGGATCCTTAAGAATCTTTGCCCACTGAAAAGCTCAACAATAAACTTTTTGCCAACTTGACTTAAAGAATGCTTGAGTCTGTGAATTCATTCCAGACAACCCTCATGTACTTCAGTCTTTGAGGGGTCACAACCTCTCAGACCACAACAGACCCCCAAATGCCTCCCTGGCATTACTTATTGACCACAAAATTCTCTCCCATATCATCAAGCGGTACACTAGGGTCTCAGCTGGCTATATCATCTGAGCCATCTGGGTCTCACACACTACTTCCCCATTGTTAATGTCTAAGTAAACAAGGGTCAAATAGTCACAGTGGGACTGTGGGTATGACTAGTAATGAAGTCAACATCCTACAGCCTTGTTTTGCAATGTTGTGGGACACTACTTTGTAGCAGAAGGCTTAATTTTTCCAGATTCCATGCATACAGCACCATAACATAGTGGGCTTCGAAAGGTACAAGAATCACATTCACAGTTAGTTGGGACTTGGGGATGGAGGTGATGTTTAAGGGCCTCATTTAGGAAAGCCTATGAGATTCAGCCAAATCCGCTCCACTCACAAAAACCAGATGGAGGAGTCCCTGAAGTGTTCTGTGTAAATAGCATCTCCAGGATTATAACAGAGGAGGATGAACTTTCACCCTGTTTATTTAAGGGAATACTGAAACTGGAAGCCTGGGGAAGGGGCAACTATGGACTGTTTAAGCTACAATATGTTATCCAGCTACAAAGCCTTAGCAGGAAGCTATGGACTCATAGCTATCCAGCCTTGTTCCTAGATCCTGAATGAGATGAGAAGAGATATAAAAGACAAGTAAATGAAAGGGCAAAGCCCAGTGCAGGTGCTAGAGGACAGAGGTCCTTGAGAAGGGTTATGAAAAATCCACACAATGTAGGAAATGCTTAATGGAAAAATAATGGGGTCTCTTCCTTCTTTTCAGCTAAGCCTTTTACTTTTTCAGATTTTTCAGAGTTTAGCCATCAGTTTAAAAAAATCATCTTTTCTGTCTTCCTTATTGTGTCCTGCTTTAACCAGGATGGTTAAAGATACAGAAAGAACAAAATGTCAGGTGCTTCTTCTCTGTTGTTCCTCCTCCACCACCACCATGGGGACAATTATCCTCCTATTTCTCCATCCTGATTTTTTCCTTCTTTTCCTCTTGAACACTTTCCCCAATATTTTGATACTATATTTTAATATAATTGGGTTCCTTTGTAATACTATGTATTTTATTTTTATACATTTAAAAACATTCTGAAATTGACAATTTGTGCTTTGACACACAAAAAGGTAAGAATCCCTGTTTTAAAGACTGATTTTCTACCTGAGTATTTCTCTTGGCTATCCTAATCTCCATTTTGTGTGTGAGTGTGTCTGCTTTTTCTTCTTTTGACTTTCTAGCTTCTCTTGGTCACTACAAAAGTCAATCAGTCAATCAATAAGAATGTATTAAGAGTCAGGTAATATTCCAGGTACTGCACTAGGTGCTGGGAATACAAATAGGAAAAGTGAGGTAGACCTTACCCTCAAGGAACTTACATTCTATTTTTCATCTATATTCCAAGAATAACAGGCCTGGGGTCCGATTACAAGATGAAACTGATCCTCCTACTTACTTGTCAATAAATGTCAGGTTCTTTGCTGCCACTTTCTCCAAACACTGCTTTCACACCCATGAACCCTCCTGTGAAATAAAATAGGGCCCTGTCAGACCAAGACGCCTTTTAAATAGCCACATAAATGGTAAAAGTTGCCCTTTTAAGCTCAGATTGTCTGAGCTATGCATGTATTCCAGAGCCAGGGAACCTTGAAAATTCAGAGAAGCATCAGTTCCAGATGACTTCTCTTTCAATACTATAAACACTTGGTGTGGCATTACTGCAACTGGAAGCCTGGGGAAGGCCAAGTATTTTTTTAAATTTTATTAATTTATTTTGATTTATCAACAATCACTTTCATATGATTTTGAGTTTAAAATTTTTCTCCCCCTTCTCCCTACCACCCTCCCCAAGACTGCTCACAATCTGATATAGGCTAGACATTTACATTCCTATTAAACATTTTCACATTAGTGAAGTTGTAAGTAAAAATTAAAACCAATAGGGGGAACCATCAGAAAGAGGAAACAAAACTTAATGGAAGAGAAAAAAAAATGATAGCGATTCATCTTCCATAGTTCTTTCTTTGGATGTGGATAGCATTTTCCATCACGAGGCCTCTGGAGATGTCTTAGATCCTTGTAATGCTGAGAAGGGTTAAGTTTATCATATTGGTCATTGCACAACGTGGCTGTTATTGTGTACAAAGTTCTCTTGGTTCTGCTCGCTACACTTAGCATCAGACCAGACCATACAAATCTTTCCAGGTTTTTCTGAAGTCAGCCTGTTCATCATTTCTTATAGCACAATAGTATTCTATTACATTCATATACCACAACTTGCTCAGCCATTCCCCAATTGATGGGCATCCTCTCAATTTACAATTCTTTGCCACCACAAAAAGAGCTGCTATGAATATTTTTGTACATGTGGGTCCTTTTCCCATTTGTATGATCTCTTTGGGATATAGCCCTAGAAATGCTATTGCTGGGACAAAGGGTATGCACATTTTTATGGCCCTTTGGGCACCATTCCAAATTGCTCTCCAAAATGGTTGGATCACTTCACAAGTCCACCAACAATGCATTAGTGTTCCAATTTTCCCACATCTTCTGCAACATTCATCATTTTCCTGTTTTGTCACATTGGCCAATCTGATAGTATGATGTGTACCTCAGATGTTTTTGATTTGCATTTCTCTAATCAATAATGATTTAGAGGCATGTTTTTCATATGACTATAGATGGCTTTAATTTCTTCAGCTGAAAACTGTCTGGTCATATCCTTTGACCATTTATCAATTGGGGAATGGCTTGTATTCTTACAAATTTGTCTTAATTCTCTCTATATTTTAGAAATGAGGCCCTTATCAGAGAAACTGGTTGTAAAACTTCTTTCCCAACTTTCTACCTTCCTTCTAATCTTAGTTGCACTGGCTTTGTGGGAAGGCCAGGTATTAATCATAAAAAAGCGATGAAGAACATTTAACTTAAAACTTTTTTCAGGATGGAAATTACCTTGTCCTCAAAAATTCTACATTGTTGTTTCACTATGGTGAGTCAAAACTGGGTTCTCAAAGTCAATGTCAGTGGAATAGGAATTCTAGCAGTTCCTCCCAAGCTAGAAAGGTTTCAAATGTGGTAATGGGAAGAGACTGTGCTCGCTACTCTAAGACCAGCATAGCTAATCACAGAGAGGTTCATTACCAACAGGTTGGCCACCACCAGATGATTGTGACCCATGAAACAATGAAAAAAGAACATGGTTTCCATATTTGCATTGCTTTCTTCCACCTCTAACGATGGAGTGGCAGAGAAGTTAGAAAAGAGTACTAAAAAGATCGGTTTTTTACCATTGTTGGTGTTATTGAATCATTTCAGTCTTGTCCAGCTCTTCATGACCCCACTTTGGATTTTCTTGGCAAAGATAGGGGAGTGGTTTGCCATTTCCTTCTCTAGCTCGTTTAACAGATGAGGAACTGAGGCAAAGAGGGTTAAGTGACTTGCACAGCTAGTTAGAGTTTGAGGCTGGACTCAAGTGCTCCTAACTGCAGGGCCAACGCTCTATCTGCTGCACCACCTAGCTTTCCCTTTTTGATCATCAGCAAACACTAATTATATTAAACATAAGTCCTTTTTCCAACAAACAAATTGATATACTCTTGGAGAAACTGAACCGAATCCATACCTGCTTTATTATATGAAATCCTAAGACACAAAGATGCAATTAAAATTTCCAGGCTTCTTATGCTTCATTCCCCTCCCAACTGTGTATCTCACTCTCCAGACTTTGCAACCATACCCCTTAGAACAGTGCCTGCCACACAGTAAGCAACAGATAGTTGTTGCCTGTCTGACTTCTTCTCAGTTAGTGTGGATACACTTTGGTTGTCTTGTGTTATGGAAAGGGGGGATGCATTTTATAGGGAAGGACAAGGTCTCATTCATATACATTTGACTGGTTTCCTACCTCTGTTTTCATCTGATGTTAGGCACCAATTAGTTAGAAACAGGGAAGTTTTCAGCATGAGAGATTTCAGATTTTGAGGATTCCAGAGAAAGGACAAGGTAGGCTTATCAGGCAGAAGGACGAGGCTTATGTAGAGCAGAAATAGTCTAGGGCTGTAAGAAAAGGGAGGCCTGGAAAAAAAGAGGTTGTTCAGACTACCACAAGTTATGTGTGAGAAATGGAAAAATGGCAAATCACTCCAACATCTTTGCCAAGAAAACCCCAAATGGGTTCACGAAGAGTTGGACACAACTGAAAAACAACTCAACAACAACAATTTATTGAATCACTTTCCTCAGAGACAATAGAGACCCAGCTATAGGCTGAGAAAGGAGGCACTAAATGAAATTAGGGAAAGGGTCACAGAAAATAAAAAATGTGTAATTCTTGTCATGAACAGCACACATGGGATTAAGCAGGCCTTCATATGTTAGTCCTATGTTGCTGCAAAAACTACTGTGGACTAAACTCTATTCTGGAATATCAATATGTCAATATACTGATAACTTTACCAAGTTCTTAACTATTAATAATTTAACACAGTCCTCTTGTAATAATAGCTATATATAGCTTATATGTAGCATTTACATAGTGCTTTAAGGTTTGCAAAATGCTGTACATGCATCATTTTATCTTCACAACATGCCTGGGAGGTGGATGCTATTATTATTCCTATTTTACAGATGAAGAAATTGAGGCTGAGAGAGGTTGAGTGACTTGCCCAAGGTCATCACAGTACCTATCTGAGGAAGGATTCTTCCCAAGCCCAAGTCCAACACTCTAGTCACTACCACCTTGCTGTCTAATCTAACTCAATGTTACCTTGCATAGGGTCTATTATCAGGGGGCTCCTATATAAATTGGCATTATTAATTATTTAGGAAAATAGGTTTGAGAATGTTCTGATTGAGAAAATTCCAGAAGTGTTCACCAAGTCTTTTCTTTTTCTTTTTAGACGGTCTGTAGCATGGTGCTCTTTATTGAGATGCTCTCAGTGGCTGCAACATACACTAAAGCACTTTTTCTTATATTAAAAATGGGCAGGGCTTTAGTTAATTTCTCTGTTATAGCCACTGGGACCTGAATTCAGAGCTTTTGGGCATAAATAGCTTTATGTATCTTTATTATTTTTATAGGGTTGATTTTTTTTTTATTTTAAAGTTTTCTTTGCTCATTGGTAGGTAAGTCTGAGTGATGCAGAACATATACAGTTAAAAATACAGTATCAGTCCAGCAACCAGTATGTAGTGGAGAAAATGAAGACCGCTCTGTAGAACCACAGCCCCATTGAGAAGATGGTGATAAAGACCTTGCTTTTATTTTTGAGAAATATACAGAATTTTTTTTCTTTACTTTTTTCAAACCTATATGTGCAGACTAATGATTTTTAAACTGGAATCAGTCACAGATGCAGAATGAGTTCTCCCGCCTTCGGGAAAGTCCTGAAAAATCTCCAATTTCCCAAAACACCTAAAAGGGAAATTGAAGTTGTTTTACAAATGATACACAGACTGGGCACCCTCAGATTTGGTAAATGACTCACATGCAGAGACAAAATTCATTAGGAAGGGAACCTAGATGGCACAGTGGAGAGAACACCTGGCCCTAGGGCCAGGAGGACCTGAGTTCAAATTTGCCCCCAGATACTTGATACTTACTAGCTGTGTGACCCTGAGCAAGTCACAATCCACTGCCTTTCCAAAAGAAAAAATTTTAAAAGGTGGCTACACAAAGTGTCCTAAAAGTCTTAATGCAGTGTCAAATAAGTAAAATTTAAGCTTTGGGGCACCCTGTATATAAGTAAAAACTTACCTATCTATGTGTGTATGTAGGTATGTATGTATGCACATAAATATATATACATGTAAATATATACATATAAAAGCATTATATAGCATGCATGTATATGTGTGTGTGTATGTGTGTATATATATATGTATATATATATATATATGTATGTATGTATGTATATCTATGTGTGATAGCTTTTGTGTCATTTTACAAGTTGGAGTATTCACCAGCAATAGACAGGACATCATCACAAATGAGACAACCCGGCTAATTGACAAACGAGCATGGAATTGGAAGCAGACATCATCGAAACATGGGAAGCAGGGGTGGGACAGGCTAATGTAACCATTGTTCTGATTTAATGCCCCACAGCATATCCTCCTTGTTCAGCGTCAGATGTCTGTGGTAGAAGAAGACTTGGAAGAATTCCACCTGGCTCTGAAACAGTATGTGGAAAGTGCTTCCTCACAGAGTGGGTGCCTACAGTAAGTAATCTATCACACGCCAGGAAGGCGCATAGTGCATGCCAGGTATTTCTTTTTATCTTCAATAAAAGTAGGCGGATGAAAGGCACATCTTTTACAACAGATTCTTAGAAAAGTTAATGTTTAAGCCGTGTTGACAACTTGAGGCCTTCTATCTCCTGTCGCTTAAAGCTCTTAACTAAACATTTCCTACACTGCCCTTGGTCTCTGCCCTGACTTTATCATAAATTGCACATTTTTAGAAATGTGAGGCTTGGGGAATCAGGTGGAGATCAGGACTTAGGTTTGGGTGAAAGAAAAAAAGAGGGTTTGGGGTCATCAAGGTCCCACCTATGCATTCTGCCAAGCCGGATGGAATGATACCCAACTGTTCCTGGGAGACGCGGGATATCTCAACTACAAGTGTACCAAGTTACAACTGTTCTCTTGGCAGTCTGGCCCAGTAAAGATTCCAAGTGCTAAAAACTGCAAAAAAATTTTGTAAAATTCCTTCAGCTACCCCCTTCAAAAATTTTCTAGCTGGTGTCTGTCAGTTACCACTACCATGTGCCAGAGACTGTGCTCAGTTATAGGGATACAATGAAAGGCAAAAGATGGCCCTAGCTCTCAGAAAGTACACAGTCTAATGAGAGAGACAACATATAAACAACTATGTGCAAATAAGCTGCATGCAAGATAATTTGGAAATAATCAACAGAGGGAAGGCACTGGAGTTAAGTAGAATTGATGTCTAATATAAAGAGTACAGTAGAAAGAGCAGCTAAGTGGCACAGTGGATAGAGACCAACCCTCATTCTCCTGAGTTCAAATCTGATCTGACACTCACTAGCTATGTGACCTTGGGCAAGTCACTTAACCCTGTTTGCCTCAGTTTCCTCATCTGTAAAATGAGCTAGAAAAGGAAATGACAAACTACTCCAGTGTCTTTGCCAAGAAAACCCCAAACAGGGTCATGAAGAAGAGTAGGACACAACTGAAAAATGACTGAACAACGAACAGTTGAAAGAAAGAGTGCTAGATTTGAAATCAGAGGGCCTAACTTAAAATCCTGGCTCTCCTATTTACCAGCTACATGACCACAGGCAAATCATAACCTCTTTGACCTTCAGTGTCCTTATCTGTGAGATAAGGGGGTTGAACTGTATGACTAGAAACCAAGGGATACATTTAAGAATGAAAAACTAAGAGGTGTATGGAGAAGGGATGGCATATAGTTTGAAATTCTACAATCCAGTCACTTGAATTCACTCTACACATAGCTGCTGAAATAATCTTGAAACACTGCTTTCACGAGATTATAATAATCATAATAAATGACATGTATATGATACTTTAACAGGAAGGAAGTTTCTATAGGATACTAGAATCAAGTAGATTAAATGACTATTAAGGTTCCTTTCGACTCTGAAATTCTGTGATTCTAGTCCCCTTCTTTAGCAGGGTAAGTATGATTGTTAGTGGTTCTTCACTCCTTTTTGATTGGTAGGGCTTTTACTCATTTCTTACTTTTATCATGACTATCCCAAAATAGCCAATTGTCTGAAATTGAACTTCAGAGAAATGGAACCTACACCAGAAAATATACTAATCAGCCTATTCAAACTCAACTTTCCACATGTACCATTTGATTCATTCCCTTGATGGTCACTAATGCCATCAGCTGTAGTCTAATTCAATTTACGTGATTGTCCCATTCTTGGTTGCTGATTAGGATGCCTTTACATAGCTATGAATCCCATCCTTTGCCATGTATCTGCTTTATCCCCATTTTCCTGTTCCCTTTTAGTAGGCTGACTGCATTTTTAAGAGTCCTAAGTCTTTTTAGTACCAACCACTTTCTTTTCTCCTTGCTGTCTAAGTCACTGTCCCACTGCTAGCAGCATGGGGGCCCCTTAAGTACAGAACCCAAAGTAGCTACCTTGATAACTCAAAGATGTTGCTGAGTCTTAAGTTAGGTTTGAGGGGAAAAGGAATTAAAAGCTGAGGTAGGTGCATGAACAAAGGCTTGGAATTTCCAGGTAAGTAAAGTTTCCAAATAGCTAGAGGATGATCCTTAGAGTTCTGAGCCATTATGGATATACATTTTTCTATCACACATTTAATCTTTTCTTGGCGAGTAAATATCATCATCATGACTATAAATTATTGTTCTTCACAGTCATACAGCAATGAAGTTAGAATCTGGAAGACCTGAATTCAGATCCTGCCCTGACACTAGCTTTGTGATTCTGGGCAGGTCACTTAACCTCTCTTAGCCTCAGTTTCCTCATCTATAAAATGGGGATAATAATAAAACAAGAACTTACCTCCCGGGTTATTGTAAGGATCAAATGACATATTTATCAAAGCACTGTCCCTCGAGGCATCCATGAGGTCAAAACTTTCTTCATAACAACACTAAATGTTTAATTTTTATTAATAGACACAATCCACATAAATAAAAGTTCTTTGTGGGAAGGGGCCTCAATAATTTTTAAGAATGAAAAGGAGTTCTGAGACCAAAATGTTTGAAAACTGCTGCTTTACATCATTATCTCATTTTATCCTTATATATAGTGAAATACTTTCTATAGATATCCCCATTTTATAAGTGTCAGAGGAAAGATTAGAATATAAGTCTCATCTGACTTCAAGTTCAGCATTCTTTCTACTCATTTACTTTTCTGATTGCAACACAATCACAGATTTAGAATTAGAAGGTACTTTAAATGAATAACTGGGGACCAAGGAGGTTTAGGGATTTGCCCAAGGTAACAAAGTAGTGGCAGAACTGGGATTTAAAGCCAAGTCTTTTTTTTAATATAAATTTATTTATTTTTAGTTTTCAATATTCACTTCCACAAGTTTTTGAGTTCCAAATTTCTCACCCCTCCCCCCCACCCCAAGATGGCATGCATTCTGAATACCCCTTCCCCTGGTCTGCCTTCTCTTCTGTCTCTCCCCCTCCTTCTCTTATCCCCTTCCCCTTCTATTTTCCTGTAGAGCAGGATAGACTTCTGTACCCCATTTCCTGTATTTCTTATTTCCCAGTTGCATGTGAAAACATTTTTTTAAAACATGTGTTTTTAAAACTTTGAGTTCCAAATTTTCTCCCTTCCTCCCTCCCCACCCACCCTCATTGAAAAGGCAAGCAACTCAATATAGGTTGTACATGTGCAGTTATGCAAAACACTTCCTCAGTAGACATGTTGTGAAAAACTAACTCTATTTCCCTTAATCCTATCCTGCCCTCCCATTTATTCTATTATTTCTTTTGACCCTGTCAAATGTATTTGCTTCTGATTACCCTCTTTCCCAATCTGCCCTCCTCTCTATCACCCCCCTGCTCTCTTGTCCCCTTCTCCCCCTATTTTCCTGTAGGGTAAGACAGATTTCCATACCCAATTGAATGTGTATGTTATTCTCTCCTTAAGCCAAATCCTATGAGAATAAGATTCCCTCATTCCCTCTCACCTTCCCCTGTTTCCCCTCCACTGTGAGAGACTTTTCTGTTTTTTTTGTGTGAGATAATTTACCCCATTCTACCTCTCCCTTTCTTCTCCGAGTATCATCCTCTCTCATCCCTTAATTTTATTCTCCAGATATGACCCCTTAATCTTCAACTCACCCTGTGCCCTCTATCTATCTATATATACATACATACATAAATTTTTTTCCTTCACCTACCCTAATACTGACAAAGTTCTCATGAGTTACAAATATCGTCTTTCTCATGCAGGAATGTAAACAGTTCAATCTTAATAAGTCTCTTATGATTTCTCTTTCCTGTTTACCTCTTCATGTTCCACTTGAGTCCTGTATTTGAAAGTCAAATTTTCTGTTTAGCTCTGGTCTTTTCATCAGAAATGAAAAGCCAAGTCTTCTTGATGCTAGATTTAGTGTTCTTTTCACCACACTCTGCTTGTCATCTGCCAGATAAGAGTGTTGGTGTCAATGATGACTAAGGTCATTTCCAGCTCTGAATCCTATGATGAACCAAATGAGTAAATCAAGGAAGACTAAATGGAATGAAATTTTTGTAAGAATAGTAAGCAAATAACTTGATAAGGCTTCTTCCTGGTAAATTTGAGGCTGAGAAAATAAACCACACTATTGTTACATCTTTCCTGGCTGCCCTATATTAGATTAGCCTATGGGAAAATATACGTAGATATAAATATGTACAGGTAAAACCTATAGAACAGAAACAACTGGGCAAAAGCAGTAGAAAGAAAAAGTGGTTGGCTGGTTATTGTCTTCATATTCAGAGGATCAAAATGACATCTCTATATTGGGGGTCAATGTACAGTGTGTATGGTCCGTGTGACCAATTGGGAGGGAGATGTCTCTGAATCTGAAACTTATGTGTATCACAGAGTCACCTAGTGGTCACTTTTAGATAAATCACTTTATTTAAAAAAAAAAACAATGAAAAAGGATCTTTGAGTTTATCTAACCCAATCTCCTGTGCAAATCACTTAATGCTATTTGCCTCAGTTTCCTTCATCTGTAAAATGAATTGGAGAAAAAAATGGCAAACTACTCTGGTATCATTCCAAGAAAACCCCAAAAGGGGTCACAAAAAGGACATGACTGAAAGGATGGAACAACAATCCGATGTTCTTATTTTACAGAAGAGGAAACTAAGGCTCAAGGTCGTATAGATGATAAATAGTTCCTAGGTTTACTAATCTATAAAGTAAGTAAAGTGTCTCTAAGAATGTGCATAATCTAGTTTCCTGGAATATTCTTTATGCTATTTTTTCAAGACTAGCTCTTTCTGATCTTCTGAATGTAAGGATTCAGTCTATCTCCCAATTAGAATAAATCAGTACATGATTTCCTTTTAAAGACACTCACTTGTCTTCCAATTTAGGGTACCTAGAAAAGAGACATTGTCTCCCTAGGACAATAGTAAAAGAACTATGGTTCCCAACTACCCAACTACCAATTCACACCTAACTCATGTTTAGAAAAATATGAGCTCCTTTTGATCAGAAACATGCCCCTAAGTCTTAAAAGTAAACATTAGTAGATATTCAATTTATAAGATTGTGTTCAGTGACCTACATTTCAAATAATGAATTTATATTGCAGATGGAAAAAAGTTCCACTGACAATTGACAACCAAAAATATTTTAGTATTTTAAACTGCAAGATAAAAGTGTTTACATTTCTTAATTAAGCACATAAATGATGTACATGTTACAACATAACCATTTTTGCATTGTTCAAATCACTTCTATAAAATTTCCAAAAATTTGAAATCTAAGTATATTAATCTTGATGGTGAAAGACATCATTCAAGTAACACATAACTCACATATGACATTTTATGTTATCATTTTATAACCACCCAAAATGCAAGTCTAACTATTCTTATTTCACAGAAAATGAAATGAAGATATGAAGTGATTTAACCATAGTCACACAGCTAGTCAAGGGGCAGATACTGGATTGGGCCTTGCTCTGCCAGCTCTCCAGACACTGCTCTTTCCATAACACCATTTTGCTGCTTTCTAAATATTTTATTTTAAATAAATGATTGAGGGTGTGATAAGTGTTAAGTGATAGCCTTGATTAACAAGTCATTTGGGAACAAAAATAGTTTTAATAAGAATCATCTTAAGCTAAGAGCAGTTTAGGAGAAGTTCTGGTCTCCTTGCAATGGAACAATGGTGGTGATAGTAGAAGAGAAAGAGGAGGAGAGGAGGAGGAGGAGGATCTTGTTTCAAGTAAAGGGACCAAGGCTTAGACTAAACTGTGAGGAAGGCTGTACTTCCTGAAGTCTCAAGGCCTGCCAGGAAACAGCTCCTTTTTTTTTTGTGAGCAGGGAATTAAACCAAGAGAGGCAGAGGTATCTATCAAGGGTCTTTCTGGGAACCTCTACTCCACCACCAAAACTCCCCCTGGATGAAAATGAGGGTGTACCCAATAGAGTCAGTCAGTCAATAAATATTTAGTAAGCACCTGCTATGTGCCAGGCACTGTGCTAAGGCAATAGACAGTCCCTGCCCTCAAAGAGCTCACAGTCTAATGGGGGAACACAACACATAAGAAAGCAGAAGAATGGGGTGAATATTGGAGGATGTGGGAGAGAACAAGACAAAAGACCAAGAGGAGTGCAGCCCACTGGGAAGTGATAGCTGTCCTACGTGCCCTCTTTAAATGGAGGATCTGGGAGAGCTCTCCACTGTCCAACTTGAACCCTCTCCAATCACAGGGAGGAAGAGATCTCAAGGGGAGAGGGTACTCAGGACATTGAGTTTCAGAGTTGTTATCTTCCAGAACAATGTATTACAGGTGAGGCAGCAGGAATACATATCCTACAACACATCCCCAGACATTTTATTTTTACACTGATTAAAAAGTTTCTGAGAACTTTATCACTAGAACTCTTCACCAATAGTGCTATTACTAAAATATTGTGAGTCAACAAGGTATAAGTAAAAAGAGCACTGGCCTAATTAGGAGTTTGGACTTCTGGGTTCTAGCCTAAGTTCTCCAAGACAATTTTAAGAGAAGGCTGGATGACCACTAATCAGGGATGTCCTAGAAGGGACTCTCATTGCTCGGTCATGTCCAATTCTTTGTGACCCCATTTAGGGTTTTCTTGGCAAAGATACTGGAGTAATTTGCAGTTTCCTTCTCCAGCTCATTTCACAGGTGAGGAAACTGAGGCAAACAGGATTAAGTGATTTGCCCAAGGTCACATGGCTAACGTGTCTGAGGCCAGATTTGTACTGAGGTCTTCCTGACTCCAGGCTCAATACTATCCACTGGACCACCTCGCTGCCCCAGAAGGGAAGCTTAGCTAGTATGGTTTGGATTAGATGATTTCTGAGGTCCATTCCAACTCTTGAGGTTCTGTGGTTTGGCGGTGTTTGACCTCAGGCAAGTCATTTCCCTCTGGACTTTCAACTGCAAAGTGACAGACTCAGTTACATCATTCCAGATCTAAAACCATATTTCCATTGAACATAAGCTCCTTAAGAGTGGGGATTATTTCGATCTTTATATCCTCAGCACCTAGCACAGTCCCTGGTACATAGAAGATTCTTATTTTTTTTTAAGATTTTACTAGCTAAATTTTAACTTTATTGGCTAATTTATATTAGCCAAATTTATGGAGCTAGATTGTAAGCTTCTTGAGGGCAGGGTTCATTTCTTATTCACCTTTGCATGTATAGCAGATAGTACAGTGCCTTCCTTCTAATGAATGCTGAATGTTTCTTGACTATTTATTGAGTCACCCTATTTATTGGGGTTATTCTCTGCATTACTGGCTGGAACACTCACATCAATGAGTTAAACCCATTTCAGCATATATAAATTGTACCCTAATTATAAACATGATTAATTATGCCATCAGATGCTTCCATTTCAGGATTTTACAGCTTTTAATTGCTTATATTTCTTTACTGATGATTATTGTGTACTAAGAACTGAACAGTGAACTAGTAACAAGTAGCCTTTCACTTGTCTTGAAGATTGTGTATTTGTAACTCATGAAAATGGAGGTAGGAAGCTATGAATTTAAAATTTAGGGGGAATGTTGTCTTCCAAGCTATTATATTGCACTGGGGCCAATTTTAAAATTTAAGATCCAGGACAATTTTTAAAAATTATGATAATTGTCTTCAGACAGAATCACTGTCACAGTGTTTCCATAATAGGAACAAAAGCCAACTTTAGGATTTGAGTCAGCCTCTGTAAACACATCACTATGCCTAATGAAGAAAGATAATACCATTTGTCCCTAAATTGCAGAAGCCTGACTCAAAACAAGGTAGTCAATTCTCCAACAGAGGAGCTCCAATTCTTCCTATTTTAGTTGGTCTCCTATTCAGTCTAGGCTACCTTCTAATAATTTAAACTTAACAATTTTAAGTCTAAAAGCTACCATGTCTGATCTCTACAAAGTTGTGATTCATTTCTCCTGACCTGCAATTTCATGTGTAACATTCCCTCCACAGACACGTATTGGCAACTTTTCTGTAATTTATAATCTTCAAGAGTTTACCAGGGTACTAAGCAATTAAGACATGTCCCCTGATCACATAGTAGGATGTCAGAAGCAGGACTCAGGTCTTCAGGACACTAAAGCCTGCCCTCCACACCACATATTGCTTCTAGAGGTTGTGTCTACCTGATCCCAAAAGAAAACAGAAAAATCTGGAACAATTTTTAAAACTAAATATTTTCATTTTCATCCACATGCCATGGTTGAGATCATTCTCTTCCCTAAACCTGTTTCCACACATATAAAATGGAATACTACCTTACACTGACAAGATTTTTGTATGCTAAATATGTGAACTATGATTATGATATATACAGATATTAGCGTTGTTTCTTTGAATCCTTCAGCTAACTGTATTTTTTTTTAATTCAGTGTTTCTATTCAGAAACTTTCAAATGAATCTCGCTTTATAGTTTATGAGTTCTGGGAGAACAGCAGCATGTGGAATAGGTAAGTCAAGAGTGAGTTCAGTTTTTATGTATAGACCAAAAAAATAGGTGTGGTTTCAGAAGTGCTGGAAAGATACCTCTATTACCTGGTATGGGGATGGGCAGCTATGAGGAATGAAAGAATAATACTGGGACTAGCAAAAGAAAAAAAAATCATATACTTTATTTTGCCTAAGGATATCCCTGAAAAAGATACTGTTATAGTTGGTTTTTAATGAACACTCCAAAACTACCCAGGCCCCCCCAATCCAGATGCTTCTGAGGAAGTAAAAAGATCACATGGAAATGAAATGAAGACAGATCCAGTATTTCTGGAAATTCGTGGTTTCACATTTGCAAATCTTCTTACTTTTCTAGATTCTCCACCAATGTTTCCTTGGTCTTGTGGTCACGTAGTTCCTGGCCTTGAAACAAACTTACAGTATTACACTATGAGAACAGCCCATATTTTTCTTTTTCTTACAAAATATAAGAAGCCACATCCACCTCCATACACACACAATTTAACCTATATATGTTTGATGTAAGTCAGATGTGGAATGGACTTCATCTAGTTGAAACCCAGTTTGCAGATGAGAAGATCAGGTCAGAGGGGATTATTTACCCAAGGTCATGAAGGCACACAAGTAAGAGAGCTGGAATCTGAATCTAAGCCTTCTGACACTAAATTCCACATTCTTTCCACTGCACCATACTACCTCATACTCCAATGCCTCTGTCTTGTGGAGGCAGTTCTCAAAGGTTATATCAGCAAAGTATTAGTTTTGCCATGTTATAGCAACCTGGAAAGTTTCCAATACAGGTCTGGTGACACATTGCTTTACTCAGTGGCCTAACTAAACCGAAGATGCTATTTCTCAGGTGGGCCACTAGGTGATTTTTTTTTTTAATGGCCATAGCACCTCATGAAGATTGCCTCTGTTAAGCCATGGAGGAATGGCAAACTATGTTGCACTCACACCAATGGTACCATACATCTTTTAAGCATTTGAAGTACAATGTGTATAGCTACAAATATTTTCCCCTCAGGCTATATAAAAGATTAGATAATGAAGACTGTCAATTTAGAAAAGAATGGGTCTCATTATATAACAAGGAATATGCTGAAAAGGATCACAAAACTACACTTAACCTCTTTCTTTTTCAGCCTCTTGCCTGCAAGCCTAAACTCTTCAGGACAGGTTTAAAAACAAAGCAAAACAAAACAAAAAATGAAAACTCCAATGAAAACTCTCACATGATTTTTGCTGTTTTTTCAGTCGTGTCCAACACTTCCTGACCCCATTTGGGGTTTTCCTGGCAAAGATACTAGAATGTTTTGCCATTTCCTTCTCCAGTTCATTTTCCTGATGAGGACACCGAGGCAAACAGGATTGTTAAATGACTTGCCCAAAGTCACACTGCTAGTGTCTGAGGCCAGATTTGAACCCACAAAATTGAGCCTTCTAACTCTATCCACTTTACCACCTAGCTACCAATCTCATATACTAGTCTGCCCCAATATTTAATCAAGATGTTTTCCACTTGTTTAAACTTAATCTTGCTAAAACTTAAGTGAATTTCCTAGTGTTCCACCTCCACTAGAGAATTCAGATTCTCTTGATGATTATCATCACATATCACTAGTCTTTCAAGCCAAATGATCTTCAAAAAATCCTGTTCAGCTTTTTCCATATCTAATCCTATGGTACATGTGACTTTAGCCTCTGCGGTATTTTATTTTGGAAAAATGAAGAAGATAAATGAAAATGCACTGACATGTAATTGTTTATACAGCCATCTTCAGATGAATTACAGCAAGGCATTCCAAAGGAGCAATGTGGATTTCTTGGAAACTCCAGAACTCACGTCTACTATGCTAGTTCCTGGTAACTATGCTGTCTTTACCTTTCTTAGCTTTTGTATGTTGTTTTATCTTCCCCTCCCTCAAGTACTATCATTTTCCTCCATACTACCTAATGATTTGTTTTTCATATCTTTTCCCTCCAACTCAAATGTCCATTTAGGAAAGGCCTTGTCCATGATTCTTAGAATTATCAGGAATCAGTACATAAGCAGATGCTTCTTTACAAAATAAAAGTGGCTTATTTTATATTCCAATATAGGTCAAAATGGTATTAGAATAAACACTAAGGATTTTCCAATTCTCTCATACTGGAATCTTATACAGTGAATTAGGCGATGGGCTAGAGTTTGTAAATGTTATGGAGAGATTTTCATTATGAGTATTTCGTGAAATGGAATTTCAAATGTACAGTTTGGAGGGAACAAGAAAAAAATTAAAGTATATAATATTCCAAAGGTTTCACGCCTCTCTTAAGCTAACTTGAACTTCACCTTCAAACCAGATCAGGAATCTCTGGAGCCTGATAAATTAAATCTGTTTGAGATTCCTGCTTACAGAAATTGGCCTGGAGGAAACAAACTCAATGAATTCACAATTCTGGGTATTCTTTCTAAATATTAAGTATAAGCTTCAAATAGCAAGTCATATTGCATGTGGTTAAAATCAGTTTGTGGCTTCATAATTTCACTCACAACTCTGGATACTCCGAAGCTCAAGGGAAGGTGAAGGTGAGAATTAGTGAAGCAAATAAACAAGATTCTAAGATTGAAACTCTTCATCTTTAGCATAACTATATTAGGCTTAAACATTATAATATAATGAAGTATGTTGGGGGCATAAGAAGAGAAAGTTTGTAATATAGATTCCTTTCATGTTTTATAATTTTTCTATACATCTTTACACCTGGAACATATCTTTGGGATAGCTGAAACATCCCAGGAGTACTGATATAAGATTTCGTGGTCCTTTATCTTTACCACTATAACCATTTTCTGCTTCCTACCACCTGGATCAAGCAATGTGTCAGAGAAAGAATAATCAATCAACAAACATTTATTAAGCATCTACTTTGTGCCGGCACTGTGTTAAGTGCTGGGGATATGAAAAGAGGAAAAAGACAGTACCCGCACTCAAGGGGCTTACAATCTAATGGGTGAGACAACATGCAAACAAATATATACAAAGTAAGCGATGTACAGGACTTACAGATAATTAACACAAGGAAGGCAGTAGAATTAAGAGTTTGGTCAAGGCTTCCAATAAAAGATGGGATTTTAGTTGGGACTTAAAGGAAGCCAGGTAAGTCAGTAATTAGAGCTGAGGAGGGCCTGCATGGGAGACAGCCAGAGAAAATCCCAGAACAGAGGAGGAATGTCTTGTTTGTGGGACAGCCAAGAAGCCAGTGTCACTGGACTGAAGAGTACATATCTGGAAAGGTAACAGAGGGCTAGATTTTATATTTGATCCTGGAGTCAATAGAAGTTTATTCAATAGTCTGAGTAATTTATGATTAGACCTGTGTGTTCAAAAAATTACTTCAATGGCAAAATGGAAAACAGATTATAGTAGGAAAAACTTGAGGCAGGCAGACACCACTAGCAGACTATTACAACAGTCCAGGCACGAGGTAATAAAAGCCTACACTAGAGTGGTGGCAATGTCAGAGAGAAGGGGGTATATGCAAGGGATGTTTCAAAGGCTGAAATTACAGGCCTTGGCAACAGAATGGATATGCACTGGGAGAGTTGTTGGGTCAGGAGATGAGCGCCACAATGAGCCATGTTACTACTGAATGAGCTATTACTATTGAATGCCTTACAAATCATAGATGATGGGGCAGCTAGGTGGCGCAGTGCATAAAGCACCGGCCCTGGATTCAGGAGGACCTGAGTTCAAAACTGACCTTAGACACATAACACTTATAAGCTGTGTGACCCTGGGCAAGTCACTTAACCCCACTGCCTAGGCCCCCCCCCAAAAAAAAAATCATAGATGACAACTGGGTATGTGAAGCAAATATAGAAATAAAAACTTAGAAAAAAGAGAAAGGTAATGAGGGATTAGGAAAATTAAGAGTATTGCAAGAACATAGGAATTTGAAAAAATCTAACAGGCATCTTGGTTCAACTCTGCTTCATAAAAAGCTATTTTCAATAAACTATTAAGATATATTATTGTCACACTGTCTTACTCAAGTAATTATTTTGTTTCTGGCTTTAGAAAGGTTGACACAGAAAGAAAACATATCTTACCCTCTAAAAAACTGTAGTCGATGAGCATTTATTAAGCAGCCACTATTTGCTAGGCCCTATGCTAAGTGCTGGGGGTATGAAGAAAGGCAAAAAGACAGCCCTCAAGCAGCTGATAATCTAACTGAATCTCTTCCTCTTTCAACTTCAAATAAACATGATTTAATGCTGCTTAATAAATTTTGCTGCTATCTAGCATTAGTTTTCCTAATTTCAACTAAGGTTATTCCAAGTTAACAGATAAAGAAGGGAAAAAGTGAATCTTGATCAATACTAAGGTGGTTCCCCATTTCCTACCACTACTTTCAAAACTTTAATTAGCTTTAAATAATTAGATTTCCTATTGGGTTTTGTTAAACTTCTTTAATATGAATCTTCATACAGTTGTATGTTTATCATGCACAATAGCTTAAGTAAATTTGGCATAAAGGCATAAATGCCAAAATTTAAATCTGAAGAGGCATACCATTTGTATTAGCTAGTTTTAAAAAAAATTACTGTATATATATTAAAATAGAAAACAGAAACATTTGGCAAATACATGGACCATATATGCATATGGTACCTAATAACCTTACACCAAAATGTGTAAAGAATGATAAGACCACCATCAACAAACAGCTGAGAAGCACAAAATACTCATTTTATGTGATTCTTTAAGCCCAGGAAGCAATTTTATTTTCAATAAAACTGCCAAGACTGCCAGCTGGGCTGCCTAAATGACAATATGGGGGCAGCTAGGTAGTGCAGTGGACAGAGCACTAGCCATGGAGTCCGGAGGACCTGAGTTCAAATCCAGCCTCAGACACTTAACACTAGTTGTGTGACCTGGCCAAGTCACTTAACCCTGACTGCCTCGCCAAAAAAACAAACAAACAAAAACCAAAAAAAAACCAAGCTGCAATATAAGGAAATAAAGCAACCCTATTACAGGCATGAAATTACAAACTAATATTTATTTTACTGGTTTATAACTATTATAGGCTATACACATCACATATTGTAGGTAAAATATTTGATATGTTGCTAACTGTGGCCCTAAAGAAGACACACAAGAGGATAGCCAAAGGTAGGGATGCAGAAGATATTCATTATTCAGAACAACCAATCATAAACCTTTATTTTATATCTGGTTCTATATTAAATACAGAATATTATGAAAGATTAATTAGTACATATTTCATATAATGGTAAAGATGGCAGCAGATACCACAAGAAAGTTCATACAACATACCTGCCAAAATACTGGTTTTGGCTAGTTATATGCACTCTGGCCATGTCTTCCCTGTGACAAGTCATCCCTCATATCTGTAACTACTGATTTCCAGTCATCATCAAATGATACATGGTGTACTAACTTTTTTTTCAACCTGTTTGTACTATAGTGGTCTCTTCCACTCCATTTCAAGAGCATATATGAAACATAACATTTTAAATAATTCATGTGTATAGAATTTCAAATTTTACCATTGATAAATTAAGAATATTAATGTATTTTGCACAATCTGAATCCTTAAACTTAAGGAATTGTCATGTTGAAGTCATAACATTATATGTAAACTATTGGTATTTTGAGATCGAAGAGGCTAACTCTGTTAGACACCTTAAATAATATATACATATCAATACCTGAGTTTCCTCACTGGAAGTTCCCTACACAGAGGAAATCACAGAATTGGTCCAAAAATAATGATAATAATAATCTATGCCAAGCAAGGGTGAAAGCTGTTGCATTTGCCAGTGGAACCAGAAGATCTTTAGGTGGAAGAAAATTCCTGGGTAATGGAAAATGTTATGAAAGCATTAGTTAACAGTCTAGTAATTAACTTAATTCCTTCTTTGATCTGTTAGGGAATTCCCCTGCAATGTAACGTAAATGTATTTCTAATTTCAGATTTGAACTTAATAGGAGATTTCACTTAAAACAAACTTTTATAGCATTCTTCCATGATTGATTCTCTGTTAGCTTTCATTTTTTTTAATGTTACTGTAACATATAGTTCTGTTTCTGTGGGGGGGGGAATGGCTCCATTTTCAAGAAGCTTAGCATATCACTATATGGAAGACATACCACATTCATGTGAACCAATCAAGGCAAGATACAATTATATGGCAAAAAATCATGTTAACAGAAAAATGCCCTAGGTGACCAGACTAGAAAGAAAACAGAACTTGACAAAGTACTCCAGGAAGGCTTCATAGAAGTGAGACTTGCACTTATTTCTACTATTTAATTTACACGTAAGCAATTATATATAACCCAAGCTGTGAAGCAAATGCTATAATGAATTTTTTTGGCTTTCTTCCTCTGCATCAAAGAAGGGTAGGTGAAATCATTTATTCTCACTCATGTATTGATATTTCACAGAGTAATAAAGTATCAACTATCAAGTTGACTTCATTACTAAAATTATATTTTTCCTTTCAGCTTCATGGTGGGTGCTGAACAACAACTAGATGCCTTCATTGTTCCAAGTAAACAATGAAGTTTACATTTAACAAGCATTATGTACTTATGTGTGGCTATTAATCTACTATATATTTGAATTCAATGTTTCCCTTAACATGTACTTTTTTCTACCTTCCTCACTTGTGTAAATTTTAGATAAAATTTGATTTTTCTGTTAACTATTTCCATGATAATTATGTTGTTTATATATTGTCCTCAAATACTATATGGTTTTCAAAAGTATGGTACTTTTCCAAGGTATAGATATAAAAAATTCTTACCAGAAACAAAATTATGAATATATTGCAGATCATTAAAAGGAAATTTAAGAGGAATTATTTTACTTCTTCATTGGATAAACTCTGTTTTGGTCATACATTGTCAAAAATGTTAAATCTTGTTATTTGTGAACCTGGATCCTTTGACTTTCTGTGTGAATGGTTTATTCTGTATTGTACTGATTTCCTATTCCTATCCCAAGGTTACTGGCACCAAAATGTGTATACTTTTTCCGTATTACTTAACTAAGTTAATACATAGAGCATAAAATAGATTTTGATGTAATATGTTTGTCAATTATCAAATTATGAGCCAGGTCTTTCTAAAGTGTAAATAAACAATTCCTTGATAAGTCAGAGTGCCATTTGGTAAGGAACTTTTTAAGTAATGTACTATGGGTACCTCATGAGTAATATGAGTAATGTTGTTGATTTAGAGTTAATGTAGCTTCCAAGAAAGGAGTATTTGGCACATTCTAAATCCTGATTACAAATCAGGCACATTTGGATCCAGGGAATAGTTTATGCTTTAGGATAATCTGGCTCAAAATAATACTGTGTTTGATTACAGCATGTAACTGGTGGGATAGTATGCTAATGTGAAGAAAAAAACACTTTAAATTTTAGCTGACATCAAAATGCTTTAAACAGTGAGTATTAACTTAAGAAAATAAACCAATAATGTGAAATACAAAAAAGCTGAGTGAAATGTAAAGCATCAGTCAATGGGGGAACCATCTACTATGATTATATATACTTAACTTCAAATCTCCTGTCTATTCCTTAAAATGTATATGCCATTCTTTGCAAGCTCATAAACCACAAATAGCCACTTTTATAACTAAAACTCATCACACAGAAAATTGTTTAAAAAATTATATACCCCTTATTAGGATTCTTTTCAACTTGTTAGTCTTAGGGGAAAGTAACTTCAGGTGAAAATTTTCAATCATCTTTTCATCCTTGTATAATTCAAATAGCTAAATTTAAAAACTACTTTTTAAAGACTATAAAATTATAGATAACAGAAACACTCTCAAATATAATCACAACTCTGAACCACCCACAAAGATTTGTGTGTCCCCAGCAAACCTCCTCTAGCCTAAATTAAATTCATTTTTCATTTCAGAATTTCTCCAAGGCATAAAGACAGTCTATTTTGATTGTTGGATGGATTAGGTCTATAAAATACTTGTCTTGGCCAATTCTATTGAAGACAAACATTACAAAATAATAACTCCTCAAACTTTAATTTATATACAGAGCACAGCGCAACATTACTGGAGATGTACAATGATTATATAAACATGCTATACATATGTACAAAGGCAAAGAGACAGAATATAAAGTCTTTGCAGCCTCATTCCGAATATGTACAGTAACAAAGGATCAACTGACTTCGAAAACCTATCAGAATGTTATCACCATAACAAAACTCAGTGCACAAGTTGTGTTTAATCTTCCTCTGAAAAAAGTTGGCATTGAATGGCTGAGATAAAATGCAGCCCCAAAACAGCTGCTAAGTAATAAAAAAAAAAAGGGCCAGCCATTGCACTAGCTGGTCCTTTTCAGTGTCATATTTAGGAACCACATCAAGTCTTTTAATACGGTGTAGTCTTCAATGTCTGGCCCATGGTAACATGACATTATAAGTGTTCTGCCCATTGCAATGGCTTATCCAACAGATATTCAGCATAAGGGTTTGCCAAATTCCAAATATACATAAAATTAGATCCTATTTCTTTGTATAATTAGCAATAAAGGGACTCAAATAAGAAAAGGAATTTAAGGTGTAAGAGAATTTAATCATATATGACAATTCTGACTGCAATGAAACCATTATATAGGTAGAAGGAATTAGCAAAGTAAAAAGCTGTTGTTTTTAAAGGGTGCTACATATAATAGCTCATCATAAAAACCTGGCTTTAGGTTTTAAATGAATGCCTTCTCAGCACTTCAGAGGGAACCTTTTCCAGGGAGAATAGATGAGTGAGGGATTGAAGTTTGAATACTTTGATCTAAAAACCAGGATCTCAGAAAAATGGCTCTAAGACCCAAAGAGAAGAGGGATATGCTTAATCAAATTAAAAACCTTTTGTCGGAATGAAACTCTACCAACCGAGATTCCTTTACTGGAGATAAGAGGGACTGATACTTACCTTTACAACACCATTTTTACCCTTTGCCAAATAATAGTTTGTTCCTGGTACAGAGAGTCACTCTTTCCTGTTCCTTTGGCCCATCCCAGGAAAAATGAACAAAAATAGTTGCCTATTTTCTCTCTTGGTGGGGAGGAGGAAAGTAAATGGGGAGGGAGGGAGAGACAAAAACCCATCCAGATGAACCTCCTCAAAATAACGGTTCCATAACTGGTAAGTGGCTTTTTGACACTGAGCTGGAAAAATACTTTCCAGTAATATTTGGGGTGGCTATTTCACTACAGAAAATTCTTGGTATAAAAAAAATAATTTTAGGAATTTTACTTATTAAATGCTTCATCCAAATACTTTCTTGACATTATAAGGATATTAGAGAGTTGAACAGAGCATTGAAGCTTAAAGTATGTGCAACCTTACAAATCTCTAACATTTTCCTTTTTGGTCATGAGAGTAATAGTCCTATTTATAAAAACTCTGAACTACTTTTCATATAGTTCGGTCTATAACATAAGCAGTATCTTTTTCAGCTCCATAGTTCCATTTGGTATCACTAATACAGCTTCCAATTAGTCTGCCTCTGCTAATAATTTTAGGATGTTTATTGTCCAATAACCTAAAGAACAATTGGTCAGAAATAGCTATAAGAAATTCTCCTCTCTGTCTTTGAGAACTGCACCACTAAATTTACTCAATCAAATTAAGGCTTTGAGGAGATTACAAAAGATCCTTTCAAGTGTTAGTATAAAATTACTGGAAACAAGAATAAAAGCAACTTTAAAGGCAACAAAAGATTATGTACTATATACATAATATAGTAGCAAATATTTTATATTTGAGAATCGTTACAGCTTGCATTTCCCTTCCATTATTACAAATGATGAAAAACAAAAAATTGCAAGTAACGTGCAAATTATAAATGACGGGTCTTCCCACAAAACTAAGTCAATTACTACTTTCCAGTGTTATTTCCCAAATTATGCAGTTGCTTGCCTGCAAAAGCTGAAGCTGATTAGAAAGTTCTTTATAGTTTAAAATATTTCTTACTCATTTTAGGGAAAACCAAATAGTCAACTATTGAAATGAAAAATAAATTGGATTGTCACGGTCCATCGCAGTTATTGTTACTAGATCCACTTCATTTTTAGGTGTCCAAAATATAAAATGAACGATTCCTTATCTTCAAAATCATCTGTTCTTATAAATGCTACTTAAAACTTTGGTTGTTTTCCTGAAACACAAAAGAAAATTCTCAATAAATAAAACCTATGTTTATACGTTTTAATTGTATATCAAATCAATATTTTTAATTTAGTGTCTAGTAAGTACAAGACACAGTAAACTGATTATAAACTATACTATTATACAATGTTAAAATATTTAGATGCAATTTGACTATAAATAAAATTTTTGGTTATATTCAATAGGGCAAAATGTTGCTCTGAATATAGATCAGGAATGCAGCTTTTCCATGTAGTTAGCACATTAAAATATAACACATTTGCATATAAGAGACCAAGGGTGCTAGGCTGTAAAGGGCTTTTAAGGCCAAATGGAAGAGTTTCTGTTTGATTCAGGAAGCCATAGAAACCACTAGGGGAACAGCAATTATTAGACTTGAACTTTAAGAAAATAATTTTGCAACTGTGTGAAAGATGGATTGGAAATGGAGGAGGACTGAAGCAGAGACTCCACTGAGAAGTTACTGCAATAGTCTAGGCAAGAAGTGATGAAGGCCTGAAGTAGAGTGAGAAAGATTTAATGAGAAGGATTCTCCTAAAATGTTTGGATTAATAAGTGTGGCAAGATTAATCGAAGATCTTTCTCCTATTAGAAATGTTAATGCTGTAATTTTATTTGTATATAACATTTAATAAGGACTTAGAACTTAAAGTTGATTGAAATATAAACCAAGAAGGGGTAAACAAGGTTAGGACATCAGCTTAGGTGGCAACTTGTTTATTTAAGTCACTTGAGTTTTACATAAATGAATGCTTATCTTCCCATAAGATTACTGTGATTTACTAATCCATTGGACAAAATGGTCTTTTTTTTTTTAATCAGTTGAAATGTGATCTATATTTTCTTTTTTGCCACCTTTGTTTTGACAAATGTTACCATTTTCAATTTATAATTTTCTCCTTTTAGTCTTGTCCTTTCAGTCTGTCCATTTACCAGTTTATTATAATGATGCCACCAATTCTTTCATGATCAACTCATTAAGTCCTGGGTGAGTATGAGGATGTTACAACCCTGCTGCTGCTCAGTTTTTGAAGACCTCACTCCTTCTTAGTCTGTATCTCACAGATTATATGAGTCCTTTTAAGAACTTTCAGGAAGAATTCAAGCCTGCTTTCTGACTCAAAGATTTCAATAGTCTAAAATACCTTAAACAGATGAGAAGGAATGCTTGCTTGTACATCTGTCCCAGAATGCCAGTTAATTTTCAAACCCTTACTATGGCATTTCGGGATACATTCCAAAGGGGATAAAAGAATAGTGTCCAAGACACAGAAGTGATAGGTCTACCATACTTTGCTTATGCTTATACACCATGAAGAGTATTATGTTCAGTTTTGGACACCAAATTTTAAGAAGGCTTTTGACTGATAAGTTGGAGCAACCGGGATTGTGAAAGGTCTTCAGATCATGTAATATGAAAATTCATTGAAGGAATCAGAGATATTTAGCCTGGAGGAGACTTAGTAGTGGGACAATGGCTGCCTTCAAGTATTTGAAGAGCTGTCACATGGAAAAGGGACAATACTTCTTGTTCTAGGACCAGAAGGCAAAGATAGAAAAAGCAGGTGGAAATTGAAGAGATAGATTTAGGCTAAATGTAAGAAAAAATTCCTTATGCTTAAAGTTATCCCAAAGTAGAAGACTACGACAGGAGTACACCCATCTGGAGATGATGTGGAAGGATTCCTATTCAAGTTCAAGTTGAACTAGATGTCTTCTGAGGGCCTTCCCATGTCTGACATTGTATGAATTTCTGAAAATGAAAAAGTTTCAAGTATACCTCAAATATAGAGAGGCTTATCTGTTCTCCAGGCTGGAACCTTCATAATAAAGAGCAAAATAAGAGTGATCTTATTCTTCCTCTTCTGAAGTTTTCTCAATAGCATTCACATTGCCCAAACCTCCTAGTTTTGGCACTGCCCATGGAAAAAAAGGCAATTACATTAAATTCTATATGAGAGAAAGCTAAGTTCCTTTGAGAGAAGAGATAGAAGAGGGATATGGATATTCTACAGGAGAAAACAAAAGGAGAAAAGATTAAAATAAAGAGGTTTGGGAAGAGAGTAGGAAGCACAAACAAAGGAACAAGGTGATTGAGATAAAATATGATTATTTAAATGGAACCCAAGTTTGGAAAGGTAAACTTATGTAACAGTAGACAAAGGAAAGACATGAAATGTTTTTGTAGATGAGGGGAAGATTAAGGTTTAAGGAAAGTACAAAAGGGAAATGAAAGCAAATGGGAACAGAAAAAATTTTAATAGATTGCTTTTATCTAATAAAAGCATCAAAAAAAATTCACCAGACTCAAACTAAAAGAGAAGAAACAAGCCTTTCTCTTGCCCATCCATAAATATCTATACTTACTGTTTGCACATTCTCACATAAATGAAAACATTCCTTCAAAGAATCGAACATCCCAACTGCCGTATTTTCTAGATGCTGATTCCTCCTATCATAATAATGTGTTCTAACTTGTCATCTTAACCATTTCTGTTGGCCTGCTCATCTGTTTAAGTGAGTGCTATTATCTTTATGATTGCTATAAAAATTTAGGAGAGAAAAGCAAATGGTACTGGTATATCAAGAGAGCTGGACACAATAGCACCACAGGATTTTGAGCTGGAAGTGACCTTAACAAAATCAATCTAGTCAAACTTCCTCTTTTTATAGATGAGGAAAGCAAAACCCAGAAAGGTTTGATAAATGTGGTTAAATAGCAGAGCCAGGATTCAAATCCAGGTCTTCTTACTCTAAGTCCAATGTTGATAGTATTAAACCAAGAGAAGTTTCCTTCAAATTGTTAACTACTACATCTCCTGAGTAGGTTCTTCTGAAAGCACTATCCAGGCCAACTCTTAGGCCTTGGATATGTAGTTTTGGTCATTTAATCATTAAGTGCTTATGTGCAGAATGCAACTCAGTTGTATTTCCTATGTAGGCAAGTCAATAATCAACTAGCATTTATTAAGTGGCTACTTTGTGCCAGGCATTGTGCTAAGCTCTGGGGATTCCCACTCTAAAGGAGCTCACAATCTAATGACATGCACACACACACACACACATACACACACATACGATTTAAAAAGAGAGGAGAAAAATTCTCCTGAAGATGTTACTGCTTCACCTTCCAAATATAGACTTTTTAGAGCTGGAAAGGATCTCAAAGGTTATGGAGAATATTCTTTAAAACATCCCATCCAGTGATAACCTAAGAATCTGCTTCCTAAAGACTTCTGATAATGCCAGACCCCCTCTGAAAGCAAACTATTCTGCTTTTAGATAGCTCTATTCAGCTGGAATCTGCTTCTCTATAACCTGTGGCCATTGATGTCAAATCTGCCTTCTTTTACCAAGTAAATCAAGTGTCATTCCTCCTTCTATGATAGGTTCTGTAATACACTGAATGCTTCAAATGTTTCCTACATCTTAGACTTATGGTTCCAGGTAAAGAATCTGAATTAAAACAGTTTCCCAGGAAAGGCACAAAAATTCAAATGTCAATGAACTCGACACCATTAGTTGTGTTTACAATACAAAAGGATTTGATTTTGGTTCTACTCCTATATTTTTCCAAACTTAGTGGAAACTGAGTATTTTGCATTTATTTATACTTGATATCTGAGGGACATTTTAATAATGTAACCTGTGAGGACTTTCTCCATATCAATTATCCCTTTGCATAAAAATGTTGATTGGCCACCCTCTAGCTTTGATTCATTTTAAAAACTTGTATTAATGACCTATTATCACCCTTTGATTAAGGAAGAAGTTAAGAACACAATATTTTTTAAAAGGTGCATTGGTCAGAATGAGATTTACCAATGGAAAAGAAAATGAAAGCTCTTTAGAATTATAAGAATTCCACACAAACATAATAGATTAAAAGATTTAACACTGAAATTATGTATGCAGTCATAGCTCATGCCACTTTCAAATGCCTTTTGATAAAAAGGAAAGTTCAAAATAGGGTAGTAGCTTAGCCTTGTCCAAGGCTATATATTCCTCATATCCTTACAATCTCATGCTACTACTACTTAAACACATGCTTCTCAACTGGACTGTAGTCGAATAATGAATTCATCAAGCTCTGAAGTAAATTCAAGATAGTTCACATAAAAATATGTGTGCCCTTCTATGTGAATGGAATTATATTAAGTGCTATGGCAGAGGGCACAAAGCGAATTACAGTCTCTACTCTAAAGCAGTTATACTCTCATAAGGTTAAATCAGGCATGGACACTTGTAATACAAAGCAATATATGAAAAGTACCCAAAGAGCAAACTGTTATAGGAGTGAAGAAAAGGGAGAGATTACTTTTGGCTAGGTTAATATATGGAGATGGTAAAATCTGAACTGTGCCCTAAAGGATAAGTGACATTTCACTAAGTGGAAATGATGAGGTGAGCATATCAGGTGGACCAAATAGCACAATAAACTAGAATGAACCAAGAGCAGGGCAAAGGAGGAATGGTGAAGGGATTTAGAAAAACCGTCCTTGCAAGGATCAGGAGGAAGACCTGGAGATATTTAGTCTAAACATGAGATTTAGGAAACATGCCAGCTGCCTTCAAATATTTGAAAGGCTGTCCTATAAAATATATTAGAATTGGTTTACTCAGGTTTCAGTTAAATATCAAGGTGGAAAAAAAATTTCCTTATTGCAATTGTCCAAAATTAGAATGATCTGTCTTTGGAGGTGGTATATTCTTTGTTGCTGAAAATCTTCAAGTGGAAGTATCAGACATTTTAAAAATGGGATTATTATTCAGGTATTAGTTGTACTACTAGATGATGTCTCAGTCTGAGATCCTATAAAATAGGAGAAGAAATGATTGTTTCCTATAATATGTAAAATTATATCTATGTCCTAGATGTCATGTGAGATACTATGTGATAACAGCAGAAGGAATAAGGGATGTTTAGTCTAGAGAAGAAAAAAAGATAAATAATAGTTGCCTTTTATCTCATTTGGGCCTCAAACCACCCTGTAAGGTAGGAGCTATCATTTTATAAATACAAAACCTGAAGTTCATAGAGGTTAACCACCCAAGGTCACCTAACTGGTATACAAAGCAAGACTCAAACCCTATACCAGGGGTTCTTTACTTTTTTGTGCCACTGACTCCTTTGGCAGTTGAAACCTATTGGTCTCTTTTCAGAATGATGTTTTAAAATGCATAAAATAAAACAGATGAGAATAACAAAGAAATCAATTATTTTAAAATATAGTTACTAAAATATTAAACAAATTTATGGACTTTGGATCAAAAACCCCTGCTCTCTACCATGCCTTAAAAATATCAAGAGAAAGCATAGATGGACAAAGTATCAATTTATTTATTAACCATGGGAATTTTGGGGCAGCTAGGTGGTGCAGTGGATAGAGCACAGGCCCTGGAATCAGGAAGATCTGAGTTCAAATCCGGCCTCAGACACTTGACACTTACTAGCTATGTGACTCTGGGCAAATCACTTAACCCCATTGCCTAGCCAAAAAAACAAAACAAAACACAAAAGAACAAAACAAAACCATGGGAGTTTTGTGTTGGCCTGGGCTTGGAGAGATATATCAAATAACAAAGAATTAAAAACTTAATAGATACTCTAATCAATACTTGTTGAATTAAACTGATGATAAAAAAAAAACTTACTGGCTTCTGGAGTACAATGGGATGATCAGGCAGAAAATCTGGTTTCTTTCTACAGATGGAAACACTTGAAAGCTTCAACAGGAAATCTCTGCTATATTTAATTCTTTCTGTATACATTAAACACCAATTAGAATTTGACTAAGTAAGATTTCCTACTAGATAAGTTTTGGCACATTTCTTTTGTGTTTTATAGACTGAACAGACTATTTTTGGAGAAAAAAAAGTTAAAGTTAAAATATTCCCTCAGCTAGTTCAACTCCCTTCAATTATCCCTTCTTCCTGTGGATGAAGCCAGAAGCCAGACAGCCCAGTAAAGAGTAGTCGTCTGTTGGAGGGAGGGTGAATGCTTGAGGGAATGCTTACTAATGAGACTCTTCTAACTAACTCTATATGGTCCAACAGATGATGAGGCATTCCTTGGTGCTACAGGTTTTGTTAAATACAACTTTGATAAGAGCATTTCAATTTCTAAAATATTAAGAGGTTTTAGTTATGTGGAATATACTTGAAAACATCAGCTCTTTGGTTAGTACCTTGGGAGAGCAAATACTTAATTACTTCAAAACCACATTACCATTATCTTAAAACAATTCAAAATTAACAAAAGAAATCACACAAGTACCATAAGCTATAATATCTACTCTACAGCTAAGTAAATATAATAATACCACCTCAAAATAAAATAGCACTTAATAGTTTACCTAATAGTATTATTTATTTTCATTTTACTTTGTTGGCTCCAGTTCTACTTAATGCAGACAACTCCACAGATCTAAAAAAAAATTCCTATATCATCAGTAGAATATATCTATTCTCAAGACAATATACATTAATGTCTTTTTATCTGAATGTTGCTATGCCTTTATTTTACTTTTTTTCTTTCCTGTCATCCTTGGAAATAGCTATTCTGAGATTCAAGGAGAATCTACATAGTGAGGAAAAAAAGAATTTTCAAAATCAGATACAATAAAACTTCAGTAAGTTGTGTTGACTTTTTTCAGAAGTGAATGAGGTTAAATGTTTTATATGTTCAGTATTACACATATTAATGCAGCATTATGCACATAGTCAAAAGTATTTGTTGAATAGTGAATAAACATTTCATCTTTAATTACTACATAATACTAAACAGTAATTAGAAGCAGCATCATTTTCACATAACATGCTAAAGTAGCTTATGCCATATAAAATCGTATTTATAAGTTTATAATTATTCTTTCTTCAGCAAACCTTTCCTTCACAGATATTATTGTAAGATAAATAACATGCTCACAGACAAATCCTTACAAATTCTGAATTAATAAAATTTTACTATGTTTAAAAGATGTACAGAACACATAAAACAACACCAAAAATAGAAATAAGGTTAATCTTCACAACAAGCATTTCCATGTACTTAATTAGTCAATCACTACAATCTCATCAAGCAGTCTCTCACCCTCCAGATACCATAATCATAATACTCTTCCCTGGTAGTCTCAAGACAATGTTAGAAATAACTGGAAATCTGGGGCTCAAGTTTCCAAAATAACTGTTTCTTCATGAAATATAAAGAGGAATGGCAGAAAACCTATCTCCAACAATAAGAAAATCTGAAGCTGGAGGCAAGTTTCCTACAGTACAAAAGGATTTTTAGCCAAATTTTAAATTTCATTAGCCAACAACTGTATGTTGACTGAGGTATATATTAACACCAAAAATACTACTTTTAGTTGGGGATCTGGGGACAGGTTTACCTTTTTTGACTGGAGACTGATGCTGCTGTGGTTGGCTAAGACTTTGAGTGAAGGTTTGCATTCCATTAGTCTTACACTGCTGAACAGGAATAAAATGTACTTTTTAAATCCCCAATTTTAAATATTTCACAAATCTCTACTTTATTAAAATTATTTTTTTCTAATAACCTAAAATGTCAAAGCATAGATTTTTGCTTAAATAATAAGAAAACTAAACCATGTACTATTTCATTTGATCTCATCACCTCCTAGGGGTTCAATTATCTCTATGTTGATGATTCTCAGATCTACTTATCCAACCTATCTCTAACTGCCTTCTTAGACATCTCAAACTGGATGTACCACAGACTTCTTAAACTCAACCCAAATCCAATATTGGATTTTTTATGTTTCTCCCAAAAGCCTCTCTACTTCTGAACTTCTATAGTACTGTCAATGGCACCACCATCCTCCAGTCGCCCAGGCTTACAACTTAGGTGTCATCCTTGACTTCTCATTCTCTCTCACCATCCACATCCAATCTCTTGTGGAGTCTACCTTCGTAATATCTCTTGTAAATATCCCCTTCACTCCTCTAACACTGCTGACACCTTGGAGCACTACTTCATCATCCCATTCCTGTGCTATTACAACAGCCTGACAACTGGTCTCTCTGCCTCAAGTCTCTACCCACTCTAGCCCATCCTCCACTCAGCTATCAGCGAATTTCCTAAAACTCAGATCTGATCATATCACTTCCCTATTCATTAACTCCAGTGGCTCCTTATCACCTCTGGTATCAAATATAAAACCAAAGTTCTCTTTTTGGCATCTAAAGTCCTTCACAATCTGGTCCCCTTTCTACCTTAACAGTCTTCTTACACCACATACTTTGCAATACAGTGACAATGTCCTTGATGTTCCTCAAACAAGACACTCCATCTCCATATTTCAGGCATTTTTCACTGGTTTTTCCCATATGTGGAAAAATCTCCGTCCTTATATCTACCTCCTGTATTACCTAGCTTTGAAGCTTCAAGTAAAGTTAAAATCTCATCTTCTACAAGAAGCCTTTCATGATCCCCATTAATGTTAGGGCCTTTCCTCTACTGAGTATATTAAATTCAATCTGTATACATCCTTTTTTGTACACAGTTGTTTTCATGCTACCTCCCACATTAGACTGTGAGCTCCTTGAGAGCAGGGATTTTCATCTTTTGTATTTCCAGTGCTTAGCACACTGCCTGACAACACAGAAGTTACTTAATAAATGACAGATCCAGGAGCCATCCCTTGTAACAGAAATAATTAAAAAAAAACAGTTCAGCAAAATGAATGAGAACATCAACCAAATCTGACATTATTTGCAAAGTTCTATATCCAAAGTCCCCTACATCTGCAAATTAGGGAGAGGGATAGAATTTCTGATTTCTTCTACAGAGAATGACTTGGTTCAAATAATAGTTCCTTTAGGAAGCTTTTGCCTTTGCAATCATACAATGTGATCCTTCCCTCCTATAAATTTCCAAGGCTCTTTGTGGGTACTTCAATCATAGAGCTTCTGTTTTGCACTTTTCTATGTCATTTGTGTGTTTATTTTACTCCTTCTTAGGGAAATTAGGAGGCACTAGTCAGAGAAGCACAGATAGCCCAGTATAATTTAATCAGCATTAATATATCAATTTTCTCACCTTCAATAATGGAAGGACACCAAGTAGTGAGTAATGAAATGACTATATGTTGACTATTATTCTACTATAAGAAAACTATTATTCTGGACTACCTAGCCTATGAATGTCTTTAAATTCTTTTCCTAATTTCAACGTATATTCTAAATATCTGAAAAACTTACCCTGCCAACTCCACTTTGTAAACACTGAGTGCTGCACGGACTTTCATTTTGAAAAGTAAAGGGGAATGCTGCTCCTGTAGGGAAAAGATATTACCTTCATTAAGAGGTAAAAAAGAAACGTAACTAAGCAAAAGCCTTAATGAGAAAACTGTTGTTTTTAATATTTGAGTCTTAAAGTATTCTAGGCAGTAAAACAAAAGCGAATGACTCTTGGATTCCTTGGATTATTATATAAAGAAGAGTAGCTAGGTGAGTCCATCTTCCCTGAGAAGAAAATAAGAAGAAAAAGGCTTAAAAATAAGGAATTTATGTTAGCTACAAGAAAATATTTTCTATCACTGAATGTATTTATATGTAAGTTTTAGTTTTCTAGATTGGCTAAGGAATCTCCTTAGACAGCTTTTAAAAATAGGATTGATTTTAACATATGCAAAATAAGAGTACGATTCAAATGTAGGGAAACGAACTGAAGGTGTAGAGTCTACAAATCTTCTAATTCTTTGATATTAAATTGCTTACATTTCAGTTACCATGTTCATGATTTTTTCACACGTAATGACATTACACAATATAATACCAATTTTTAATTCGTATTTTCCATTTTCATTTGTTTCTATTATTTGGTTAAGTTTAATATTAACAGCTGAACAAAATAGTAATAGTTATTTGGAACAGACAGAAATCTTTATCTAGGATACTTACTCTTTTCAATGAATTTTCCCTTTAAGAATCATATAATTAATCCCTGAAGACATATGAGTTTGATGTAGAATGAAAATAAATGATTGCATTCTTCAAATTTAGAACGATTCCAAAATCAAATAGGAAACAAAATGGAAATAAGTTTGCAAAAAAGATCTTCCACATCAGATTATTGGAGCCTTAATACTGAGGTACTCAAAATAATTATTAACAATGCAATTATTTTCATCCAGTCAGTCAGTCAATCCAGCACCTAGCCTGATAGAAAATGTAGCAAAATAGATTTTAAAAGTTTTCTTTAACTTGCAGTATAGTAATAGGAAACGTAAAATGGAATAAAGAGGCAGCATAGTATAGTGCATAAGACACTTGATTTGCAATCTAAACCCAGGTTTAAATCCAGACTCAATACTCAATAGCTATACAACTGTAGGCAAATCGCTCACCTTCTCATAACCTCAACTTCGTGACCTATCTAAATAAGGGGCTGGCCTTGATAGCCTCTAAGGTCCCTTACATTTCTAACTCTATGATCCTATGATCCCTCAAAACCAATGATGATACTAAACATGGGAAAGGGACTTATGGAGTATAATTTGAGGTTTGAACTTCCTCAAAGTCAAAGTTTCTTAACTTAAGATCCTTAAACTTGTTTTTCAAAAATAATTTTTAACAACTATATTTCAATAAAATTTGTTTCCTTTGTAATCCTATGTATGTTATGTATTCAAAAGAGATCCACAGGTTTCACCAGACTGCCAAAGGAGCCTGACACACAAAACAGTTAAACACCTTGCTCTAAGTGAATTATCAAGGTAAAGGTATCAAGGTAAATCTTATATTCACAAATTATTGAAATATAAAATTTCAAAAATGAGGCTTTTAAATATGAAATATGAAACAGCTGTACACAACAGTGGCTAGTGCAACAGGATAAATTATATGTGAAGTATAGATAAGCTTCTGCTTTAGACTGGCTCACAAAAGGTTAACATACCAAAAAAAAAAAGTCAGAATTTTTCCAAAGAATCAACCAAGAAAGTTAGCTTTGTGAACTAATAGTTTTGGGAATAAAAGGTAAAAAGGGGCATTTCCGTATAACGTATCTTAAAACTTACCTATTTTCCTATGTTTAGGTTTCCAGAAGTCAGATTACCTGTTCCAGCTCAAAGCATAGCCCTAAACTTTACCAAAATAAAGTTATGACATAACAATCACCACAGAATCTATAAGTGCTGTTCTATAAGAACAATTTTTAAACTGCACTTGTATACCTAATTTTTTCAAGGATTTTTCATTCTTCAGTAAGATTCTGCAGTGATCATTGTCAATTGGCACAATTTGTGCTGGGGTACTGATCTGAGCAGGAGCCAGTGATCTGCCAAAATGAGACCTGAAACAAAAATACACAAGATTAATTTTAGTCAAGTACTAATTTACCTCTCACCTCTGCTGGTCTTTCACACTACGTGTGAATAGACAATTCAGTAGTGTTTATTTTTCTTAATATTTCAGGTATTTATTAGAGAATCTTTCAGGTTTTTTTTAACCTTCACACAATAACAACATGGCACTTTTGAAGCACCAAGCCTTTTAAATACTAATTGCAAAGAGACAAAAAATTCAGAGATAGAACTACTACGTTACTCACCATGGGGAGAAGACAGATGTCTAACTGGTCTTGCTGGCTGAAGCGGTTTACCAATCAATTTTTTGGTTTCCATTATCACAAAGACATTGAGGTTCCATACTTTAAAAGAAAAATTATAGTTACATAATGTGTTTTAACTAAGAAAATGAAATTCTCAATTACATTATTTGTCTGAGTTCATAGAACTTTATAAATTCAGGTTATCATAAAACTTCTATAACAACAAAGATGTGCCAATTTCAAGATTGAAATGAACTCAACAATTAGCACCTACTGTGTAGGGCTTTATGTAGCTACTGGAGAGATGTCAACTTTAGACAGGATATTATCACTATCTAGTAGAGCTAATACAAGGATAAAATATCAACACAATTATAATTTATAACATGATTAAGTACAATAGAGTTGAAAATCAAAATGCTATCTGAAACTCAAGAGAGAAGGCTATTGCCAACATAAAGGAACAGGAAAGATTTCTAAAAACAGGGAGTTTTTAAATTCAGTTTTAAAGGCTGGGGAGGAATTCAATAGATAAAAGGGGAAAGACAGGACATCCAGGTATAGAGAATATGAGTAAAAAGGGCAGGGTTGAGAACAGAAAGTACTTCAGTTTAATTTGAATGCATTGTGAACAGAGGAGAATATGAAATACATCTGGAAAGGTAGGGTTGCACCAGACTGTGGGAGGCCTTGAATGTTAGGAAAAGATGACCTGTGGGTTATCTCAAATTCAACAAATACATGTTATCTTTCCCAGAAAGCCCACCGCTAGTCTCAAATTCCCTGTCTCCATCAATGCTTGGGGCTATGGGCTTCTGATCGGTAAGAATATACCCTATATTGTCACAGATTCAGACCTACTATGCTACTTTCCTTGATCATCTCAATGTTATACCACCATAGGACTATCCCATACCTCTTTCCAACTCTATCTCTGAGAAGAGTAACAAAATCAAGACCACCAGCCAGAAAAGATTTGTCAATCAATTGCTTTATGACTCCACCCCTGGCCACAACTCCCTTATATGTGTTGTCTTACCTTACTAGAATATAAGATCCTTGAGGATAGGGATTGTCTTGCTTGTTTGTATTTCCATCCCCAATACTTAGCACAGTGCTTGGCACATAGTATGCTTTCAATATTTCTTCACTGTTAATGCAAGACCACTAACTATACTTCGGATCATCCAGATTCAAAACCATAGAGTCATCTTAACTCTTCCCTCTACTTCAATCATCAAGCCCTATTGAATCTATACATGTTAAAACATCTACCCACTTCTCTCCAATTGTACTATAATGACCTCAGTCTAGATCCTTATGACTATTTCAGTATTCTATTACCTGGCCTTCCTTCTTCCAGTCTTTCCCCTCAACAAGTCATCCTCCACACAAGTGCCCAGTTGAAATTCCTAAGGGGCAGGTCTAACCCTGCCAATATCCTATACTCAACTTCATTCCCCCCCACTCACTGTAAGATAAAGTCAAAATCCTCTATTTGACATTTGGAGCCAACTTCTGGCTCCAATTTATACTACCAAGCTGATTACACATTACTCCTTCTACCACATAGTCTACACTCCAACTAAACTGGCTACCTGCTATTGTCCATTCAAGACAATTCATTTCCTGTGCCTTGGTAAGTTGTCCTTCATACCTAAAAGACTCCTTTGACATTGCTGCTTCTTAGAACTCCTAACTCTCTTCAAGACTCACCTCAAGTGCTATCTCCTTCAAAAGACCTTTTTGATACTACCAGTTGTTAGTTACTCTGACTTCTCCCTCAAGAAATCACTTTGTATTGTAATGTATCACTTGAAATACAAGCACTGGAACATGTGCAAGCAAATGTGCTCACGCACACATATGCACTTACACACACACACGCACATACTATGTACATATCCTGTATTTACTTATTATGTTGTATCATCTCCAATAGAATATAAAGCTCTTTGAGAGCACAGCCTATCTCATTTTTGTATTTGTATCTCCAGCACTTAGGGAAATGCCTGGCACATAATAGCAAGACTAGAGATGATTAAGTGAATGGCAATGTATTGACAGGAACAATAAAATAGAAGGGGAGGGAAAGAGCAAATTTAAGGAGAAAAAAAATGATAAAACCACTCTGGACATCATGATGTTGAAGTGCTGGTAAGGAGGAGTTGGCAGATGATCAAAAGAGAAGTCAAGACAAAAAATACGTATTTGAAAGTCATTTACATAGAAATGGGAATGAATAATATTAATAAGGAAGAAATAAGAACAGGGCCAAGGACATAACCTTGGAAAACACCTCTTTCCTTAAAGAATATTTAGGAAAAGAACAGTCAGCAAAGGAGACAAAGTCAAAATGATTTATAAAGACAGCAGAATTAAGAGAGTGTGGTACAAAATGCAAAAAGGGGAGAAAATATTCAGTAAGATAGGATGACCAATAGTACCAAATGCTGCAAGGAAGTGGAGGAAAATGGGGGGGGTATTGAATTTGATTAGGGCACTGACAACCTTTGGGAAAAGGATTTCTGTAAGGCAATAGAGGTAAAAGCCAAACTGGAAGATTTAAGGAGAGAATGGGTGATAAAGAAACAGCTAGTATACAAATTTATCAATTTTACAAGAAAAGAAAATGCAACACAGTTGGACAAAGTAGAAAGGTAAAGAAACAGCTGTGTTTTCACTTTTCGGATTAGGGATCATGTATGTTTTTAGAAAGACAAGAGGATGCCAAGATGTACAAAAGGAAAATATAAAAGGGTGAGGAGAGAAAGAAGGAGAAAATCAAGAACACAGAAGATTACTAGCCTTAGTGAGGAAAAGAAAGGCAAACCTCTCCTTCGAACAGAAAAAAAGAAAATTGAGTTATATAGATATAAATGATTGCTTGAAAGGAGCACTTGGAAAAGCAACACAAAGTCTACAATAAAGTTCTAACTCTGATGCCTCATTGTAGCATGGAGATGGCCTAAGTTTCTTTAAGGCTATGCCACTGGAGTCAAAGCCCTGGCTAGAAAGTCTCCTAAATTAGGAGGTCAAACAACTGAAACTCTGTCATCTGAGGCCCACTTTTGCTAAACACAGCAGACTCATTGGCCAAATGTTGATCAATGACATTTTTTTTTCTGACACGAACAATTTACAAAGACTAAGACACTGTAAGGTTGTGATCCACATTGTTGGAATAAGTGCCCACAATAACTAAATCATGGATCTCTTAGTATCAACACAAAGAAACAGATTAAACAACCACTTATAAATTCCTCTTTCTCTTCATCCAGAAAGCCTTAAGAGTTTGGCACATCGCGTACAAATCAGGTACCAGTGTACCTGATATTATACCTCAATTAAAAACATTTCCTTTTCTTTTTTTGAAAGGTGGGAGGACAGAAGGGGCAGGGATAAACAATATACAACATAAGATAAAATGAAAACTCCTTTATTCGAAGAAAAATGGAAGAAGAGATAAAGAGGTAAATATGAATAATATCTGACCTATGTACTTCACAAACAAAGTAATGCCATGGAAACTTTGGGGGCTTGTTTTGGGGTTTTGTGGGGTTTTTTGTTTTTGTTCTTATTTTTGTGTCCAGATCTATGACTTCATTGCTGTAGCGAGCTCCAGGAGAGGACCCTCTCCCAATGCAGCTCCACAACCTTTCTGAAACTTAATGAGTCTTAAGAGAGCTTTTCTGGGACACTGAACTACTTGTCCAGGGTTAAATAGCCAGTATATATCAGAGGCTTAACTTGCACTCAGGTCTTCCAGACTTCGAGGCCCACTCTCTATCTTCTACCACTACAGAGTTAAATAGTGCAAGATATAAAAGGGGCATTGCTTCTACTACATACCTCTAGGACTTGAGGAAGAAAGCACTTTTGAGAACCTTAAAGCACCATATAAATATGAGTTATTATGAAAAGAATGTTGGAAGAAAGATACTATCTATAATTCTAATTATTTTACAACCTCTAAATAATTACCTTTTTTAGGGCTGTATAAATTTTACAAGTTAAAAAATAAAAACTGAGAGTTTCCCTTACTAGTGTGTGGTAAAACAAGCACTATTCCAAAAAAGCAATATCTGTTTATTCAATTCAATGTTTAATATTGTCAGGAAAAGAATGTCAAGAATGATTTATTAGTCAATTGCTAAAGAATACAAATACTTATATTGATCCTTTTTGATACTACAATTCTGACAAACAGAACTAATTAAAAATTCAAACAAGTCTAAACACAAAAAAGAACTGTTAAAGTACACTATTATCTAGCAACTTTTTGCTATCTATGTTGCCAATACAGCATTAATGGAAATGTATTAATAGTATATGTATAAGACATAACTATATCACGAAAGGAAGTCTCCTACTAATGCTAAAACAAAAGATTTCACATAAAACAAACATACCATGATATACTCTATTACCTAAAAACCTACATACACTACAAAATCTATAATTCACAACTAAAAATTTTAAAAGATTAATTACCAAGTTAATAAAGTCTACAAAATAACATCAGATGCTACATAAATTCCAGTTACTCATTCACTGAATGGACAAATCCTGAATGCAGAATTGAGTAAGTTTTCCTTGAAACAGTTGGTATTACCTAGGGCAGGCATTTGTGATGTCAACAGTTGCAAGGGAAACAGAATCCTACATACAACATTTGGCAGCAAATGGTAAGACTACCAAAATTATTAATGTTTAAAAAGTTTTAGCATTTATAATATTTCTGCTAGAAATTTAGAACTTTAAACATTCATTTTGATCCAGCTAGTCATGAATTCAATAGATGCCTACAAGTGTCTGTTGCCACAAATGTATTAAAAGTTGTGTTTTAAATATCATAGTATTATAGAAGAGATGCTGGTCTGAGAGTCAGAACTATTTTCCAGTCTCAGCTTTACTACTAACTAGCTGACTATAAGACCACGAGCAAGGTGACAATTTTGGTGGCCTGTAGACTTCATTCCTCATCTATAAAATGAAGTTTGCTTAGATTATTTCTAAGGTCTTACCACTAAAATTTTATGTGTTTATGAATAATAAATCTGGAAAGCCCTACAGCTTTTCTCCAGTTAGTAGCAAGTCAAAAGTACAATAACATATATGCATTAACTTGAGGTAAGCCAAAAACACTAGCCATTGCATAGTGTTGCAGTAAAGAAACTACTGACATCTAGTACTTTCTTTTATTTCTGAATAATGGAAAGAGATAAAAGATTAAAGGGTAAATTAAAATCATTAGTCAAGTGTTGCCTGACATTTGGTACCTAGCTTTTCAATAATTAATGTGAAGACAGTCACATTCATGGATGAAAAATCAGAGGATCAACAGGTATGTGCCTAGACTGTACTACCATGACAAAGCCATCGCTCTCAGAAATTAACTTTTTTAATTGTATTAAATATGTTACCGGACCACTTTCCTTTTGTATTCCCAAAGTTCCCTTTGAAAGCACAATGGAATTCCAGGTCAAAAGCACAGTTACTTACACAGTTTTAATATGCAAAATTAGGTACCTAGAAATACCCTCTTAAACTGAACTTACATATCAAACGTGGTATTATTAATCCTTCCTGATATCAGGAAAGAGGAGAAATATTTGAGAAATAAGAGGGATATAGAGAAGTTTTAAATGATGAAGTCAATCATCAACCGATTAATTATTCCATATGACAAGAAAAAATATTTAATTCTACTCAAACTCTAAAATCTTGCTACATCACATTAGGAAAGTTAAGACCTCTTGAAAATGAATGCCACATTTCATGAGTGAATATGGAAAGTGGAGAGAAAGCACTTTGCCTTTTACAAACCTTAAAAGGCACTTAATAAAAAATGTGTGTTCAACTGCTCATTTGAAACACAGTTAGGAGAACAACAAGAAGGGAATATGTGGAAGTAGAAATCATGTATGTGGTCCCAGCTGATGACTCTCATAGTACTATACACTTCTTCCTTTAACCTGAAAGTAATGTCTATACAAATTCAGACAGTTTCACTCTCTAGGGAAAAAAAAAAGTGATGCAAACAAAAAACCAAAACACTAAAGAAGGAGGAGTGGGGAGAATGGGGACACAATTTTGTCAAAATACCACTTAATTTACTACTTACTAATCAAACAACCAGATCCTGGAGTCAGGAAGACCTTAGACACCTACTAGCTTTGTGACTCTGGGCAAGTCACTTAAACCTGTTTGCCTCAGTTTCCTTATCTTTATAATGAGCTGGAGAAGGAAATGACAAACTACCCCAGCATCTCTCTCAAGAAAACCTCAAATGGGGTCACTTAGAGTCTGAAAACACTAAAAAATGACCAAAAAAATCAAGTATTTCCTAAAGCACTATGTACTAGATTGCTAGAGATACAAAGAGAGAAGTGAAAGTTCCTATCCTCAAGAAGCTTACATTCTAAAAGGGGAGCCAACATATGCATTTATAAGTATAGGCAAAATAGATACCAAGGAGACAGCACCAGAAGTTTGAGGGGTAGGGGAATTTTGAAGAATAACAAGTGGGATTTGAGCTGAGTCTTGAAAGCCATTTATTTGAAGCACTTTTCTATATTAATGTCAATTAACCCTACATTACAAAACTGGCTTTTGTGGTTATGATACAGAACATGTTCCTCCCACCCCCCTTTTTTTTTTTAGCTTTTCCCAGTTTCTCTTACAGGAGATTCTTCATTTGGGATCCGTCAACTTTAAATACAAATACACACATACACATACACACACATATATGTATGTGTGTATATACATGTACATACACACACACACATTCTGATAATCGCATTTCAATAGAATTGGTTTTCTTCGTAATCCTACTCCGTACTTTTAAGCATTTGAAAACGTTCTGAGAAAGGTCCCATGAATTTCAGATTGCCAAAGGGGTCCTTCCATAGGACTCACAAAAGAGGTTAAGAAACTCCTAATATAGGAAAAAAACAATACTACAAACAAAAACAAAAACACCTGATAGGGGGGAAAACCTAACAAGCTCAGTTTTGTCATAATACCATTTAACCAATTAATTAGCAAGTATTAATAAGTGCCCACTATGGATCACCGTTAGCCTAGTGAGGAAAGAGGAGGCATGGGACACGGACACGGACGGACGGACACACACACACACACACACACACACACACACACACACACACACACACACACACACACACGCAGCCCCTCCCCCCAAGCCCTGGCTCCTCGGCCCCCTGGTCTGGGGGCGACCCGCCCGATGACCATAACCGCCCTCTCCCATACCCCACCACGTCGATTCCCCCTTCTCTTCCCTCACAAATCCCCCTTCGGGACCCCCCCCCCACCTCCCCAGTCCCGGCTCCTCCTCCTCCGAGGACCGGCCACCTACCGCCTCAGGATCCGAGAGAGCTCGGGGCGGGGGCGGCACCGCGGCTTCCCAGCACTGGGACACGGGCCCCCGGCGCAGCCACCCCGTCGGTCCTTCTGCTCCTGCCTCCGTCGAGGGCGCGGCTCCCTCCTCACGCTGCCTCCTCCTCCTCCTCTGGGAGCGGCCGCGGGGTAGGGAGCGGGATCCGGACTGGGGCTAGGGGGCGGGGGAGGGGCAGGGGACGGGGAGGCTGGGGTGGGGCCGGGAAGGGGCGGGGAAGGGGGCGGAGCCTACGAGGAGGCCGGGGCGCCGGCTCGCACCTGCAGGAACCGTTAAACGGGCGGCTCGCGGGCCAGTGGGGGCTCGCGCTCCCCCGGGCCTGGGGAGCAGGGAGGAGGAAGAGTACGCTGCGGGGGGGGAGGGGTGGCGGTGAGGCGCTTCTAAAACCGCCCCCGCGGGCGTAGGCGCAGCCTTGCTGTGGGGCGGCCCTCCGGGGGTCCAGTGAAGGCCCTCCTAGAGGGCTAGACCCGGCTCGGGCTGTCAGGCGGAGTTCAGAGTCTGCCAGCAGTTTCCGAACCTTGAGGAGGTTTGAAAAGGGGAAGAAGTTAGTTTCCACAGACTAGAGGCTACGACAATTTTTTTCAGATCAATTTTTTCAATTAAACATTTATTTTCTTTCTTTCCTATACACACGCACGCACACTCGGGGAAGAAAACCCACAAAAACAAGTCTCTTGTAACTCATAGGCGCAGTCAAGCAAAACAAACCACTACACTGACTTTATTAGTGTTTTCTGGACGAGATGCTTGAGCCTGAATCTGTTAGGGTCACCCGTTGTCTCAAATCATCTTCTAGATTTTTTTTTTTCAATCAGACCTGAGATTTTATTAGAGACATGGAGAGCTCCGATAGAAGAACTTCTCCAAGACGATCAGGGCCCTGAAAGGTTCTGTGACATTTGTCCAGGTTCCCACTCTCCCCATTATATCAACTGACTTCAAAGCCAATCCTCTCCAAGCCACCACTAAGCCAGGCTGCATCTCTGGATAGAAAAAGCCTCAGGAAAATCCACCCCCAGCCAATGGGAGCAAAAGTCAAGGTAACTGCCCTCTAGACCCTTTAATTACCATCAGTCATCAGCCCCTCTCCCCCGGAAAAGAAAGAATTGCTGAATGCAGAGGCTCCTTACTGCAGAAATAACTTGGCTAAAGAATGCATTAGAAAAATATCCTACCACCTAGAATCTTGATTAAATTTAGTAGCTAGATCCAGGGATTTAGGTCACAGTCTTTCCTTTCTCAAAGACTACAATTCCTATCCATATACTAGGGGACTTCAGCATACATAATAAATGTTTCCTCAAATATTAACCTCATAGTTTCTCAATTTACTCAAACTCCTGTATCTTACTGCAGCCGATCTATACATAGGGATGAGCACATTCTTGAGCATGCCATCAACCACAACTGTTTCACATCCATGATCGAGAACTCTGAAATGTTGTCCTGTCCTACACTATTATTCCTTTCCCTCTGGGTGCCTTAATCTTCTTAAATCTACTCTTCACCTTTACCATTATGTCCAATCCCTCTCTCCCCCTTCACTTTCCTCCCTAACCAATCTTAATCTTTTAACAATGTCTGTACCTTGTACCCTTGGCCCATCCTGTTGCCACTCACACGTTGCCAAACCCTAGCCCCTATTCCCACTCCACTTCTACTTAAGTGCTGCTGGAGACAGTTCTACAACAGCATTGACTGGATACACTACAATTTTATATTATGTAATGTGAGCTGCTAAGACTTTATCTTGGTATAGGGTGTAAGATGTTAGTCTATGCCTAGTTTCTGCTATACTATTTTCCAGTTTTCCCAGTAGTTTTTGTTAAATTGAAAACAATTCTTCAGATGTAGCATGACCAGGGCAAACTACAGAAGGACTGTCAGTTTTCTCCTGGACACGGAAGAGATAGAGATAGAGGTGGATTTGTGATTTCATTCATGGCCTTGTGACCATGGACAAATCACAAAGGCTCATTACTCTAGTAACCCTCTCAGACTATAAATTACTAAGAAGGTGTTGAATTGAACTAATAAACAGAGTATCTGGATGATAAGCTTCTATTAATACAGACTAAAAGCAAAAAAAAATACAGACTAAAAGCAAATGATCTTTGGGGCAGCCATGTTACATTATTGATATATTCTAAGTTTACTTCTCTCCCCTATCTTCCATTTATGTAGTTGATTTTTTTTAAACCAAATCTATTAATTTACATTTATCCTTATCAAAATTCATCTTATTAGATTTGGTCCAATGTTCCAGCCTATGAAAATCTTTTCAGAACCCGATTCTGGCATTCCAGTTTATGACATCTGAAAATGTTATTTATCTCTTTATGCAACTTATTGATAAAAATGTTAGTACAAAGCTGACAGGTTGTTCAGGAGATCCCACTAGATCCTTCCTTTCAGGTTGACATTGCTGTATCAATGACCTACTCTTTGGGTCAGATCATTCAACCAGTTTCAAATACAAACAACTATCTCTGAGTAGTAGTAGCTGCCTCAGTGGGGACCCAACTGGCCAGATCCAGTGAGTTAATTCTCCTTCCTTCCTTCTTTCCTTCCTTCCTTCCTTCCTTCTTTTCTTCCTTCCTTCTTTCCTTCCTTCCTTCCTTTCTTCTTTCCTTCCTTCCTCCCTTCCTCCCTTCCTTCCTTCCTTTTCCCTCTTCCTCCCTTCTTCCATCTGTCTACATGGGGAATCATACCCTTACATGTAGTTGCTTTGCCCAAAGGAATATAAATTTTGATCACTGAAACCTTACAATATATCTTGGGGTTTGGGGCTAGATATTTTTTTCTTCCCTATTTATTTATCCTACCATTTTAAAAATTGGGACAATTAACTCTTTTGTCCCATGTAGTTTCATTTATGATTTCTTTTATTTATAAGACCTATGCCTTGCCACTGGACTCAGATGAACCTGAAGAAGAAAGTGAGGTGATGACTTTGCACAGCCCTGTCTCATTTAAATCCAATTCAATTATAAGTCAAGACATCACCCTCCTAATGTCATTGGTCCTCTTTGAGAACTAAGGACAAATAACAACAACAATGGTACTATTGTCTAGTGTGAAGGAGTCAAACACAAGACCCACTGACCACATGTGGCTCCTAATACTCCCAACTGGAGTGTTCAGTTCAGTCTCAACAGCCTGAACCAGACTAAAATGTAATTGTGAAATATTAAACAAAATAAATAAAAATGCAGTAAAACACAGATAATATTAACATGCGATTTTTTAAAGTCAATCTGTTGCCTACATTGATCCTCATACAGTTCATCAGGCCCCATTTTTATATAAATTGAATACCACTGATCAAGCACATTTTCTCCATGTTGTCTACAAAGATAGCATGAGATTTTACCAAATGCTTTGCTAGAATTCAGGCAGGTTATGTCTATTGCATATAGGTATGCTATGTCTGAAACATAGACACAGGCTATGTCTATAGGCTGTTTCTTGACTTAACCAATCTAATAACCTTGTCAAAGAAGAAAATGAGATTAAAATTAATCTCATGTTACCTGTTTGATAAAGCCATACTGGTTCTTAATTGTCTTCACTTTCCAAATGTTTGCAACAAACTGTCCTGTTATTAATACATTGTAGTGTTTTTATAGGACAAGCTCACTTGCTTAGTTTGAAAATTTCACCTCCTTCCCTTCTCTTGAAAATCAGGATATTTTTCCTTTTCTAGGTCTGTGATACCTATTCTATTCTCTTCCTTTTTTTTTTTTTACAGATCCCTCATAGTAGCTCAACAATCATATATGCCAAGTTATTTTAATACCAAGAAATATTCTCCATCCAGGCTCAGTGAACTAGGCTATTCTCTCTTAGCATCTTTTCACTTATTTTAAGTGCCAACTCCTTGTTAAACGTTTTTGTCCTAACCTCCCTCCTTTAAATGATCTTTTAAATGATCTTGTCTTTGGTAGAGAAAGCATGCACAAAATAAGAGTTGATTATTTCTGCTTTCTGTTAGTTACTCATTACAGTTCCTCCTACTTACAAGGAACAGCCTTAGCCTCACAGTAACAGAAAATTATAGAATCCCAGAGTTGAAAGAGATATTAAAAAAAAAAAAACAACACCACAGTTCAAGCTATATCTGGACAAGAATCTCCTTTCCAGAACAGGACAAGTGCTTTATCTACTTTATCACTAAAGCTATGATGTAATACAAGGAGAACTTTTCTGCTGCCAAATGAGAAGTTTTGAGATTTTTCCCCATTGTGGGCAAAGAGCACTCCTAATGCCTAGCTTTTTTTTAATGGCTACTGTCTGAAAAACAACTTGTGTGGTTGAGGAAGTGCCATTAGGCCCTCCACTGGAAGTAACAAGAGATGAGGAAGTAGCCAGGGCAAATGAACCATGCCCCTGGAGCCTCTGGGGACAGAAAAAGAGGAAAAAGACAATCAGAGAGAAGAACTTTCATACTTAAAATTATAAATGTAATCTGTCCTGCCCCACAGTATGAGTCCCTGAAAACTTTGCACAAGGTCAAGTTCTATTCCAAACCCCATCTAGTTAGCCACACCAAATGTTTGTCTTTTACCAGACAAAACTGAAGAAAACATAAAGTAAAAGACATTTAAAATAGAATAGCAAGTAAATAAAAAGGAACATCCCCACACATAAGCAGAGGCACACTCACCCACAGATTCCCCCACCGCTAATGGCAGAGAGAACCAGCTCGCTCTCCTCTGACTACAGATCTACTTCCCCAAATAGCCCCCAAGGCCTTGTGCTGTTCTAATGCCCATCTGTGGAACCACTTTCTCTGTTTGATCTTTCCCGGTGTAAACCTGCTTGTTGTTCGCTGAGCTCCTGCTGCCACCTTCTGGTCTTCTACATAATTACGATTGCTGTGCTGCTCCTTCTCTGAAGGGGAGCGTTTATTTTGGTCAGCGCAGCCCAGACTTCATTGTTATTTCAGTCTTTAGACAGTAGGCCACACTTGTCCAAATTAAGGAGATTCCCTTAAATCAAACCTGCCTTTTAAACTCCTTTGCTTCCACTTTAGCAGCAGTTTTGCCATGCCAGCCGGCTAGATGATTTGGAGTGCATTATTTTCAATTCCCACAATGCCCCACTAACAAATACAAAGCCATGCAGATTTCCTAGGATCTTTACTTAGTCTTAGAAAGACTGGAGAAGATATTGTGGTGCTAATGGTCGTTGTTCTGCATTCCTACAAGTAACTGGGATCCACATACATCTTTTGGAAAGGAATGCTTACTAGAATGTTGTTTGGGATTCCATTTTGTTTTCAGGGGTTCTGCTTTGTTTTCTTTCAATAAAATTTGCCTTCTTTAATATTGGTGTCAGTACATAGAGTGGCCTAATGGTGATTTTCCTAGATATTCTAGGCTATAATGCGAAAGAAGTAAAAAATTATCCAGAATATACCTACACCCTTCTTTTCATTAGTCTCTGATACAAGGACATGATATAATACTTGTAGAAATTTGTAATTAAACTTGTAGAAATTAAGAATGAAATGAAAATCTTCAAAAATTCTAAGACTTATAGCGCTATTTAAAACTCATTCTTTATACATGTAACAGTAGGCTACACTAACCCATCTTGGGGTGGGGGGAGGGGACAGGATATATAATAAATTAAACACTTCGTATCAGATTTCTCAAGCAGGTTTTTATACTTTTATGGTTTAGAAAATACACAATTTCCTTGTGTCCACCGATTCAAATCTCAGTGTTTGAAGGCTTTACCACATATAGATCACAGACTTCAAGCTGGAAGGGACTTAAGAGGTCATCTCATTTTACAGATAAGGAAACTGAGGCCCCAAGAGTGACTTATCCAAGGACACACGAGGAGTAAGTAACAGAGCTGGGAACTGAACCCTAGCCCTCTGATTTTAGATGCAATCTTCTTGCCACCGTGTCATAGTGGAGAATTGCCCTTACCCAGCAGGCCCCAGCTCCCTGACTCTAACCCCTGGGAACAAGAACTGGTTTTATTTAGTCTTTTAGAAAGGAGAATTAATACATTTCACATATTTTAAAATAAAATATGAAATAACCAGATAGTTAAAACTATTGCATGTCTAATTTATAAAAAGTTTACTTTTAAAATTTGTATTTCATTTTTTGCACACTGAACACAGGAGACAAAATTTTCCAATTTTTTTTTCTCTTCCAGGCGAAGTACTTAAAATGAGCAATAGGGGGCTTAGAAATTCATTAGTTATCAATTACAAATATAGTACTACAATAAATTAGTCATTAATGATCAAACACTCAAAAAATTCACATGGGCCTATGATCTCATCTAGAAAAGCAGAACTCAACCTTTCCATGCCTGCCTCTTCTGTGTGGCTTATGTCTATGTCCTCTCCTAAGTCTGACACAGGATATTCATTCAACCTATTGGGCTACCATCCTCATTTTCTCTTGTTTTCATGAGAACCTAAACAAAACACACATGGAACATTGATCATCCCTCATAGTAGCCCATCTTTTTCACTCATATTTAACATTTATGACATCCTTTATTCCTCCTTTTTTGGTAGTTCTCTTTAAAAAAAAAAGCATTTCATTCTACTAATGCTCACCAAGCAACTTCCCAATACCCTCTGAGAGAAAATGATTTTTGATTTTTTGAAGGCTATTATGTCTGATGCCTTGAAGCCATTTAGCAATTCACAGGCAAATTTAGAATCTTCCTGAACTGATCATAGGGTTTCATGGCGCATATTGCCTGGTATTACTGTGCCTATAACATTACAATACGTAATCTGGCCAATGTAAAAATATTATAATACTAGATGAATGGTTTTCTTGTATTGCAATGGATTTTCTTTTTTTTTTTCAGCCAGAGACAAGCTTTATTAAAGATCCACCATATTGGCCAGACTCTTAAGGAATCTGAACATTTGTGAGCTATTGGCTAGGTGCCTAAGGAATCTGAGCTTTTGGCTAGATTATAAGAATCTGAGCTGCAATGGATTTTCAGTGTCTTATGGGAAATCACTAATTTCTAAGTACGTAAGTGGTATCCTTGTTGAGTTGCTATAGCTTTTTAAAGCCCCTAATAAATGTCTTTGGTATTCTAGAGCTTGTCTGTTTCTCACTGGCCATATCATTAATTTGAATAAAAGTTAAGAAACTTTAGAGAAGTTTTTGATTTTATTTAAATATATAAAATAAAGTTCATTTCTCTTGTAACTTTAAAATCCATATGATTTAATATATACATAATGTTTGTTGATTGAAATATATATTTATATTCACATAAATATTGAAATATGTTATTGAAGAAATGAGTCTCTTTCTATTTATGTAAATCCAATCAAAAGCTTCTGTCTCAGTTTGTTACCTCTTATTTGAGGTTTTGATATATAAAGTAATTGGTGTACAAGCCCTCAAATCTTAAAAGCAGTAGTTAGGGAGACAAAAAGCTATAGCAACATAGCAAAGATACCACTTATGTACTAAAAAGCTACAAAGTTGTCATAGGGCATTGAAAATCCATAACAATACAACAATAATATTCTTTATGTTCTTGCACTGGCCCAGTTAAATATCATGGTGTCATAACAACGGCAGGATGCATATACTAAATTTACCTAAAATCAGCTTATCTACACAATAAACTTTTCTGCGACAGAAAGTGAGTACAGGGGTTTTTTTTGTGTATGCACTCTTTTTGAATACTCCTGACTGAAAAGACATGTGTACCTCTACACTGATTGATGTTGCCCCTCCCTCTACTCCCAATGCCCTAAAAGAATAAAAAGTATACATGGAAATTTGTGATATGGTTACTGTTTTGGACAGTAGATGGCAAACTAATACTTAACTTTTCTGACTTCAGTAAGCAATCCAATAAAACCTCATCAATCTGGGCTCCACTTATTTTGAAATTTTATTTGACTCAGCTTAATAAAAGGATAGTTAAGGAAATAATTTTTGTAGGATACCTATTCAATTTCATAATGGAAAATATGTTTTTCAATCCTTCAGAAGCAAAACTTACATAAAACCACCAAATTATTTTTACCAAAAACAAAACACATTATCCAATATGTTATAGCCATTATTTCTTGTATCTGTGAATAATTAAGGGGGAAATAGATATTTGCATCATGAGCAACCATACCCCATCCTAATGTGACAGAGGCCCCATTCAGCTCTGGAACCCCTAGCCTCCTTAGGTTGAGAGGGGTGGTTTTGTTTTTTCTTTTTGTTATTGTTCAGTTGGGGGGTTTTTTCTGACTCTTTGTAATCCTATGTGGGGTTTTCTTGGCAAAGATGCTGGAATGGTTTGCCATTTCCTTCTCTAGCTCATTTTACAGATTAGGAAACTGAGGCAAATGGTTAAGTGACTTGTCCAGGGATAAACAGCTAATAAATGTCTGAGGCCAGATTTAAACTCGGGAAGATGCTTCTTCTTGACTTCAGGGCCAGCACTCTATTCACTGCACCACTTAGCTGTTTTAGAGAATCCTAATTATGAATATATGACTCAAGTCCCACTCTAGTGTACCCTATCTATTCACAGGCCCTCTTGATCTGAAAATAAAATTTAATTAAAACAGAAGTAAGGTAACTCATTCAGATAAATAAATAAGAGCATTATTCTCAGTCCCTCTCCTCTCATACCAAACACAAAATGGGTATAATCTCCTGCCGGTTCATGGGCCATTAGGGGAATGACCAGCTCCAAGAGAAGTGGAGAGACTCATGTGGTCAATGGTAAAATTTAGTTTAACTGTCCAGCATTAAGATCTGATATACCTCTTGGATGAATTGATTTACTTTGAATCATGCTCCAGTCTGTTAATTCTCTCTATCTTTTGGGTTCCCCTCACATAAAGTCTCTAGAACCTAAACTAATTTTGTACAGGCTACAAAACTGGCATCTCATCCTCAGCAAAGCATGAGTGCCCAGAGCAGAAGGTTATTGCAGGTTTTTTCTGTAGCCAGCAAGAAGATTGTTTGGCCACCATCATGTCTTGTTCTTTCTTCTTTGGCCAAGCCCATGACTTCTCCTGAATTCCTTACATCCAGGCACAAATTCCACAGGATTCTGAGTTCTAGAGCTTCCCCAAATGAATGGTATAGGTTAAATGCAAGATAAAACTTGTCCAGATTACAAAGTATACTATACTTAATACTCAACTAGTGTGCACCATCTCAAAACATATATAACTTCTTCATTTGTTACCTCAGGGCATCATATGTCAGTCTGGTCCCTAGTCAGATAGACCTAGTCCTCATGAAGTGATATATTATTCATTCTGCATCCTCAGTGTCCTTAGAACTATTGGCCAGCAGTCACAACTCTGGGTTATCTCATGCTGAGTTCTATTGTCCTCAGTCTCTAAAGATTCAGACTTTAGGAGTGGCCTCAATTACCTTGATACCTGCAAGTTGGAACAGCAGGCAGTAAAAGTATAGCCTTTTGATTCATACCTTCTTCCCCAAGTCCAACAACCCTCCAACCCTATTTGGGCAGAAGTCCCTTGACTCTTAAGGGGGCAAAAACAAGCAGTATCTTCTCCATTTGAATTATGACTATGACCTCTCTATGTGGGTTATTGTCTCACTCTATATTTGCATTTTGCATTAAGACCTTTAATTGCATTAAGACACAATTTCCTAAGGCAGCTTATTCCACTTTTGGATAGCTCAAATTATTAGGAATTTTTTCCTTATATTAGACCTAAATATTTTTTCTTTGCCAGCTTCCATACAGTGTTCCTAATTTTGCCTTCTGGAATCAAGCAAAATAAACTAATTTCACATAGCAACCCTTCAAAACTTGAAGGCAGCTCTCCTATATGTGCTGTCTTCTTCCCACCAGCTGCAGTCCTTGAACTGGACTCTACCATCCTCCTATGCTGGGTACCATCTTCCTTTCCCCTCCCTAACCTTTTCAGTTTCCTTTTATGTGTAGCATATCCTCAATTTCATTATAAGTTCATTAAGAATGGGGATTGTCTTTCCCTTTCTTTAGGATTAGATTATTTAGTTTCTACCTAATTTTTAAACTATACTTCCATAGGCCTTTATTGAATGTAATTTTTATTGCATTATGGTCTGGAAAGGGAAAGAGCATTTGTGAGATTTTCATGTCCTAATCCATGGTTAATTTTTGTGAAGATGCCATGTATGGCTGAAAAAAAACGGTATATTCCTTTCTATTACCATTCAACTTTCTCCAGAGGTCTACCTTATCTAAACTTTTCTAAAATTCTATTTATCTCCTTAATTTCTTTCTTATTTGTTTTATGATTAGATTTATCTAGCTCTGAGAGAGGAAAGTTGAAATCCACCACTAATTTAGTTTTACTGTTTCCTCCTGTAACTCATTTAACTTTTCCTTTAAGATTTTGGATGCTATGTCATTTGGTGCATAAATGTTTAGTATTGATACTACTTCTTTGTCTATAGTATCTTTTAGCAAGATGTAGCTTTCTTGCTTATATCTTTTAATTCAGTTTATTTTTGCTTTTGCTTTGTCTGAGTTCATAATTGTTACCTCTGCATTTTTTACTTTAGCTGAAACATATTAGATTCTGCTCCAGCCCCTTGTGTTAACTCTGTGTCTTTTTGTTTCAAGTGTGTTTCTTGTAAACAATAGATTGTTGGATTCTCATTTCTAATACATTCTGCTACCTGTTTCTGCTTTGTGGGTGAGTTGATCCCATTCATATTCAGTTATGATTACTACCTATGCATTTCCCTCCATCCTATCTTCTCCTGTTTATCTTTCTCTTTTATTATCCTGTTTTGCTTCCAACTACTTAATCCATCCCTTTATCCATGCTATCCATCCCTCCCTTAATCCATCCTATCTTTTATCACACACCCTACATACTTTCTCTTATCCCCTTCTCTTCCTATTTCCCTGATGGATAAGATAAATTTCTATACTCAACTAGATATGTATATAGTCAATCCTCAACATTCACATGTTTAACTTTCACCACTTCAAGCATTTGCATGATTTTATTAATAACTTCATTTTCATCTTCATGTTGATAGCCACACACATTTGCAGCTGTGAGCAGTAGAGAAAAAAATGAGAGGCATGATGCATGCAAATTTGTGGAGCAGCTGGTATCTTGTTAGGCAGTTCACTGGTTTTGTTTATCCTACCATTGTAAAAGCTCCCTGTGCATCTGTTGCTTATTTTCATTATTTGTCTTTAAAACTCAAGTTCTGTGTTGCAATTATATCCCAAAAGCATAGTGCAAGTCCTTTGGGTTTTATATGTGGGCTCTAAGGTTATGTGTGAACCTCTTGGCATTTTCCAACTGCAGCAACTAAAGTCCCAGCAACTTCTCTGCTGGTTTTCAGAAGGCAGCCAAGGCAGAAAGGTTTATAGCAGTATTGTGTACAGTACAATGCTCAGATACAGTAAAAGATAAGATTCAAATTGAAAAATGTCTCGGTTTTAAGAATTTTATTTTATGTATAGTATTTGTGGTACTATAGATTTCATGTGCTATGAAAAATGAATGAAATCATTTTTTAAATTGAGACGTTAGCACAAAAGATCGATGAATTCTAGGAAAGTACTAGCAGGAAAAATGTTTTGCATGTTTCCAGTTTTATTTTGTTTACTGAATTTTATGAGTTATTTCATGGTTACTGTGTTAGGAAAAGTGTATATTATCAAAATTAATATTTTGTTGCAAAGAGTTGTACACAAAAAAGTTTATTTTCAGAAATCTCTAGGAAAATATTATAGTTTTTGATGGTAATGGTGACCTAACTAGGTTTCATGTATGAACATTCACCTTTTTTTTTTACTTTTGTGTCGTTTTCTAGAAATGTTACCCCCTCCACTATAAACGCCCATCTTTACTTGTCTCTTTTATGTAAAATAAACTTCCTCATTCTTCCTTTCTCTTCGCCCTTTTCCCAGCTCATTACTTCTTTTTTGCTCACCTATACATTTTTTTATATCATCCCAACATAATTGGCTTGCTCCTGTGCCCTCTGTCTATGTAGAGTCCTTCTAACTTCCCTAATAACGAGAAAGTTCTTGTAAGTTACAAGTATCACTTTCACATGTAGGAATGTAAACATTTTAACCTCATTGAGTCCCTTATGATTTCTTTTATGCTTACCTTTTTATACCTCTCTTGAGTCTTACATTTGAAAGTTAAATTTCTATCCATCTCTGGTATTTTCATTAGGAATACTTGACAGTCCCCTATTTCATTAAATGACCAATTTTTCCCCTAAAGGTTTATACTCAGTTTTGCTTGGCAGATTATTCTTGGTTATAAGACTAGCTCCTTTGTTAATATCATATTCCAAGCTCTCTGCTACTTTAATGTTGTAGCTGCTAAATTTTGTGTAATACAGATGTGGCTTCATGATGTTTGAAGGGTTTTGTTTTGGCTGTTTGAAGTATTTTCTCTTTGACATGGGGGACTTTGGCTCTAACATTCCTGGGAGTTTTCTGGGATCTCTTTCAGGAGGAGATAAGTGAATTCTTTCTATTTCTATTTTACTCTCTGTTTCTAGAACAGCAAGACAGTTTTCCCTTATAATTCTTGGAATATGATGTCTAAGCTCATTCTTTGATCATTGCATTCAGGTAGTCCAGTAATTCTTAAATTCTCTCCTTGATCTATTTCCCGGTCAGTTTTTTTTAATGAGATAGTTCAAATTTTCTTCTGGGCTTTTTCTTTCATTCTTTTGACTTTGTTTTATTCTTTCTTGATGTTTCAGGGAGTTATCAGCTTCGCTTGCCCAATTCCAATTTTTCAGGATTATTTTCTTTAGTGAGCTTCTGTACCTCTTTTTCCATTTGGCCAATTCTGTTCTTTAAGGCTTTATTTTCTTCAGTATTTTTGGTATCTCTTTTACCAAGCAATTAATTCTTTTCATATTTTTTTTTGCTTCATCTCATTTCTTTCCACAATTTTTCCTCTCCCACTCTTATTTGGTTTTAAAGATAATGGTTTAGCTCTTCCAGGAACCATTGTTGGGTTTGTGTCAAATTCACATTGTTCTTTGAGGCTTTGCTTGTAGCTTTTTTGACATCATTGTCTTCTTCTGAGTTTGTGTTTTGACGTTCCCTGTCTGCATGGCAGATTTTTGTAGTCACGTTCTTTTCTTGTTGTTTGCTAATTTTTCCAGCTTATTTCTTGACTTTGAACTTTATGTTAAATTTGGGCTTTGTTCCTGGGGTGGAGTGGGGGTGGGCACTATCCCAGGCTTCAAGGTTTTTCACATTGCTGCTTTTTAGAGCTAGTTCTAGGGCTTTGGAAATTTTGGAGTCTTCCAAGGTGGTGTGATCTAAAGAGAAGTGTGGTCACTGCTCTCCTGGTCCACATTCTGGTTCTTACCCAGGAAGGGCCCCTAATCTTTTGCAACCATGCATACTACTGCTCCTGAGAGTCCTTGTTACCTTGGAACCAAAAGCAATGTGGTTTCTCAGGAGTCCTGCTCCTCTCCACCCTGGAACTGTGACCTGGAAATGGATATGGGTAATGAAGTTGTCAAACAGCACCCAGTGCTAGGACAGGGGCCCTCTGTAATCTCTTTCTTACTAGTTGCCAGATCCCCTTATTCCTCACTGTCTCTTTGGAGGCCAAATTTTCTGAAGCTGCTACTGCTGCTGTCACTGCCTCCAGGGCCCACAGGTGGTGATGCCCCCATATGAGCTCCAGGTTAGCTTCCTCCTTAGTGTCACAGCCCTTTCCTTCCGACTTCCTAAGTTATCTTGGGATGAGAAAACATCTCACTCTTATGTTTTGTTGGCTGTGCCACTCCAGAATTCTATTTGAGGCATTATTTTAAAATTGTTTGTAGGAAAATGTTGGGAGAGCTTTCTTTACTCTGCCATCTTTGCTCCACCTGCTGTCTTTCCTTTTCTTATTTGTATCCCCAGCTCTTAGCACAATGCTTGGCACATAATAGTTGCTTAGTAAATGTTGATTGAATTGAATTTAAATTATCTAGGCTAAACATCCCTAGCTCCTTCAAATGATACTCATATGTCTTTGTTTTAAGGCACTTCATCTTCCCAGGTGCCTTCCTCTAGACACCCTAGATCTTATCAAGTGTCCTGAACTAAATATAATATTCCAGATGTGGTGTGAACAAAGAAGAACACAGTGAAACTGTCACTTCTTTAGTCCAAAACACTCTGCCTCTCTTCATGTGCCCTGTTTGCTTTAGCTTTTTGGTTGCCATGTTATATTGTTCAGTCATATTGAACTTGTAGGCCACTAAAACATTTTTTTCAAGTGAACTGTTTTTTAGCCACACCTTTCCTCCTCCTCTCCTCTGTACCTTGGAAGCTGATTTTTTTAGACACAAATGAAAGACATTACATCAATCCTTACTAAATTTCATTTTCTTAAATTCAGCCCAACATTTTAGCTTATCATTAGTTTTGGTGATCCTGATATTGTCATCTAATATATTAGCTATCTCCAACAGTTTCATATCATCTGCAAAATTGATAAGCATGCCATCTACACTTTTACCCATCACTGATTAAAAATTACTTTCTTTGCTCTTCAAAAGCTATTACGGGCACATGTTTGAGGCAGTAGACAAGTTCTCAAATATTTGCTCACAGTCCTCATTTCAGTGATTTCCAAATGTTTATTCCAAGTGTTTATTCCATTTTGCCCCTTTTTGCCCTTCTAATTTTGGTCCTTGATGACTATATGCCTACAGACGCAATCACTGAGAGGTTTAATGATTGAATAATTATTTAGCCACCTCTAATAGTGGTAAATTAACTTTATGAATGTCATCTCTCAAATAATTTTTCGTGTGTGGTCAGATGAAGAGTGTTTATCTCTTCTCAGAATTTATATTCCTTATTGAGATACTCTGTGATGTATAATTGATATAATATTCCTTGCCTTTTCAATGGGTGGGGGAGGGGCAGGAGGGAGGGAAAGAATTTGGAACTCAAAATCTAAAAAAAAATGTTTAAAATAATTAATTTAAATTCTTTTTAAAAAGATACTCTGTGACCAGAGATTCTACTGAACTGGGACTTGCGAACTGACAGCTTCAGACCAACAGCTTTGTTCTCCAGTGTCCAAACTGATGAACTCATCCAGACACATTAACACTTCCAAGTAGTTCAAGTTATGAAGCACTTTTTTGCTGAGCTGCCAAAAAGTACTGGGATAGGCTTGATTGCTGACCACAAAAATGGCAGAGTATCAGGAATAAGTACAACCGAGCCCTCCCCAATTACGCTGCAAAGATCTTGAAAAAAAAAAGGCAGCAAACTGAGTTGTACACATTATTATGCAGCACAAATAAAAAACTGTAAAAGCAAAAAGGAAGGAGTAAGGGGAGTAGGTAACACTAGAACTTTACTTTTGTCTAAATTGGTGAAGGGAGGGAAGAATGTAGAAATAGTTGCATGCAGAAATACATTTTATCACCTAAAAAACAACAAAAGCAAAACAAAACAAAAAAAACCCTGGGCAAGTCACTTAACCCCAATCGTCTAAAAAACAACAACAACAACAACAAAAACCAGAAATACATTTTATTCAATACAGGAAAAGGAGGGAAAATAGAGGGCTTAGAAGAGAGAGAGAGTAGATTAAGGGAGAGGTTAGTTCTAAGCAAAATAAGCTCTAACTATGGAGGATAGATTTCAAAGAGTTTTGTAAATAAGGAAAAAAGGACAGAAACCTGTTATTGGACTTTGAGTGAGTAAAGATGAAGGGGAACAGAAGCATATTGCACCAAACCTAGAGCGCTGGAACTTCTTTTATATAAAGACAGAGTGGTAAGTGAAGAGAAGTATAAGAGAATAGAATGGAGGGAAATATATGATTAATGATTATCACTGTGAATGTAAATGGGATGAACCCCACCCATAAAACAGAAAGAGAGAGTAGATTGAATTAAAACAGAATCCAACAAGAAGGTGGTTACAAGAAACACATTTGAAACAAAGATTCACACAGAGTTAAAACAGGAACTGGATTAAAATTTAAAAAGTTTTAACTGAAGCAAAAAGTACTGTGGCCCAGAAATCCCTTGCAACACACATTAAAATGGTAGAATCCCACAGGACAAATGAAGAACTCCTTTTCCTTACCTTTCTCTGCCATGGAGATTTGATCACATCTACTCTACAAATACAACACTGAAAATTACTGGCTGTTCATCAGACAAACCAGTATATCTTGTATTCTTAAGCATATTGTTATTGATTTATCTTAGCTTGTTCTCAAAGTCTAGTCTCCACACAATCAGGATTTTCCTATTCTATCGCTACAACTATGGGAGAGGTATAGGGACTCTGGGACTTCATGGCACCATTGAAGAAGATCAGGGTCCTGTAGTCCCCTATCCTTCATAAGGCAACTTTCAGACACAGTTACCCCCCAAATATGGAATTCTGCGTGCCTACATCCCAAAGTGAAAACAAACCAATTCTCAAGCCAAACTTCCTTTTCAGATGATCTTCATATTCCTCAGACATTCAAGAGATTCCGAAGTCAAACTTCTCTGCCCCTCCTTGAGTTGGAAGCTTGGCTCACTACTTCGATTCTTATCTGCATATGTATCATAGATTGTCTGGGTGTTCAGATGCTAAACTCCAGCTTGGTATCTGTGATACTCTGCCAGTGTTTTGAATAAACTGAACTTGGTTCTAATCAGCCCTGAGACTCCAGAAATTTTATCTGGTTCTGGACATAACCAGGTCATTTTGATATTTGAGGAGTTGCCTACAAAACTCCACGTTCACTACAGCATAACCAAAATGTAGGGAGATGTTGTAGACTAGTGTGTACTAGTGGAAATAAATACCCTAAAGTTATTTGAATTCTGTGCCATAGCTATTTTAAGCATTAGGGATACAAAGAAAGGCAAAAAATAGTCTCTGCTCTCAAGGAGGTCACAATCTAATGGAGAAAGATGTGCAAATATGTTTTGAATATATATATATTATATATATGTATATACACACACACATATATTTACATGTGTCATATACGTATACATATGTATATGTATATACATGTGTATATAGATCAACATTAAGGAGAACCAAAAAAAGTTTCTCACAAAAGGTTGAATTTTAACTAAGTCCTTAAGGAAGCCAGGAGGTGGAGACTAGGAGGAAGAGAATTATAGTCACTGGGGACATGAATGGAATTAAGATATGGAAAGTCTTGTACAAGGAACAAGGAGACCAGAGTCACTAGATCATAGAGTACATAGAATAAGGTGTAAGAAAACTAGAAAGATCAGAAGGGGCCAGGTTATTAAGGGCCTCAAAAGCCAAATGGAGGATTTTCATCTTTGATCCCAGTGGTGATAAGCACTCCTTGTCCATTCCCAAACCACCTCAACTTCTTATTACAACTACTTATTACTCTCATACTGGAACCTTAGACTCTGACCTTAAAACCATCCTTGGCTCTGATAGACGAGTTCTCACCAAAACCTGGCATCCATGGTCATTTACAAACCATAGAGTGTATGAATACTACTCCTATCTCCATTTTCTAGCTCCTCTTTATGTGTTGTTTTCCCTCAATAAATTGTCCTTCAAGGCAGGATCTGTCTCAATTTCTGGAAATTGTATCCCCAGTGTTTAACAAGGTTCCTAGCATATAGTTAGAACACAACAAATGCTTCATAATTTATATGTACTTTATTCATTTATATATGCACAGCTTCCCCAAAGCAGAGAACAAAAGCATCTTGCCATGTGAGACACTTGGGCTAAATATAACAAGATGAAATTCAGTGGGGATAAATGTAAAGTCTTGCACTTAGATACAAAAAAAAAAACCCTCCACAAATATAAGATGGGCAGGTAACAGTTCTATAAATTCAATATTCATCATCAGTGTGATGTGTGGGCCTATTTCTCCTTCAGGTTGTCTCAATGCTTCAGCTAGGCCAGCTTGCTTAGCTCCATGGGTGGCAGTTGGCTGACCCCTTCTCCACAGGAGTTGCTTCCCTGAATGAGGGCTGAGAGGCTGGGCTGTCCTCCATAAAATGACTAGAGTATACTTTTCTTGGGATCCACTGTCTGGCATAGCAGGCTACTCACCACTGTCAGCTCTCTATCATTACTACAAGTTCTTCTAGGAAAGACTGATGGGACAAGGACAAAATTCTTTGGGATTTAGGATGTTGTTGTTATTGTTCAGTTGTTTTTCAGTCATGTCCAACTCTTTATGACCCCATTTGGAGTTTTCTTGACAAAGATACTGGAGTGGTTTGCCTTTTCCTAGATCATTTTACAGATGAGAAAACTGAGTCAAACAAGGTTACGAACTTACCCAAGGTCACAAACTATTGTCTGAGGCCAGATTTGAACTCAGGGAGATGAGTTTTTCTGACTCCAAGTCCCGCTTTTTCTGATGACTGTCCATGACTTTTAGATTCTAGCAAACCAGTGGTGAACTCCCCTCTTAAAGATACCTAACATGTATGTGACCATCCCATCAAGAGTGAGTGTAAAACACATGGTGGCCTATTTCACATCCCTCTATCATCCTTGGCATAGAAGCCAGCTTCCTGGGCCCTTGGTCTCAAGCTCCTTTCTCCTCCTGGGAAAAGGGATCTTGTCCATTGGTCTCTTTTTCAGCAGGCTCAGTCCAAAGTTGTTCAGTAGGATCTAGTTGATCTCAGATCAGCTTTTCTTTTGTTTTTGTGAATCCTATCCAGGAGAGGTTTTGAAGGCACACAGGCAAGTCACAGTTATATCTATGGCCATGCTTTATCATTTGTCCCATATGATTGTCTTCATTGCAACCACATCAATATTCTATAAGTTTTCTATCACTCCTACCTTCATGTGGTTTGAGTGAAGGTAGAGTACAAAGAAGGATGAAGCATCACAAGGCAACACAGGACAAGATGGGAGTAAGCAGTGAGAAAATCATTCAGATTATTCTTACTGAGATATGAAATGGTGATTTAAAAAATTCTTCTCCCTGTCTAAGCTCTTCTTTCACCATTCCCATCCCTCAAACCCAAATCCACCAAAATCTATCTCAGTTTGTAATATTTTTAGTTAACTGTGGTCTTGTGTACTCTATTTTTAGTTTACTCATCATGGTTATTCAAATAATAATTGGCTGTTAGAGCTTTTAGGATGCAGGGACAATGCCTTTTAATTTTATGTATACCTACCCTTTGCTGCACTGTGTACTCGTAGATACTAAATGATACCAAAAAATACTGATAAGAAACTAAAGGATACAGGACATAAGCAGATACACACAAAGTGAAAATAATAGTTAATAAGTATGTATGTGAGCATGGTGCTATTTAGGTGACACAGAAATTAGGTGTTATGATTAAAGAAAAAGAATAGACATAACTCCTGGCCTCAAGGAGATTGCAGTCTATGATGGATCACACTTTGGATACAAAGAAAAAAAGAAGAAAATAGGCAATTTTGTATTTTAAAAAATTTTTTGGCTGTCTTCCATAGCTTCATTGATATATATTGTATGTTTAGAGTCGTTGGAATTAGGGAACCACGTGAAAGGAGAAAAAAGTCAACAGAAGAAAGACAGAGGAGAGAATTTAGGGAACAGAGAAATAAAACATTAGGAACAATTAATGACAAGGGAAGAAGTGAGGAAAAATAATTTATTTGTTGGAACAATTTCCATAAATGATCCTTCAGAATCATGTTAGAGCTGAAGGTATCTTAGAGATTATCCAACCTTCTCAATTTACAGACGAAGAAAATAAGGTCCAGAAAAGTGAAGAGATTTTTTTTCCATGACCATGCCCTTAAGGTAAATCCAGGACAATAATAATGACAAGAATCATAAAAGCTAACATTTATATAGTGCCTACCATATGCCAGGCAGTATGCTAAGCATTTCACTAATATTGTCTCATTTGATCCTCACAACAACCCTGGGAGGTAGGTGCTATTATTATCCCCATTTTACACATGAGGAAACTGAGGCAGGCAGAGGTTAAATGACTTGCCCAGGGTCACATAAATAGTGTCTGAGTCTGGATTTGAACTTAAGTCTTCCTGACTTCAGGCCCAGCACTCTATCTATTATGTCACTGAGGTTTCCTATATTCTACTCCATTGCTCTGTGTAAAGGGCATACCAGCTAGGTCTATTAAAATGTCTTTTCCCCTTATGTAGATATTACCTGATAATAAATCCCATATGCTCAGGTATCTGAGCAGCCATCTAAAGTCTGAGAGAGGTTGAGAAGAAGTGGAAAGAGGAGGCCTAACAAAGATATGGACGGTCCCCTCATGCTGTAAAGCCTTTTTAAAAGCCAAATGCTTGATGAGAAACAGTAGGGAAAATAATCTCCATCCTACGCTGCTAAAACTTCCATTAGTTTAGTCCCAAAGAAGTAACTAAAACCTTCATATTAACCAAGTTTTTGGTTAATTGCTGGATACCTGAAGCCCTTCTGTGGGGAAATGGCACATTCTGTGGAAAAGAAAGAAGAGTGAATCAAGGTAGATTTGCTGCTATAGTTGAGCCCTTTTTCCTTAAACTCACTTTTATGTAATCTTTTCCTTTTAAGTAATTTTCTGTGATTTCTTTGAAAGCACTTATTCTAAAGATATGAATAAAATAACCTTTCAACTACCTATGCAGATGGAACATGGGTAACATGAATAAATTAAGTCCACAGATGCTTTCTAACCTCATTTTTTCCAATAATTTCAAATCCCCCACCACAAATCAGAACTGTTAGCAATTAGCCAAATTGATTTATCTGAATTTTAATTTTATTTCTTTATCCTCTGATGGAATTAGAGAAATGCCTAAGGAAAAGAAGGAAGAATAGGCTGGAAAATTCACAAACTGGATAATTAGCCCTTAAATAATTGAGAGCTGACAGTTTATTTTTTTTCTCAGTTGAATGTAATAAACCCATTATAAACAGTCCTTGGTCCCTTTTAAATTCCTCTAAGGAGCATAGTTTAATGTATTTTTGCAAATAATTCTGAAAAATGAATAGTTAATAATTGTTGGGATGAATTACATCTGTGAATAGGGATAAAGAAATACATCTACATTTTCTAAGACAAAGTATATTTTAAAGGAAGCTATTTCCATTTATCCATAACTTGTTTCCATGCTTAGTCTAAAATACAAAAGGGCTCATTAATAGGAATTGCCCTAAATCTCCTTCTTCCTAGTGAGGGCTGCTGTGAAACAAAATCACAAGTGATATAGACCAGTCAGAAAAGATACATCTTAACTAAAATTAATAATTACGTGGAGGGAAAACAGGGAAACTTTTGAATAATTATCTTTATTATTGTACTTCAAAAGGTACATTATAATCCTGAGCTATTGCATTTTACATTAATCATCATTTACCCTTCGAAGTTTACACTTACTGTATTCCAATTTTTCTTTAGTGTCTTCTTGGCCAAATTAGGAACAGAAAACATTTTAAAATATTTTTCTTATTCCTGCAACATCTAACTAATTACTCCAACCCCCATGACTTAAAAATTACTAACTTACAAAGAGCTCAGGACATTCTCTCTCAATTTTGCAAAAGAATTATTTTCAGAATTGTAAAGATGGGCAGTGTGAGAGCTGGTCCCTTAACCCTTGTGAATTCTTAGAAAACTAAGTTGCTTCGTGTTGCTTATTCCACCTTATATAAAGTGGATATTTAATTGACCAGCTATATTAGGATGGAGTGGTAAGACTAACTGTATACTCATCCTTTTAGCTAGCATAAAATCTCAATAACTCCCTTTCCAAATGACCACCATAGAATGGCCCCCAAAGGGAAAGTTTGCCACAATCAAATGACAAGAAGCAAACCAATGTAACCCTACCTTTTTTTCTACAAGATAGCTATGTATTACAAAACATTATATGAAACACTTTCCCCAGACTGGGTAAAGGAACTTCTACAAATTATTAAAATTAAGTTCCATGAATCTAGATCAGGGCTTTTTAGGACAGAGAAATAAAATCAGGAGAAAAAAACAACTTCTGGGATCCTTGAGAAGAGACATTTATCCAACATTTTCTCTCATAGTGGACAAATGATTATTTTATCATTCTATTTCAATACTACCAAAATATTATTTCTTTCTACCTGAAAAACAAACATACAGTGTTTACAAATGTTTTCCTTCTAGTAACAGTGTCACAGTATCTGAAAGTAGATTCAAACATTGTGTTTTGAATAAGGTCACTATGATCTTCTGCAAAAGTTACAGTAAGTTCAGGCAGAATGCTTATTGCTTAGATCTTAAAGCAAGCCACTTTGATACAGCTGTAATTAAAACCTAAGTATGATTATGAGGTTATTTTAGAAACACTGATTAACACTTCTTGCTCTTAAATACTCAGATCATAAAGTAATGCAACAAAAAAAAATTTAAAATAATGAAAAGGAGATGTAAAACCTAAAATGTGAGTGAAAATTTTTAAAGTATCTTATAAGATAGGTAAATAAACATGTAAACATAGCTTTATTATTCAGAGCTTGGAAATCTAGCAGCAAAACAAAATCTTTGCATATAATTCAGTGCAATGGATATTTATTTTTTTTAAAAAGACCCTCCCCCAACTTGGAACTACTGTACTTAGAATGGAATCCATCAAAGAAAATTATTTTAAAATGTCCACTTGTTTTACCTAGAACTGCTAGAGATTCTCACCTGCGGCAATCTATCACTAGAAGCAAGTTTATGCAAAACTGTGTTCTGGATAACTGACTTTTATGGCTCCCCAGTAACAAGCTCGGATAAGGCAAATCAAGCCTAAAAGATAAGCAATTGCCCAAGAAACATAGGTTGCATGAAATCGCCTGGCAAAATCTTGTGTACCAACCTAAAATGAAAAGAAAAGCAAAATATTTCAGGGTTAGAAAATTTGAGGAAATAGCACCTTAAATGAAAAATTGCATATTACTACTTAGAAAACTTTCATATTCTTACTTACCATCTAAAAATTTATCAACAGATAGAAAAAAAAATAACCATCCCCAAACAATATTTACTTGATATAAGGGTAAAATATAGTCACCTAAAGTAGAATTCGTAGGTCTTTATTCATGTATAAAAATATCTGCTAACAACTAGCTATGTAAAATTATTAGACGTAGATAAATTCTAAAAAGCATCCAGTCCATCTGACCAGAGAGGGTACAGGTAGTACAGTGAATGATACCAAATTGAGTGAATTTTCCTTGAGAGACAGAGAAGACAAAAGGACTAATTTACTTCAAGTCTTTCAGCCTACTCTTTACACCTACCAAGCTTTGTTCTTTTCTCAGATAAATCCTTACCACCCTGATATGGGATGCTTCTCACTTAGCATGCATTAGGGGGAAAGAAAATTATTTTTGGCACTCCATACCCATAGTCCTCCTGTCTCAGTACGAATGAGCCATAGGACAGTGGCAAAGTTAGGCCTAGCAAGAAATAGAAGCCAACTGACTTCTGGTAGTTCCACAGTAAAGTTTATGAGCCAATGGGTAGGCCAGAGGACTCAGAGACAGAAGGGACTTCAGAGGTCATCTAGTCCAGCTCCTTGTTTTACAAATGAAAAAACTGAGGTCCAGGAAGTGAAGTGACTTGCTGAGGTCACACAAATAGGGACAAATTTAAACCCAGATTTCCAAGACCAGAACTCTTTTTGCTATACCACACAGCTACCACTATGTTTTACAGCTAAAAATTTATTAATCTCACCATTACTATAACACTTACAGTTAATCCAACTCCAATGAAAATACATATCATTCCAATGGTAATATAGGCACAGCAACGTCTTCGTGGAAGTGCACTACCCACTGAGGAACTGTGTGTGCATAACAACAAAAGATAGTCAACATCAAGGTTAAAATTCTTCTTTTACTCTGTCATTTTTCATATATACCTCTCACCTATATCCATATATCCAATCCTATAAGTAGGCACACTGTGTGTAAGGCACCAAGTAAGCAGCAAAGAAACAAAGGGGCAAAAAAGTCAAGAAACTTAATTGGGAAGATATAACACGTAATTAGGTAAGCATATATTTGGTCATTTGAGGAAGTAATAGAGAGTACTAATCACTAATTGGAGAAATTTATAAAGACTTTGCCCCTAGACCAAAGAAACATGCCACCCACAAAAGAACAGAGCTAAGAAATAGCTGTAAACAGTTTTCTGAGAAACAAATGGAGTTTGGTACTTTCTTTGAATGCTCTCTGGTACTGGATATAGGTTTAGGCACCTGGGCACCAGTGATGCCTGGTGATTAAATACAGAATCTTAGAACTTGAAGAGACCTCTGAGGCCATCTAGTCTAACCTGCACCTGAAAAACACACACACACACACACACACACACACACATACACACACCACCTCTTCTTCAATGTAAAGTACCAGTCATCATACAACCTTTGCTTTAAGACCTCCACCAAAGTTGATAGGGAAGGATTGTGTTGCAACCTCAAACCCAGCTGCACTCTTGGATAACTCTAATTTCTTTTAGTATAGCCTCAGACCTAAATTTGCCCATCTGTAATCTTCCATTGTTCCTATTTCTTTTGTCAAGTGGCAATGCAGAATAAATCTATTCTTTTTAAATTGATATTGGTATTTTTTTACCACTTTCATTTCCAAACATACCTCTCTCCCTCCCCCACCCAAAGGGTTAGCCCTTGTAACAAAGAATAATAGGAAGAAAAAGTTTAGCAAAACTTATCAGTTTATCAACCTAAACTGACAGTATATCCACCAATCAATAAGCATTTATTAAGCACCTACAATACTACAGGCCTGAGGATACGTTAAAAAAAAAAAGGTAACAGTCCCTGCTCTCAAGATTACATTCAAACGGAAGAAGCATGATTCTACATTCATAGCCACCCCCAAAAAGGAAGATTTCATTTTCTCATTTCCTCTTTCAGTCTAATCTCAGTCATTGTGATTATACAGTCTTCGGTTTTGAGGGGACGGGGGTGTTACTTTTGTTGCTCTTTTGATTTACATTGTTGTAGTTGTCACTGTGTATATTATTTTCCTGGTCCTGCTTATTTCATTTAATATTACTTCTTATAAATCTTTTCTGAATTCTTCATATGCATTGTTTCTCATAGTACAGAAATACTCTATTGGATCCATTTAGCAGAATTTGTTTAGCTATTCTCTGATTGATGGATATTTACTTTGTTTTCAGCTCTTTGCTACTATACAAAGACCGATATGATTCTAATCTTTATTCCAAGTAATTGTCTTTCATATAATTGAAGAGAACTATTATGTCCACCCTGAGTCAGTTCTTCTCCAGGCAAAGCATCCCAATTCCTTCAACCAATCTTATGGGATGAACTTGAGCCCTTTTACCATCCTGCTTATGTTTCTCTGGGCATACTTCTCGTCAACAATGTCCTTCTTTTAAAATGAACTTTAGTGACTCCTTAAACAGAAGATATGACAACATTACTCAGAGGACTCAAAGTCATCCTTATGAAGACCAACTCTTATACCATGCTGTCATAAAATGTTGCCCCCAGAGGCTTTTCTGATAAAAAAAAAAAAGGACTGTTCCTTAGTACTAAATAACTCTCAGGCTTTTATATGCCCACACTACCATAGTACCATTATCAGGAAAGTCAGGAAAGGGAGCTAGTTTGTAAAGGATGATGAGTTCGGCTTGAGTTATATTGAATTTTGAGGTACAAAGAGGGAATCCAGCTAGAAATTTCAAGCATGCACTTGTACATGTGAGAATGAAGATCAGGAGATTAACAGAAGACAGAGATTTAGAAATCATCTATAGAAAGATAACAGCTGAGAAGGTAGAAGTAGTTGAGATTTATGAGAAAGATTATATAAGGATTGAACAATGAGTGTTGGTCACATTAATACTCACATTAAAGAAGTGGATGGAAGAAAAGCAGTTTGAATAAGGGGACAGGAATGGAAGACTATGTAACATTACAGAAGTCAAGAAGAGTTTCAAAAAATAAGGGAGATATCAGAGCAGTCAGGAAAACTCAAAGAATACTAAAGGTACATAGTTTTGCTATGACTTAGAAGATTAATTCCTAAGGAGCTGCTTATGTCATGGAGATTAAAGACCTATCCCTGCTGAGTGTGGAATCAGGATGACTTGGGTTCAAATCCCACCTCCACCTCTCTGTGCTTCTGAGCAATTACTTAATCTCTTCCTACGTGTCTCACGTAATGCTGTAGGCCTTACCTACTAACTCACAGACAGTTGTACTTGTGGAGGCCAAGGGAGAGAAGGACTGAGAAAAGGACATTTGGTTTAGTAATTAGGTCACTTCTCACCCTGGAGAAAGAAATTTCAGTACAGTGGAGATGGTGGAACCCAGAATATAGGACTTATACCAAGAATGATTTGTAAGAAAATGAAGGTAGTGAACATACATATGAAAAAAAATTGACAATAAAAGAAAGAAATATAGGTTAATAACTAGAATGGACAAGGTTAAGGTAGGATTTCTCACAAGACAGGATAAGAAAAAAGACAAAATAAAGAGGAAGAGAAATTTCAGAGAAAGGATGTCAAAGAACAGCTATTTTGTTAATGTGATCTTTTTAATATTTTTAATATTTTAGAGAATCAATGCAGTATTGGATTATTATACTCCCCTATTTTACTACATGTCTGGCTAATTTCCTTTTCTCACTTATACTCATACTAGACAACATATTTCACATCTTCTTACTGAGCACAAGTCTCACTGGCAATGAGCCGCATTCTGTGCACATACACTGTGTATTTTCCCATCACCCTTGGGTTTCACCTACAATTGGAATTATGCTGCAGCTTTGGCTAGAATATTGATGGAAGGAAGATGGGCTTTTGCAGCATCTTTGAATGGATGCCACACCTTTCATTGAAATCCCTAAGAACTAGAATACTGGCTTAAAGTTAATAGCTGGAGTTAGAGATGGAATGACACCCCCCAGAAGATAACAGGAGGGACATGCAGACAACTATAGAAACTATACCTTACTGAAAGTTACTACAGACAATGAAATCAGATCAGTATTAAACATGTATGCACCAAATGGTATAGAATCTAAATTTTTCAAGAAGTTCAATGAGTTACAGGTACAAATAGATAAAAAAGCTATCCTAGTGAGGGACCTCAACTTTCCCCTCTCAGAACTAAATAAATCTAACAAGAAAGAAGTTTAAATAGTGTATACAATTCTGCAAAAGCTAGATATGATAGATCTTTGGAGAAAATTGAATGGGAATAGAAAGGAATATTCCTTTTTCTAAGCAGTACATGGCACCTACATAAAAATTGGTGATGTATTAGAATATAAAAACCTCACAACCAAATGCAGAAAAGCAGAAATAGTAAATGCATCCTTTTTCGATCATAATGCAATAAAGATTACATTCAATAATGGACAATGCAAAGAGGGATTAAAATTAATTGGAAATTAAATAATCTAATCATAAAAAACAAGTGGGTCAAAGAAAAAATTGTAGAAACAATCTGTAATTTCATTAAAGAAAATGACAACAATGAGACAACATACAAAATTTATGGAATGCAGCCAAAGCGGTACTTAGGGGGAAATTTATATCTCTAATTGCTTACAACAATAAAATAGGGAAAAAGCAAATCAATGAATAGGGCATGCAACTAAAAAAAACAGAAAAAGAACAAATTTAAAATCCCCAGTTAAACACCAAATTGGAAATCCTGAAAATCAAAGCAAGATTTACAAAATTGAAAGAAAACCATTGAACTAATAAATAAAGCTAGAAGCTGGTTTCATGGGGGAGAAAACAGCAAAAAAAGATAAATAATTGGTTAATTTTATTTTTAAAAAAGGGAAGAAGAAAACCAAATTACCAGTATCGAAAGTGAAAGGGGTGAATTCCCCACCAATTAAGAGGAAATTAGGGCAGCTAGGTGGCACAGTGGATAGATCACCAGCCCTGGAGTCAGGAGGACCTGAATTCAAATCTGGCCTCAGACACATAACACTTACTAGCTGTGTGACCCTGGGCAAGTCCCTTAACCCCATTGCCTAGCCAAAAAAAAAAAAAGGAAATTAAGACAATTTTAGGAACTATTTTGCCCAATTATATGTCAATAAATTTGACAATCTAAATGAAATTGATATCAACAAAAATATAAATTATTCAGATTAACAGAAGAAATAAAATATTTAAATAACCCAATCTTAGAAAATAAATTGAACAAACCATCAATGAACTTCCTAAGAAAAAATCCCTAGAACCAGACAGATTTTCCATTCTACCAGACAATTAAAGAACAATTAACCCCAATACTATACAAACTATTTGGAAAAATGGGCAAAGAAGGAGTCCTACCAAATTCCTTTTATAACACAAATATGGTGCTGATACCCAAACCAGAAAGAGCGAAAACAGAGAAAGCAAATTATAGACCAATATCCTTAATGAATATTGATGGAAAATTTTAAAATAAAATACTAACAAAGAGATCACAGCAGTATATCACAAGGATCATACACTAAGACAAGGTGGGATTTATACCAGGAATGTGAGACTGGTCAGTATTAGGAAAACTATCAGCATAATTGGCCATATCAATAACAAAATCAGTAGAACTCATACGATTATCTTAATAGCTACAGAGAAAGCCTTTGACAAAATAGCACCCATTCCTGTTAGAAACACTAGAGAGTACAGGAATAAATGGAGCTTACCTTAAAATGAAAAGTAATATTTATCTAAAACCATCAGCAAGCATTATCTGCAATGGAGATAAGCTTCCCAGTACAATCAGGGTGAAGCAAAGGTGCCCATTATCACCTCTAATATTTAATATTGTACTAAAAATGTTAGCTATAGCAATAAGAGAAGAAAAATAAATTAAAGGAATTAGAATAGGCAATGAGAAAACAAAACAATCACTCTTAGAAAAATCTAGAGAATCAACTAAAAGTCTGCTTGAAATTATCAACAGCTTTAACAAAGTTGCAAGATCCAACTTAACTTCTTACAGTATTACAGGAATGGGCAGTTGTAAATAATGAGCCATTCTCAATGACATTTGAAAGATTATTTCAAGTGAGAGAAGTGCCATGAAATGGGAAAAGGACAAATATCGCCTTAATTTTTAAAAGGAAAAGAATGTAGTGTAAAAACCATAGGCCAGGGAACTTGTTTTCTATTCCTGGAAAAATCATTAAAGAGACCATTGATGCACTTCTGGAAAGGGAAACAGAGATTACAAAGAGCCAACATGGCTTCATTACACAGGCATCTGGGTGGTACAGTGCCCTGTTGTCAAAAAGCCCTGAATTCAAATCCTGCCTCAGCCACTTACTATACAAATGCTTATTCCTTCCCATAAAGGACAGGTCATGTGAGATCTCACTTTCTTTTTTGACAGGATTGGTAAATTAATAAATAATGGTTATACTATTGATAGGCTTCTGATAAATCATCTCATACTATTCTTTTAGAGAAGATGAGATGTAGATTAAACAAGAAAATAACCATATTGATTCAGAGCTAGGTGGATGATTAGACTCAGAGAGTAAGCTTTTAATGGTTCGATGTTGGTCAGTCTGGCAAGAGGTTTCCAGTGAAGTACCTCAGAGACTCTGTGCTTAGTATCATTTTTATTGGTGACTTTTAAAAAGCCATGATGTCATGCTTATTGAATTTGCAGAAGACATAAAGCTGTGAGAGAGCTACACAGGGCATGATAATCAGGATCCAAAAGAATCTTGACAAGCTAGAACACTGGGCTGAACCTAAAACAGCCAGCTAGGGCTACCGTGGATAGAGCTCTGAGCTGATGTCAGGAAGACCTGAGTTCAAATCTGGCCTCAGACACTTATGAACTGTGTGATCCTGGGCAAGTTACTTCATTTCTGTTTGCCTCAGTTTCCTCATCTATAAAACAGGAATAGTAATAGCCCTTACCTCCCACAGTTGTTGTGAAGACCAAAGCAGATAATATTTGTACAGTACTTTGCAAACTTGAAAATGCTATATAAATGTTACGTATTATCATTGACTATTGCAAAAAGAAATCCAATAGAGATAAATGTGAAGTCTTGCATTTGGATAAAAAAGTCAACTTCAGAAGCATAAGATTAGGGAGGCATAGATAGATAGTAGTTGTACTGAAAAAGATCTGAGGACTTTAGCGGACTGCAAGCTCAATACAAGTTCACAGTGTAATGCGGAAGCCCAAAAAGCTATTGTAAATTTGGGTTGAATTAAGAAAGGTATAACTTCAAGGAACAGAGAGGAATGGAGATAATCCCTCTGTACCTTCTGTCTAAAATTATTTCCACCATATCGTGTATATTTTGTTTACACATAATTATTTGTATGTTGTCACCACATTAGACTGAACTCTTTGAGAACAGAAACTTTTTTGTTGTTTGTTTGTTTGCTGTTCTTTGGATCCCCAGCATTTAGCATAATTTCCATCACATGGAAGCTTGTTGACAACTTGTTGGTGGTACTACGTCCTCATTAGACCTCATCTGGAATATTGTGTGTCGTGCTGCGAACCACAGTTGGAGGACATTAATCAGCTGGAGAGTGACCCAAGGAAGGGAATCAAGATGGTAAAGGACCATGCATCCACATCATGATGATTAGTTGAAAGAACAGGCATTTTTAGTCTAGAGAAGAGAAGGCTCAATGGGAACATGACACTTATTTTAAAATATTTGAAGGGTTGTCACGTGGAGAAAGAAGCAGCCAAGTGGTTCAGTGGACAGAGCTCTGGGCCTGGAGTCAGGAAGGCCTCAGACACTTACTAGCTGTGTGACCCTGGGCAAGTCACTTAACCTCTGTTTGCCTTAATCTACTGGAGAAGGAAGTGGCAAACCACTCTGGCATATTTGCCAAGAAAGCCTCATGGAGAGTATGGGTGTGCTATGGTTCATGGGATCATGAAGAGTTGGACACAACCAAACAATAACACGTGGAAAAGTGAATAGACTTGTTTCATTGGGCCCCAGAATTCAGTAATAGGAGCAAAAAGTGCAAGTTATGAAGAAGCAAATTTGGGCCTAAAGTTATGGAAAACTTCCTAAAAATTAGAACTATCTGAAAATGGAATGGGCTGCTTCAAGAGGGGATGGGGGCTGCCTCTTTGAAGAACTTAAAGTAGAGGTTAGAGGACACCTTGTCAGATATGTTGTTGTGGGGATTCCTCTGGACTCCTCAGATGGGTGCTGAGGTTCCTTCCATGGAAGCAGACAAACACTTCTCCCACAGCCTTTTAAAACATTAAGAAAGCCTTTTAAATATCCTACTCTGAAGCCTTCAGATAAATTTATAAGAGAAATACTTGATAATCTTTATCAATTTCTGAAATGATGTCCTGCTCTCCTGTCTCTAAGTCACCCTGGAAAGAAGTCTCCTTCGAAGCAGTTAGGGCTTGTGGCCCATTGAGGCCAAACCAAGGGGACCCTGGATTGATTCATCTAAGAAGGGTCGACTCTTTCCCACTACTCTGAAGGCATGAGGATAATGATCCACCAAAGAAAAGAAATGAGATCTTTAATTACTTTAGGTCACCTGTGACCAGCTGTCCAGGAAGAGCTCATGAAGGGATTAGTCATAAAGGAATTGAGTGGCTTTACGAAAATGATTTTCCAAGGGTATGACCAAAAGATTAAGAGATTACTTTTCTGTTCAATGGAGAAAAATGTTAACCTTTACCTTACTCTCAAGTATATAATGATGTTTTATCATATTGCAAAATTGTCTGGTGTGGCATTATATGCAAGGGCATGGAGGCACTAGGCAGTTTGGATATTTCTCCCTCTGATCAAAAAATGCTTGTATTCTGACTACAGTAAAGAGTACACTACTATATAGTTTTTTCTTCAATGCTTCTAACTCACACATAATGTGATTTTTGTGAACTGAATGTTCCTTATTTATGTAACATTGTGTTAGGCATTATGGGGATTTTGAAAAGCATAGAGATAATTGTGTTCCTCCAGGATCATGAAAATAATTTCACTATGTTTTCAATCTGGCTTTGAAGAAAGAGATCCTGATTTAAAAAAACAACACATATTTTATTTTCTTCATTTGCATATGTTTTATTCTAATATTTCAAAAGATCTACTAGAGACATACTCATGCCAGCAATGAATAATCATATGATACAAACAAAATCTTGCTCAAACGAATTAAGAACACAAGCCTATCCTCACATGTTTAGCATGTGATTAGAATGCCATATAAACATTAATTTTTTGAAATGGTGCCACATATTTAATCACTTTCATTTCACTGGCATTTCTCTGCAAGGTATTACAATACCCCAAGCTTCTCTCAGAGTTCTTTTAATTAACATATTGGCTTGTGATAATAACTTGAACATTGACTGGCTAGTCAGGGCTTATTAATGATTTTTTAAAAATAATTGGTAAAATAATGGCATTGTCTTTAAGAAATATTCAAAACTCTGCCAGCATACTGAGGGGAAAAATGGCTTTATGAATAACTACAGAAGAATTTTCTTGAAATATCAAACTTCTTCCTTAAATTATTATTAGTCTGTGTTTGTATGTTACTCTGGATATTTAAAACTGCAAAGCCATCAACAAATGCTGATGCTTCCCAAAGATTTTACTTCACTAAAGAAATAGAATTAAGTCAAAATAAGCCCTTTTTATCTCAAGAGCTTTGGAATAAATTCCAATAGTGACCTAACATTAGGTCATATCCATTATGTCACATAGCAATAAGCAAATCAACACTGATTAAGTTCTGCACCAGGGATCACAAGGAAAAGAGTCATTTGTCATTTATTTATCATCAATAGAAATAACATTCAGAATGAGAGAGGTAATAGTCCTGCAGTACTGTCAAGGTCACATTTGGAGCTTTTCTGTTTGTTTGGTTTTTTGTTTTGTTTTTTTGCTAGGCAATTGGGGTTAAGTGACTTGCCCAGGGTCACAAGCTAGTAAGTATCAACTGTCTGAGGCAGGATTTGAACTCAAGTTCTCCTGACTCCAGGGCAGGTGCTCTATTCACTGCACCACCTAGCTACCCCTACATTTGGAGCTTTTTGCTTAGTTTATACACATGACATTTTAGGAAGGATAATGACAAGCTGGATTGCATTCCAAGGGTGACCAAGATAGTAACGAACATATCATATGAAGATTGACTGAAACAATGAATAATTAATAATTTTTACAAATAATAATAATTACTAGCATTTACATAACATTTTAAGACTTGCACAGTGATTTACAAATATTATCTTATTTGATCCTCACAACAATCCTGGAAGGTAGGTGTTATTATTATCCCCATTTTACAATAATAAAACTGAGGCAGACAGAGGTTAAGTGACTTACCTAAGATCACACAGCTAGTAAATATCTCAGGCTGGATTTGAACTCAGGTCTTCCTGACTCCAGTGCTTTGTCCACTGCACCACCTGCATACCTCTAGGATAAGATTTGTGTGTGTGTGTATACATACAAGCACGTATGTGTGTATATATACCATATACATATATTATATAACATATATATATATATATATATATATATATATATATATACATATAATTGATGGAGGGGAAGGGCAAGTATCATAATGCTACAAATATTTGAGTGGCAGTTATGTGAGAATGGCATGAGGGGCAGAACTAGGTATAACGGATGGAAGTTGTAGAGAGGCAGATCTCAGATAGGTATAATGAAACATTAAAAGAGCATCCAAAAGTGGAATGAGCTGCCTCTGTAAGTAGAGAGTTTCCTCTAAAATGGAGGTCTTGAAGAGGACGTTGTATGACTACTTTCTGGGAATGTTGAAGAGGAGATTCCTGCTCAATTACATGGGGTATTAGATGAACTTTGGCATCCTTTCTCACTCTAAGATCCTGTGAGTCTACAGTGAGCCTTGAAATGTTATCTAAAAACATTCTTTACCATGATAAATCACCTACTCACAGTCTGAGGGCCAGATAGCATGTCAGAGCCATTGGGGCAAGTCTCTTATTTTAGAGATGAGGAAATTGAGATTTAATGACTATGAATGATTACCAAACCTACATGTCCAATTCTGAAGGAAGCTAGAATGAAGACAATTCATCCCCTGACTCAGAAATTATTAGGAATCAAATAGGCGCAATGAAGTTTTAGGGACAAGGTCCTTGATTCACATATGTGATAGATACACAGATATACAGTCTGTGAAATCCAAATTAATTCACATTACACTTGTCTATTGTATATAATCATCTCGTATTCTCTCATAGTAAACTTGGCTTTTCACATACAGATAAGCTACACCTGGGGTATTTTGATAAGAAGGTACATAATCTTTAAGGGAGAAAAATAGAGACAGGAAAGCAGGGGTATGATCTTGAATTTTGTGGAATAGACACATTTTTATATAAGAGAAGACAATCATGAGACTATCTACTCCAAGCTGGAAAGGACTTTCAAAGACATCTAATCCAACTCCTTCATTTTATGGATGATGAAATTGAATCCAACAAGGGTTACGTGACTAGCTCAAAGTCATACAGGTAGTGACAAAGTTGGGATACAAACCCAGATATTCTGACTTCAAGTCCAGTGCTCTTCCAATGGCTAGCTATCAAAGGGCTAAGAGAATTGTCAGTCAAGTAAAAGGAGAAGAATCAGCAGAGTGATAAATTATAGAAACTAAGGAAGTTTAGATTTTCAAAAGGGACACATAGGGAAGAGGATATTATAGACATCAGTATCAAAGGCTGTTAAGAAAAGTCAAGGAGAATAAATATTGGAGAAAGATCACTGGATTTGACAATGAAAAGGTCATTCTTGATCTTTGAGAAAACAGTGTTAGAGATAGAAGAGAAATCAGGAGATGAAGGAGAAAATAGAATTGAGGAAATGGAGGCAGCTAGGTGGCACAGTGCAGCGGCATCAAACACGTGGCTGGAAACATCCCAAGTTCGGCTTGAAACAGATTAAAATGTAACTGGGAAATATTTAACAAAATAAAAATGCAATAAAACATAGGCAATATTACATTTTAAAACTAAGTCAATAAGCAGGGTGCAGGGATCCTTATGTATAGATTAGTCATTTTTATTTGAGTTTGACCAACTGGTGTAGTAGACAGAGTGCTAGACCTAGAGTCAGGAAGACCTGAATTCAAATCCAGGCTCAGGTATGCATTAACTTGTATGATCTTGGACAGGTCACTTAACTTCTGTTTTCTTCAATTTCTTCAACTGCAAAGTGGGAATAATAATAGCACCTACCTCCCAGGGTCATTGAGAGGATCAAATGAGGTAATACTGACATTCTTACTGTCGTGGTGGTGGTGGTTGTTATTTAGAAAAACTACTATAACATTGTTCATTGAAGCCTGGGAAAGGGAAGAATTTGTGAAAGACAGGAACTTACTAGCAATCTACACATATCTGAAGAGATTCCACATGGAAGAGAGATGAGAGTTGTTTTACTTGGTTCCAAAGGGTAGAACCAATCAACAATGTGTAAAAATCAAATAGACCACTACATGTAAATTGAAGAAAATGTTTCCATCAATTAGAGCCGTCCACAAGTACAATGCAATACCTATAAAGGTAGTGAGCTTCCCATCATACGAGGCCTTCCAATGAACATCTTCCTACTTCACTCCTGGCTCTTAGATTCCCATGTTTCCTTCAAATCTCTGCTCAAGTGACACCTATAATACAAAATCTTTCTGGATCCCTCCAGCTTCTAGTGCCCTCCTTCCCCAAATTTACTTTGCATTTCTTAGAATAAACATATGTTTTCAGGTGTTTACTCTGATAGAACATAAGCTCCTTGAACGGTAAGACTGTTTTATTTTTGTGTTTGTATCCCCCACTTTTAGCACACAGTAGGCACTTAATAAATGCTAGCTGTTTTTTGTTTGATATCCATTCCCAAAGATTGATATAATCATTGGTAATTTCACAAGAAAAAGTAGTTTACAAATTTTGTGAATATGAACATACAGCCTACATAAAGTCTCTATCTCATAATGACAATATAAATATGGAAGAGGAGAAAGGTGACAGAAACTAGCAATGTTCTATAGAATACTTCATAAAACAACTTTGCTTTTCTCCCAAATCCTAGCACCTTTCAGGATAAAGTCTGGCTTATTTCAAAATATGGCATATCTCCAAGATCATTAAAAAAGTCCCAACTAGGTTACTGTAGATTATTTAAATTCTTTTTTTTAACTGAAATTGATTACACCCTCAGAGAATGATGATCAAATCAAGTCACTTAAAATTCACATCAGAATACATTAATTAAGTTTAAAGGTGTATTCCTGCAAGTTTTTCTAGGTTTCAAAGCACTAGGGACATCCTCCCATCTATCTGTAATCAGTATCTCCCTAAAGCGACAATTCTGAGCTTTTCCAATTGGTCTGAAGTATTTCATTTCCCAGAGTCTTCCACTAGTAAAGAACTTACATTTTTTTGCAGTGTGGGCATTTTGCTAGAGTGTTGAACCTCAGTTCCATCCACTGTAAAACAAAGAAAGAAAATGAGAGGAAACAGTTGGAAAAAAATCAGACCTGAAAAAATATTTACAGTGTCACCAGGGATCACTGCAAAAACATCCCACTTCTCATGCTTTCTTAAGGTCTGCCTCCCCCAACTCTCTGCTTATTCCTTAAATGGAATAGCTTTGGCATCTTCCCCATGACACAGTTCCCATGACTTTCCCCAGGCTCTTTGACGTAATCCAGGTTCATTTTACAACCTAGTCTGAAGGCAAGTCTGTAATTAAGGTCATTTCTTTCAGTTTTAGGACTGTGCTCACTCCTAGTGGTCTGGGACAAATATCTTGTGGGACTATCCTAAACAATGAACCCTTGCACCTAGTGACACCATTCATCCTGAAGGCTCCTATTCCTAGTTCTCTCTGCCCCTCCTCCTACATACTCCTCCATAATCTTTATAGTCAGTATTTTACAGAAGCAAATTTTCAGGACCCATACTGTACTGCAATGACCCAGTTTACAAAGCCATGAAGAAAAATAAGCAGAAAAAGTTAGATTAGTGTAAGAGGAGGTCATGTTTGGCAGGGTATTTGAGAGGAAGCCAGGGCTCTGGTTTTAGTCCAATGCTCCTTTTAATCATGTCAACCAAGAGAAACTACACTCCTGTTTCAAGTTCCCTACCTGTAAATGCAGAGATTGGGATCTGCTACTTATCTCACAAGGATGGTATTTAAATACCTAAATGCTTTGTATTAATTAGCAATTTGTAGGGTTTAGAAAGAAGATAATACAAAGTTCCAAATAAATTATCATCACACCTAGACTATTAATCACCATTCTCTATCATGCTGCCTTCCACTGTAGAGCTAGTTTCATTTACATTCAATGGGAATTTTTTTTAATAGTTCAGAGTTCTCCATCAAAGAAATTATTTTGGCTTTATTGAAATAATTCTTTTAATTTGGACCCAAAATTCATTTACCTTTTTTCAGAACTTCAGGATTCTCATTTTCTCTGGTACTCTAAAGTTATACAAATTCAATGTTTACACAATAAGGGGATGCAGTTGAAAAGTGCCTTTTACTGGGCATTTGCTATGCCTTGAAGAGGAGCCTTAGAAATAGGAACAAACCTGTCTTCATTTGCCCAGATTCTTTTTTTCTCTTTCAAGGAGTTAGAAACCCTCAACTGTTCTTTTCTTCCTTGGTCACAAATGTAAACCAACGGCCAATAAGCCCTTCACCTTCAATTCACAAAGAAGGAATTCTTTTCAATAACCAAAAATGTCAAGCCAGCCTTCATGATTATAATGCTCTATTCCTGTAAGAAGCTGTAATAATTTGTGTTAATTATTTTGCTCACATTACAGACATAGTTTCACTGATGCTGTATCACAAGTCCTCTAGATAAACAAATTAATTAATCAATAAACATTTGTTAAGTCCCTAGTATATGTCAGGCATGGTGCTAAGCTCTGTGGATACAAAGTCAAAAGCATAATAGTTTCTGCCCGTGATAAGCTCACAATCTAGCTGGAAGTGACAGTATGTACATGTAAGTAGATACAAAATAGAATAAAGGTTATATATGGGAAAGGGATGGCATCAACATCTGGGGCGATGTTGGTATGTGAGCTGAAATTTAAAGCAAATTGGGGATTCTAGGACACAGAGGTAAGGAGGAAGGGCATTCTAGGTATGAAAACAGCCAATATGGGATATGAAGTGCTGTGTGAGTGGACAGTATATGTGCGAAGGGGAATAATATGTAGTAACAGTGGAAGTAGAATGTGGCAGATCATAAAAACTTTTAAGTGAGATTACATTTTGCCCCCAGAGGTAATAGGGAGCCACTGTGGTTCATCAAATAGGAAAGTGACATGTACTTTAGGAAATATAGTGTGACAGCTACGTGGATTACAGACTGAACTAGGAAGAAATGAGGCAAGGACACCTCTTGGTAGGCTATATCCCAGGTAATAAAGGCCTAAGCTGTGTGAATGGAGAGGAGGGTGCATATGGGAGAGATGTTGTGGAGGTAGAAATGAAAAGATTTAGCAACTGATTGGTGAATCGGGTGAGATGGAGAAGTCAAACATGATACTAAGATTATAAAACTAAGTAAATGGAAGGGCAGTGATACCCTCAGAAATTCAGAAGAGGCATGAGTCTTGGGGGATAGATAACAAGATAATGAGTTTGAGATGCCTTGCAAAACATTTTTTTCTGTAGCTCCTGCACTTAGCACAGTGCCCGGCACATTTTAAATCCTTAATAAACATTTGTGTGTGATTGGTAATCCAGTACAAAATGTAGAATAAGCAGTTGTTGATGTAGGAGTAGAGTTCAGGAAAGAGATAGACAGAGAGAGAGAGAGAGAGAGAGAGAGAGAGAGAGAGAGAGAGAGAGAGAGAGAGAGAGAGAGAGAGAGAGTGTGTGTGTGTGTGTGTGTGTGTGTGTGTGTGTGTGTGTGTAAACCACCAGCATAGAGACAATTAAATTCATGTGAGCTAATGAGATCACCCAGGAGGAGAATAAAAGAAAGAAGAGAAGAGGGGCAATGGCAGAACTTTGGTTTATAGAAACAGTTAGGAGGCATGATATGGTTAATTATCCAGCAAAGGAGGCTAACAAGAAATAGCCAGAGAGGTATGAGAAGAAGGTAGTCAATAGTCTCAAATGCTGAAGAGAAGTAAAGGATAAAGGCCAACTAAAAAAAGTTAAGAGATCACTGGTAACTTTGGAGAGCAGTTTCAGTTGAGGAAGTTGGAACCCAAGTTGCAAAGGACTGAGAAATGAGAGGCCAGGAAGTGGAAATAAGGAATGTAAATAGCCTTTGCTATGTTATCTGGCAGATTGATTAATTTTTATTTGTTTGGTATGGCAATTTTATCTTGTTGGATTTGGAATATTACATTTCCCACTTTATAGGCCATGAACTTAGGTATTCCATATCTAAGAGAAGAATGGCCTGATAGGTCAATCCTGGAGCCACAAATCAAAAGCTGGGAGTTAAAATCCTAATTCTACATCTGACGTAGTTATTATGCCAACATGGAAAATTTTACTAATATTTGGAAAGATAATTGGACCCTAGAGTCAAAGGACCTGGGTTCACATCCCACCTCAGAGGCTTATTAAATGAATAACTTTCGGTAACACAAACACAATGGCCTCTAAGAAATTTCCAGGTCTAAATCTATAATTCAATCAATTCAGGTCTCAATTTTGTTGTTTTTTGTTTTTTTAGGAAAAAGGGTTAGAACTCATTTAGTCTAACCTCATCTTTTTTCAGGTGATGAAACTGCAGCTCCAAAATGTCATAAAATTTGCTCAAGGTTACACAGTTTGTTAGTGTCAGATTAGGTTCTGAATTTCCAGACTCCTATTAAGATGTATAAAGTGGTGTAAAAAAGTACTTTCCAAAAAAATTTCTCTTTCAAATAGATTTAAAATATTAAAAAATCATTTATGAACTAATATAATCAGTTGATGTTTTTACAGTAAATACTTAATTGACACATCCAGCCACATATAAAAGCAATACTTTGTCTTCTGTTTTCCAAATACTTAAAATGTTCCATTATTTCATAGGTGAAGTTAATAACTGCACTGACATAGATCTCAACCTCTATATGCTTAAGCAGTGGCTGTTCAAGAATGCTGGAGGCCAAAATAATTCATTACACGGTGGGCCAGCCTTCTGGTGATGAGTCCCTTTGACTTCTGAACTTTAGCTGATCCTCAGAAAACCATCTGAACTGTCCTTCAGACTTTTCTAGCTTTATATGACATTCCAGAACTGGTGTACTGCTGACTTTGATAATACCTGGTCACCTCTATGTCACCATGTGACATTGGATTCCTCATTTTTCAGGAGACATTTCATCCCTTGCCACCCTTCCAGTCAGTCAGTCAAGAAACATTTATTGAGGGGCAGCTAGATAGCAAAGTGGATAGAGTACCGGCCCTGGATTCAGGAGGACCTGAGTTCAAATCCAGCCTCAGACATATAACACTCACTAGCTGTGTGACTCTGGGTAAGTCACAACCCCACTGCCTAATCCAAAAAAAAAAAACCCAAAACATTTATTGAGCACTTACTTTACTTGAACTGGCCATCCTCCATACCTGGAATTCACTTCTTCCTAACCTCTGCCTCAGAGTCCCTTTATTTCTTTAAGATTCAGCTCAGGTATTATGTTTAGCATAAAACCTTTCCTAATCCCCCCAACGCAAGTGCCCTGCTTCCCAAATAATGATGTATCGAACCACTTTGTATTTGTTATTTATTCACTTTACATTTATCCTGTTTATATTTGTATATGTTCTCATCTTCTCCATTCTAATGTAAGCTCATTAGGAGTACAGACTGTTTCATTCTTTGCACCTGAATTGCTAGCACCTAGCACAGTGCCTGGCATATAGTGGTCCCTTTATAAATAATTAATAATTGTTTGGTCAATTGACACCATCTACCAGGCACTATACTAAGCAACACAGATGCAAAGAAAGTCGAAGACAGCCCCTGCCCTCAAAGACCATCCTTTCCAACGAGGAGTCAACATGCAAATAATCAAGTACGTAGAGGATACATACAGAGCGATGAAGGCAGTGTCAGAGGGGAAGTCACTAGCAGCTCTGAGGACTAGGAAAGGTCTCCTGCAGAAGATGGGATTTAGGTTGGACCTTGAAGGAAGCCAGAAAAACTAAGAGCTGAGGTGGCTATGGATGTTCAATGCTGGATGCTCTCATGCCCCACATCTAATCTCTCATGCCCTCCAACACACCAGAACAGGGGAAGGAGTCACCCTCCTTTAGCCCTCCTCACTCAGCAACCTTTCTTCTTTTGAGGTTCATTCCATTTATCTGTATCATCATATCTAGATCCTTGTTATTAAGCTCTAGGAATTGCTATGAAAAATTTCAGTTTCTCATTCAGTCTCTTGGTCACTTCCCAAGGACTTTTGGGACTTCATTCAACCTTTCTTTCCACTCTAATTCTTGTCCTCTATCTTGGAGGCTTTAATGTCCAAAATTATATATCTTCAAACACTGTGCCATCCAGTTTATCAACCCCCTTTTTTCCCATGACCAGGGACTGAACCCTAATGCCCTCCTTGTAAATGAATCACTGTATTCTGTTGGGTTACAATGAGGATTGGAGAGTGCATAAAAGAGAAGGGAGGAAGATGATAGAATAAAATGAGTGATATGCCCTAATCAAAAGTAGAGGTGAACTAGGAAGATAATTGCTGTAATCTTTCAGCAAGAACTATAAGGGAATGAGAGAAGTGTCAAAAGGAAGGTATGAAAGAGGGGACATGAAAGTGAAATGTCTCAACCTGATGAGGGAGGACATCCACTGAAGAACACTCCCAAGGGGTAAAAGACATATTATTAATGGTAAGGGGGATCTTGCAATGAGTTTAACATGCAGAAATTTGGTATACAGGGAGATCATTTCATCTGAGAGAGTGTTGTGTCTCCACAGACAATATTCTACATCAGGAGAAGGGAAATCAGACCTCCTGGGGTAAAACTGGCACCAAGAAGGGTAGGAAAACATGGTGATAAAGAAGAAATCTCATAACAAAGTAGAAAGAGAATGATGATGGAAAGGTAGAGTAAGGGGAAGAACTGGAACGAATGAGTGGAGACACAGGGAAATTTCCACCATGGGGCAATGTCTCCATCCCCATTATTTCTCTCATGGATTGAAACTTCTACATGTGAAAAACAGGAAGAAAGAGGTGAGATATCAAGATCTTCAAAGGCAATAATAGGATTTGGCTAATACATAGTACTCAAATGTGGTACTTAAGAGATTTTAATTCCATAAGAAACACAGAAAGATTAAAGTATGAGTAAGTATGTTTACAGACAATGATACAAAGAATAATAGCACAGAATTGAGAGAAACAGCAGAAAGTTAGTGAAAAGAATAAGATAAAGAAATCTTTCTTAGAAAAAGGAAAAAATAACATCTAAAATAAATTGAAAAGGAGAGAAGTCCATGAACTTATAAAAATATTTTGAGAAGATGGCAGAGTAGTAAGAAGAAGTAGAGCAAACTCTTTAATGGTGACAGGAGCATTCAAGACAAGAACCCAGAAAAAGAGAATAGCTCCAAAACATCTACAAGCGAAGTTTCACTGAAAAACACAGCTTGGGCACAAATTCAACTAGAATTCCTGGAAGAGATTTTTAATTAAACACTGAACTGAATGGGGAAGAATTATTACTAATTTTTTTTTTAGAAAAGAAAGTAATCAATAAGCACTTTCCTGACAAAACAGCTACCTGAATAGGTCAACTCCCTAGCTCCTTTACACATACAACAGAAAAATTCTTAAATTTGCCCTAGACTGAATAATGATCAAAAAATCTAATGAGAAGGGGCAGCTAGATGGCACAGTGGATAGAACACCGGCCCTGAAGTCAGGAGGACTTGAGTTCAAATCCAGCCTCAGACCAAACACTTGACACTTACTAGCTGTGTGACCCTGGGCAAGTCACTTAACCCCAACTGCCTAAAAAAAAATCTAATGAGAAATTACAGTGATAAGTTCTATGGCAGAACTGCACTAAAGCCAGCCAGAAGTCCACAGAAATAGGAAAGAACGTAACAATGTGACCAGTGATCAGAAAGAAGAGGCTTATAACCTGGCAAGGCTTTGTGTCTAGAGGCAGGAAGAGTTAAGGATTACTGTGAGGACATGCCCAAGAGGGTTGGAAAAGCCCCAGGGATGAGACTTTGGAAGCCGAAGGGAACAGGAGCTGGTAATATCTTGTGCCTCAGTGCTCAGACTTGGATAGCCCAGGCTCAGGAGTTGTGATGTTCCCAACACTCTGTCTTGAGATACCAGAGAGAGCTCTAATTGATCCAGTGTTCTAAAATTTAATCCAGATAGGCATAGCCCCAGCAGGTAGAATTCATCACCAGAACCCAGGGAACCCAGAGTGAGACCAAGCATTATAAACCACTCCATCCAAAAGTGAAGCAGGGGGTAGATACTGGCACTAGTTCAAAGCTCTAATTCAGGAACTAAAGCTGGAGAAAGGAACAGATTTTTTTTTAAATACCAAGCATTATGAACCTCTTTGCATATCTAACTCTATAACAGCTACAAGCAAAGACTCAAAGGAAAAAAAAATTTCTATAAAGACCACATGAATCCCTAGAAGAAATGAAGTAAGAGATAAGAAACGAAATAGAGGTCCTTAAAAAAAGAAATTGGAATGTGAATAAGTTGCTTAGATGAGAAAGTAGTAAACTTTATCCAATAAATGAGCTCCCTGAAAACTAGAATAGACGGAATAAAAATCAATGGCTCCATAAGACAAAAAATATTATAACAAAATCAAAAGATTGAAAAATGAAAGTAAATATATATTAAAAAGAAACAATTTGGAAAATAGTTCAAACACTAATCATTTAAGAAAAGTTGCAGTCTTTGAAAATCATGATTAAAAACAATGATGAATAAGTTCTTTTTTTGGTCATGGCTTTCAGGTAATCCAGTAATTCTTAAATTATCTCTCCTCAATTTATTTCCCAAGTCAATTGGTTCTGCTATGAGTTGCCTTATATTTTCTATTTTTTCAGTGTTAATATTGCTTCTTGTCTCATGGAGCCATTAGCTTTTATTTGGTACTTTCTAATTTTCAGAGAGTTTGTTGTTTGGGCAAGGTTTTAAACCTCCCGTGCCAAGCCATTAATTTACTTTCCAATTCTTCTCCTATAGCTCTAATTTCTTTTCTCTAGTACTCTCATTTAATTTATTTTAAAAAATTAACTTTTTTTTAAACTCTTGCTTCATGTCTTTCTGGAAATCTAGTTTTTCTTTGAGACTTTGCTTGTAGATGTTTTGGAGCCATTTTCTTCTGGGTTATGTCTTGAACATTCCTGTCACCATAAAAGAGTTTGCTATATTCCTTGCTACTCTACTATCTTCTCAAAATAGTTTTATAAGTTTATAGACTCCAAGTTAAGAACTCATGCCTTAAGTAATCTAGTCTCATAAAGGAAATAGAATTAGCTGCAAAGGAACTACAAAAAGAAAGGGGAAAACTTCTGGTCCTTATGGACTTATGAAAGTATTCTCTCAAACTTTTACTGTTTTTCCCCTTTTTTTGGTGAGGCAATCAGGGTTAAGTGACTTGCCCAGGGTCACACAGTTAGTAAGTGTCAAGTGTCTGAGGCCAAATTTGAACTCAGGTCCTCCTGACTCCAAGGCCAGAGCTCTATCTATTGTGCCACCTAGCTGCCCCTCAAACTTTTAAAGAATGATAAATACCTGTACTACATAAATTGTTCTCAAAAATTGAGAAAGTACTCTACCAGACTTCTTTTGGAAACAAATGTAATACTAATACTTAAACTGGAAAAGGAAAAAACACAGAAGATCTATAGACCACTATCATTAAAAAATATCAATTCAAAAAAATTAAATAAAATCAAACAGATTATAGAATTTTCCTCCCAAGAAATCACTCATTATGACCAAGCTGGATTTATACCAGAGATGCAAAGATGGTTCAACGTTGGGAAATCAACATAATAAACCTTATTATAATAAAATATCCTAAACCATATGCTCCAAATCACTAATAATAAGAGAAATGCAAATCAAAACAAGCCTGAGGTTTTACCTCATACCCAACAAGTTGATAAAGATAAAAAGATTGGAATAGGCAATTGGGGGTGGGAAGGAAGGGTAGTGGAAGACAAGTATACTAATGCATTGTTCATATGGCTGTGGACTATTACAACAATTTTAGAAAGCACTTTGAAATTATTCAGAAAAAGTGGCTAGATTTTCAACAACCTTTAACTCAGAGACTCCCCTGCTAAACACATAACCCAAGGAAGTTAGTGACAAAAATAAATGCTTCACATAGTCCAAAATATTTATAGCAGTATATTTTGTAGTAGCAAAGAACTGGAAACAAAAGTACCTATTGGGGAATGGCTAAACAAATTATACTATATGAAGGTAAAGGAGTATTACTATGCTATAAGAAGTGATGAACATGATGAACACAGAGAAGCATGAAGACACTTAGATTAACAGATGCAAAGTGAGTAGAACCAAGAAAATAGTCTACACAATGACTACAACAATGTAAATGGAAGGAATAAAATAGTAAAAAAAAAATTAAAGTTGTGAAAATATGAAGAACAATATTAGCTCCAAAGAAGGGATATATGAAGATATCTCATGCCATTCTTTTGAAATTCTACAGGTGTGGACTACTGCATACAACTTCCGATTTTTTTATGTATTAAGGATTTGACTGAATCTTTTTCTTCTCTTCTTCCTCTTATTCTTTTTTTTTAACTCTGTTCTAAAGCATGGTTCTCTGAGAGGAGGAGTAGGGTGGATTACAGGGAGAAATCTAAGTAATATTTAAAAAAGATATCAATAAATTGAAAAAAGAGAAGAAAAAGACCAGGACTTGTAAAGTCAGGAGAGTTCATTTCAAATCACAGCTCTGAGACTAAATATATGACCATGAGCGAGTCATTTTATGTCTCTAAGTCTCAGTTTCCTAATCCGTAAAATGGAAGGAATGCTACATGCACCACCTACCTCACAGGGTTGTTGTGAAGAGAGCACTTTGTAAACCTTAAAGAACTATAGAAATGTGAGTTGTTAATACAGAACAATAACAAGAGCTGGGGTGCTTCGAAGCACATCATTCAGACATTTTATGCAAATGGGAATATGCTGTTGTCATTACAGAAGGCCATGTGTACTTGTATTTATTTGTCATGTCTCCAGAAATTTGTAACTCAAGAACATAATTCAGGCCATCTTACTGTTGGGAATATCTTCCTTCTCCTGCCTCCCCAAATCTCTACAATTGAAATCCTGCCACTTGAGAAGGTCCAGGTGAAATGCCACTGATCACACAGGCCAGAGTCACTTGATTCTTTCTTTTAAACTTGAAGGTACTTAATTTATCCCACTCTACAATAAGACCCAGTCAATTTTCTGACCCTGTTATGTTGTTCATTTAGTTACATGAATGTTAAAAAAAATTGGGGAAGTTATAAGGATTTTAATTCACATGTACTGAGGCTATTTTTGCATATATTTCAGCTCTCCAAAAAGGTATCAAGTTGCCAGATAATAGGACTGCCTCTTGTATATCAAGCATAGTAGAAAGAATACTGCACTGAAAGCCAGAAGACTTAGGTTAATAACATTATCTCTGATACCTAGTTTTGTAACCTCAGCCAATCAATTAAACCTTTCAGTCCTGTATACTCAACTGTAAAATTAAGAGTTGGATTAGGTATATGCAAGGTCCCTAAGATTATAAGGTTACCTAAGATGGTAAAGTTCAAAGATTCTGTGGCTCAAAGAATCTTCTGCAATTTTTGTTCCCCGGACAGCAATTAGCATACTTTCATGTCCAATAAAGATGTGCTGAATGAATGATGGTATTGCACTTAGTTAACAGTGTCTAGATGATTATGAGTTAAAACCAAAGGCAACTATCTTAAAAAAAAAACACATCCTGGACAATTGTAGTGATCCACAATTTCCTCATTGAGGTAATTCCCAATACAAATTTAGTTCATAATCACTCCAAGCTCTCTCATCTTACGTGCTTAGAGCTCTCTTCTTGCTTTCTCTCTCTTTTTTTTAACTGGAGAGTAACAGTGTACTATTTTGGTACATGTTATTACTTATAGCATTACAATTGAAAATTGCTTTAAAAATAAATCCATTTGTGACCCTGAGCAAGTCACTTAACCCCAACTGCCTTGCCAAGCAAACAAAAATAAATAAATAAATCTAAAGTTATAACTGTAGCTCATTAACTTCCTACATTGTTCTAACATGCCAGCAGCTGTTTACTTTGGAAACCTATTGCAGATATGAGTCAGTCAGTAAAGAAGCATTTATTAAGCACATACTATGTACCAGGCACTATGCTAAGTGCTGGGGATACAAAGACAGACAAAAACAGTACCTTCCCTAAATGAGTTTATATTCTAATGGCAGAGACAAAATGTAAATAAGTAGGTCATGAAGGAAATATGCAGAGTAAGTGGAAGGTAATCTCATTGAGGAAGGAAACTAGCAGCTGAAGGAACATAGTGGCAAGTCCTCTTTGAGAAGTTAGGACATGAGCTAAGCTTGAAGCAAGCCAGGGAAGCTAGCAGGCAGGTACGAGAAGAAAGAGCATTAGGTATGAAGGACAACCAGTACAAAAGGACAGAGATGGGAGACAAAATGTCCTACCTAGGAAGGAACAGAATGTAGGCCAGTGTAGGTATATGATAGTGTTCATGGAGAGGACTAAATGTGTAAGAAGAGTGGAAATGTTGGAAGAAGCCAGGTTATAAAGAGCTTTAAAAGTCCAACAGAGGATTTTATTTTTTATCCTAAAGGTAATAAGAAACCACTAGAGTTTATTATATAAGGAGTGTACTTATATTGCTTTGTTAGCCAAGTGGAAGATGAATCAAAATGGAAGACAGACTTGAGGCAGAAAGATTTAGTAGGAGTCCAGGTAAGAAGTGATAAGGACCTGAACTAGGGTGGTGGCTACATGGGTGAAGAAAAGGGGACACACCCAAAAGATTTGTGAAGGTAGAAAGGACAAGACTTGGCAGTAGATTGGCTATATGGGATGTATAAGAGTGATGAGTTGAGAATGACACTAAGGTTGGGAGCCTGGAGAACTGAGAAGATGCCTTTAACAGTAATAGAGAAGTTGGGAAGAAAGGAAGATAGAGGGGTAAAGCTAATGAATTCTTTTGGATAAGAAGAGTTTAAGATGCCTCCAGGAAATCCAGTTCAAGAGGTGAAAATGTGAAACTAGCTTAGGAGAAAAACAAGGGTTGGATAAAAAGATCTGAGAATCATCA